>NW_020455754.1:3414699-3493198 GCF_003342845.1 Nothoprocta perdicaria
CGGAGCCGCGGGCAGCGCCGGGTCCCTGCTCCCGGCCAAGGCCTGTCACAAAGGGAGACACCAACAGCGAAGCCGAGCGTTTATATGGGCCACGAAGCCCGTGGAAACCTCTAGTCCCACGGAGCGTCGCCCGCTTCACACAGACCTGCGCCTTGTGCCCAGCTTAGGCTGCTAAAGCCGCAGAGGAGCCGCCTGCGCTGCCCTCGCATCAGCGCGGGGACACGCGTGGCCGGCCGTTCACTAGTGGCTTCCCCCGCTGCGAAGGCGCCCGTGCTGCCCAGCTGTGACTTTCTAATTAGCTCCGTGGATGTTCTCAATTAGCAGAGGCCTGGAAAGAGTTCAGTGCAAAGAGTGACTCACTTGTTCTAATCCTTACCACAAAAACGCTACCAAGTCAGGAACTGTAGCAAAGAATTCATGTCTTATTTAGCCGAACCACTAACTCTCTAACTTACTTTGTTGACTCTTCTAAGTTGAAAGGTGAATAACATGCTAGTGCCGATCAAGTAAAATGTTCCAAACTTTCAATGTCTGTCACAGTGAAGGCTGCTTTATTTACTGAAGAAAATTGGCCTCATTTTGGATGAGGATACTGCCGAGAGACTTAAAAGTGCACATTCCTTTAAACTCCTGTAGCACTGTTTGCCTCGGCACCTGGATCTACCCGGAAACACTTCCGAACGTGAAGAACACGGGATATTTGACAAATGATGTATTCAGAAAGACCAGCCTTGCAGGCAAAGGTTCAGTGCTCTGTGTTCCCCGGGAATGCAGGGTCGAGCTGAGACGAGCTGTACCCGCTGCCTGTTTGCACAGCACAGCCGACATCCCCTGAAACTGCCCGTTGCCTAATATTTGCATTGCAGATGGAACCTTGAGCTGCCAAAGGACATATCAATATTGGAGAAAGTGACACTAATTCCAGGGCAGCAGACTTCACGGCCATAGCTTTTGGTGCTCTGAGAATGCTAAAAAATCGTGTATTCAAGAGCTGTAATTCCATAGATTGAGATTGCAAACATTTGCTCTTTCCCCAGGGTTTTAACCAGATACGAATGTTTCTTAAAGCCAGGAGTTGCAAAAGAAGGAAAAAGGTGTCTAGATTTGCACCATCAAACTAAGCATAAATAAAAACAAATTATACAGATTTCTCTTTTTTTTAAATGGTGCAAGTAGTTTAATATTTAGAAATTCTGCCATAGTGAGTTACAAAAGGGAATCTTCACACATAACAGTTGCTTCCCTCTTCCCTTTGTCCCCAGGGTCAAAGGCATTAGCAAGTCTAAATTGCCAATAATGTCAGGAAATTTTAACTGAGGAAATTTTCCTAGGAAATTTTAACTGAGTTTGGAGTATATAGTGACCTCAACATGAGCAGAGTTAATCTTTGTGAGGAGAGACATTAAGAGCCTTAAGTGACAGCCTTTTGTGTATGGACTTTACAGAATCCTAGTAGGAAACCACAAAAGAGCCTTTTCATTGTCTTTCTAGACATACTGGTGCTGGAACAAATTGGCTCATCAAATACTCAGTGACATCTTAAAAGAAAGAAGGAGATAGTATTTTCTTGGAATGCAAATAAAGAAAAATTACATTAAAGGAAAAAAAATCCAACCTTTTTTTTCCTGAATCTTTTTTTTTTTTCCTTCTCTTTTTACTGTACACTGATTTTCCTGAAAAGTGGTGGAGGTTGTGGGAACCCAAGTAAATATTTAAGGCGGGTAAATCATTTAACTTCTAGCTTCTTTCATCTTCCTGAGCTCCATATGGTATCAGGTTTAGAGTTAATGTATTTCTGTGCTAAATTAACCTTTGGCCCTAGGAGGAAAAAAAATATATATCTCTAGATATATCATCCTCCAAAAACTCATGCCAAGGAATTGTAATCTGAGATTTGCTGATATTAAGGTCTTAATACATGTCACCTGCTATCTCCATTGGGTTATGTGCCAGACACACTGCCTCTATCTCTCCAGATTTCCCCATCATTTTTGTGGTAACACATCCCCCAAGAAAGCCACTTTAGTCTTAAAATCCTTATCACAAAACTCCCATTTGGTTCCATCACGATCCCTTGCTCAGCACTTCAACCTTGTGACCGCATTGCTTCCCAGTCATGAAGTGCTTCCTCCATTTATTTTACCCACCAGCTTCACATGGTCCCATTTTTCCCCACCCTTCTCAGCAGAAAACTCTTCCAGCTACCTGGGACAGTTTTGTCCTCTCCCTGGAGCTGCAGCAGCGAGGCTCTGCTCCAGCTCTCGCTGGTCCTCTCTAGACTTGCAGCTCTGGTTTATCAGTCAGCAGATAAACCCAGCCAGGCACCTACTGATTTCCCACGGCTCTTTGCCCTTTTAGGCCACCTGCTTATTCTTTGGCCTAAAAGGCACCAGCTGGCAAACTGTCCTCCTGACCACCTTCCCTGACCACCTAGCTTGGATTCCTGAGTGAATTTAGTAAACCCAATTATCTGCTGTTCCTAGCTTTCTCCAGTCAGAGCTTTGAAGCTCAGAAATGTCAATAAGCAGATCTGCCAGGTCTCCCAACTCCAGATCTAGTGTAAGGAAATGCCCAAATACCTGCTGGTTTTTGTAGGATCCTCCTCCTCAGCCCAGCTCACTGCTTCAGCTCCAGCAGACTGTGCCTGTCCTGGTGGCCACACTACTTGTTAAAAGGGCCGGTGGGCTGTGCTGAAGGGAGCTAAAAACATATTATTTTCTCTGTCCCTCTTTATCCTTCCATCTTTGTACAATTGATATCCCTTCAAATCCGGGTCCAGATACACAAAATGTTGCATAAAGTTTGGAGATGGAGGAGGTGGCTTAACTTGTCTAGAGAGTCAGATCTCTATCTGCTCATCAGAGCTGATACCAACCTGCCTCTCTGCTCGGGCAGCTTGTTGAGCCCTTCACAAGAACAGGAGCACTGGTATTTCTTGTGAGAGGTGAACCAGGATTAAAAGACACAGCTTGTACCCACCTGTGCACCCTGTTCTCCTTGGTAAGACCTTGCTTTTCCTTCACCACTACTCTGATGGGCCCGATTAATGTAGCAGTGAGTGGGAAATTCCAGTCTTAGGGCTCGGACCTCTCCTGTCTCTTTGCTCTGTGTTGCACTCTCTGTCTGATGACAACTGCCTCTAACGAGGGGACTCCGTCATGCAAACATGCCAAATTGCACTCTGCTAATTCCCAGGGAGTTTTTATAATGAGACAGAAATTATTGAGGCAATAGCTATAAGGTACTAACCCAGCTAAGGGGAGGACTAGCAGCATTATCTTGTTACCTGGTTAAGCACCAAGAGCAGAAATGAAGAGACTAGGTACAAAAATCCTGGTGTCTGGTCGTGGATCGCTCAAGCATGGAGCCCCCTTGCTGCAGACACCTTCTCTAATTCAGCATTCCCTGAATGCAGCCATACTGATGGCATTTTGCTGAATGTTAATTTAAAGGAAAATAAGGTCAAAACAGAAGAAACCTTAAGGTTCCCTGAGCTTCTTGGACCTCAGCCATATGGGAGAGCAGCCTGGGGACTTATAGCAATCTTCCTTAAGATAGTCCCTGTTTTCCTATGTGCAAAATCAAAGTAATATCCCTGGAGTTTGGTGTTTAGCCTGGTGGTTATACAAGGCCCTGGTGCCAGACACATACAGGTCTAGGTGTGGTATGTCTGCCTTGCTTGGGAAATCCATCAGATTAAGTAGAGCGCTAGCTTTTGAAAAGTATTTTATTTATGTATTTGATTATAAATTCAGCCATATCAAGCAATACTTGTCTGAAGCAAAAGAGAACTATAAAATCAGCTACTTCACTCTCACCTCTTCTAAAGATTTCTGTCAAAGATGAGAAAAACGCCAAATAAAAATGAAGCAGGTAAAGGGAAAAGAGCATAATAAATGATCAAAGCTGCAATGAATCACAGTCTTTACATAACCAAAATACATTAGCCATAAAGATTCCAAAAGGAAATAAACTCTGTCCATGTCTCAGGGATACATATCTTACAATTGTTTTGCTATCAAGTAAGAGATCCTTCTATACAAATATCTGTATGCTCTCAGTGTATGTCATAGTCCAATACTGGACGCTAGAATTAAAAGCTAATTTACAGTTGAAATTTTCAGCATATCTTTTCAGGATAGAAGGCTTACTTAAATAATCACTGGACTCCAATATATTTTCTTACATTGCTTTCATCTAATCTTTTGCCTCTCTTTGCTACTCTCAAGTCAATATATGAGATATTAAAAATACGACTAGTCTCAACTTCAGAGGAGTAAATATTTGCTAATACTGTTGCTGGCCAAATGTATGGGGAAATAGAGTTGCATTGTCAGCTTAGTATCTAACTCAGAAGATCTACCTTAGATATTAATTTTCAACCAAAAGCTTTGTGAGCCTATGGCAATAATAAAAAATATATATTTTCCAATCTACTTGAAATCCTTTACTTTTGCCATACAGCAGCAATTACAAAGTCCTTATCTTCTGGATCACTTTATTTGTTGTTCAATAGAGCTACCTCCTTTTGCTTCATTTTGGCAAATTTTTGCATCAACTACCAATTCTAGTCCAATAAGCCTAGCAGTGCAAAGCAATGTGCGCTATTCCATCCAAATAAGATGCTAAGCAAGTTCCATCCAGATAATAATCATCTTTGTTTTTGTCMATAAATCACATTATACAATTTCTGCCCGAACAGTGTGAGAAATGGTGGTAAAAGACTTGAGAGCCCCTTGCCAGTAAGGGCATAGCCATATATACAGAAAGATGCTGGTGAAGGAGCATCTTTCTATCTAGGAGCACAGGAACTGCTCAGCATTCTGTAGCTAGTTGCTCTTTCACTCTCCTAGAGACATCRAAAAGAAACACTCCAGTTCTCTCTTAATACCTCGTGGCTGGAGGCACGAGAATATGTAACATAATTTTCAGTGGAGAAATGGTAAAGTGGCATTGCAGAATTGGATACAGGGATGTTGCCATTTCCAAAACATCAGCTTAGAATACACTTTGGATTGGGGGAATGGAGTTACCTGCAATAATATGCTGACTAAATCTTTCACTGTCTGTACTGATTTGCAGCAGTTCAGTAACGTGGTATCTGCAGCAGTAGCACTAAACTGCATTGGCTGGTCACGGTCCCTTTGCCTGGGGTGAAAGCAATAACTACCTGGCAGATAGAGAGAAGCCTAGGTAATGAAAGTGCCGAGGGACAGACTCATTTCTTTTGCCTCATCTGAATAGCTGAGAGCAGCTGTCCTTTGTGTCCTGCTGGCTTGAACAGTAGGGAATATTTGCAAAGTCACCTTGAGCTACTGCTGAGCTCCCCAGATCTGGCCGCACACTTTCTGCTCTGCTGACAATTGACGTGTGCAGCAGACCAAAGGCTGCAGATCCAGTACAGTCTGGCGTGTCCATTTTAGCCAGGAAGGGAAACATTGCACTAAATCCAAGATGGGTTTTGCTGAGGCTGTTATTTTTAATCCCACAATTGGCTATATATCAAATACCACAAGTGGCAGAATGAAGTTGTGGCAGAATGAAGTTGTACCTATCCCTCCAATCCACTTTTCTTTTAACTTGCAAATAAAACTTGCAAAACAAAACAATGAAAACCCATCTGCCTTGCAGAAAGGGAACTAGAATCTGAGCCTGCCAGTAGCTACGCTGGAGAATGGCAGTGCCTGTGCGGGGTTTGTAGCTCCTTTGCCCAGCAGTAGACAGCAGCTTTCCTCCCAGGACCAAAATTCTTCACCTTTCAGCCCTCGGAAGAAGCAAAAGAAACCAAATCTGTGGAAAGAATGAAAGAAAATCTCTTGACACAGGCATTGCACTGCTTTTGAAACAGCAAGTCTTAGAGAAAATGGGATGCGTTTGCTGTTTTTTTTTCCCAAGGCCATTTGTGATGTTAAATGAGTTTCATTCCTTAGGTGCCAAGTTTTATTTTCTTTATCCTAAGTGGTCTTGTTTGAGGCGATTCATCTTGTGGGAGCTCACTAGGCAAACTCTTTTCACTCTACTGGGAGTCTTCCTGACTTTTTCTATCTGACATATATTTTTTATACGAAGAAGATAGTATGAGAGGAACCCTTGGCAGACTGAATTCTTGATATAAGATTAGCAATAGCTGCATCTGGTCACAATTCTCTGATTCGTGACTAAGTCAAGCATCATATGCCATTATTATATACTATATAGATCTCTAACTATCTCCTTCCAAATATTCTCAAAAAGCACTAAATATATTATACTAATGTCAATATGTCTAGCCACAAATCCTAATTTATATGAAAGCACCAGCAATTGTAGACTTTGATTTCATAAAACTTTTTCTGTGTGTGCGCATGTTGAAAATTTTGGTTGGCTGTTGAACTGTTTTTGTTCATCAATCTTGTCTTTTTGCAGTTTTCTTTACCAGTCTGTAGAAGAAACGTCCAGATCTGAAGGACTGCTAGGCTCCAAAGCAGGCGGGTGAGCTATCTGACTAGCAGTGCCCATGGAATCCTTCTGCAATCAACATATGCAATAAAGGTGACATCTGGAAAGCATAGCATGTGTTTGATCAGAAGAAAATATCTGTTTTTATGGCAAGGTAGCCAGTAAACCATCTTTATAGAGCCTGGTATTTTGCATGGCACTCTGAGTCTTCTGTCACGGAGGTGTTAGAATGTTGATTAGAGACTTACCAAGATGGTTTCATACAAAGATAATTCCTTATTATAAACATGAAATGTGTTAAATGTGATAACCCAAATGAGTGGCATGGACCTGAACAGCATTCAGTGGCAGCCTTGCACAACATTCCCAACAGTGACTCACGCTTGGTGGTTTGAAATCAAACAACCTTGCTTGTTGGTAGCCGTTTATTTGCCAGTCCAAGCATACAATGAGGACAAATCGCAGCAATTAATAAGACACAAAAATCCTAAGTACTATGTTACAACAGTCTACTCATTGAGTGCTAACAGTACTTGGAGATTTTCCTGTGCTTGTGTTAATTTTTAGCGCTTGTTTTCTAAATTTGCATCTGCTACAGGAATTGCTTTGGATAGTATGTATGCAGGGGAGGTTGAGACACTTGGAAAATATGCAGAATTAGAGGACATTTTTGAGTGCTTAATTCTGCCTTTCCATCTCAGTACTCGGGTTTTTTTTTTTTTTTATCTCTTCTTTAGTTCTAGGAATATGCAGGCCATTCTCTGTTCACATCTGCTCCTTCCAGCACACTCCTCATTTCAGTTGGTTTTATACTGTAGATATACAAAAGATGGAAAAGATTGAACTTTATTGTAATATTAAAGTACAATTTTATTACTATGTTAATTGCATATTCAACAAGTTCATTTCAATTCCAAATATTTCTTCTCTCTCCCATTTTGAGCATCTGGTTTTGCATAGAATATAGATATTAGTATATCTGTAGAAAACTGGGCTCATCAGATAAATAAGTAGCCATGTGCTTTGATTTAAAAATATACCTCTAGATTTGAGGCTGAATGGATGTTGAAAGAAAAGCAACTCTATTGCTTGGCGACATTGTATAGTTAAGACTCCTTTTAGTAGCTTACCTGCATTTCTTGCCTCATATCATTCCCACATATTTCTAGAAAAAGCATAGCCCCAATGAAAAACTGGAGGTTTTATTGTTTCCGATGGATCTGTTAATACAAATATGTTTGCAGTTAGGGCAGGAGTACATCGTCCCCTGAATCCCCTGAAAAAGAGCTATTCTCAAGCACACTTGTTTTATTACTAATCTGCTATAAGAAATGCTTGGCAGAGTGCTTCCCTCCCCTTGCCAAAAAAAAAAAAAAATGGTGAAAAAGATTTTATTGTGAATTTGTGAATTGGTGAACTCTTTGCAAACTGAACTTTAGCTGCTGAAAGGCAGCAATTAAAATATTTTGTTTCCAAAAAAGTATGTAGAAAACACATACCATTTTCTTCCCATCAGCACTAGCTGAGTATTGAATTAGTAGTATCTAAAGAGAAATAATGTTTACAGCTTTAATATATCCTGTAGCATTTGGATTTCTCTGGGAATTCTCTCAGGTGCTAGATTTGTTCAAGCTCCTCCTCAGTCAATGGGAACCCCTCTGTGGTCTTTCCTAGAACTTTTAACAAGTAATGAAGCAGAGCTACTCTCTCCCTCTAGCTTGAAATAAATGATTTCTCTGATGCATTCACACAGCATCTGCTTCTTGCTTTTCTCTGCAAGACTCACAGGCCCAACCCAGAGCCCTAAAGAAAAGCTAGTATTTTTGAACACTTACTTTTAAAAGATGTACCATCAGCTGAAATCGCACTATAAAGAAACAGCATTGAATGTTAGTGCATCTTAAAACAGAAATCACAGAGAACACATAGAAAACAGAAATTTGCAGAGAACATTTTATAAGTAAAGAAAAGGATGTACCTGCTCTGCCGTAACTGGTTCTTGAGTTCACCTAAGAAAAGTTAAGAAGAATGTTTTACACAGCTGGTAGTGTATTTGAGATTGGGACTTGGTGTTGTGCACTTGGATCTCACGGTCAGGGATTTATCTAGACTGGGGTGGAAGCGGGCAAATGAAGAGGATGTGTCTCAATAACATGACTGAACATCTAAAGGCTGTGGAGGCAGGTGAGAGCTTCACACCAGCACAAAAGGAGAAGAAATAGGCCTGATTTGAGTTAGCAGTAGATCCCTTTTTTCTTATTCACACAAATGGTCTTTTTGTCTTCACTGCTTTCCTTTCTCCTTTATCCCCATGCTATATTTTCAGCCCCCCAAAATTCCACTCGAGCTCTCACTTCAGATCCCCAGCTGATCCCTCAAGGCCACCCGCGTTGCCCCTTGCAAAAGAATTAACATTTGCAGGTTGTGAGCACAGCTCACTGGGTGGACCTTGTCCTTTGCTTGCCATTTTCTGCTCTGGGTCACTCCTGCGGTAGGTGCAGGCAGATCACTTACTGTACAGCTCCTGCATCAGCGAGTCCAGCTGGTTCATGAACATCCCGATCAGGTTTCTGCATCTGTGGATTTTGTTCGCATCCATTTCCACTATTGATACTTCCATCTGCTCAGGCTTGAAATTCTTATCCCTAATCCTGGGATACACAGACAGTCAATTCATCAATGAAAACCATTGCAATAGCATTGGACAATTAACAAACTCTAATGCTGGGCAAGCCCAATTAATTAGAAAGAACTCTGAAAATTAAGATTTTTTGACAATTTTTTGACAGAATATCACGTAAAGATTCTCTTTATCCAAGTTATACAAGTCACAATTTTTGTGAGTAACAATTTGTTAGACAATACCTATTAGACTTGGATGGGAATTTTTAAATGCTGAAAATGGGGAAGGGGGAGGCATTTTGCAAATATTCTTGTGTGAATAGTGTTTGACCTGTTACAGTTAGAGTGTTACAGTAGGTAGAGTAACTACCGTGGTGATAGAAAGAAAATGTCAAACGTGTTAAGTAGTGTCCAGGCTTCTGGAAAATGACTTTGATCCCACAAGCTACATTTTGACTTGCAGCACAGCTGTGAGTAGTGAACTGTGCTGCCGCCAGCAGAGCCCCTAGGTATGCAGGGATTCAAAGTTATCCTCACAGCCCAAGTTCAAATTCAGCCTTCATTCGTACAAGGTGTAGAACTGACATCTTAAAATTCAGCTAGATACCACATATGAGTAAATATGTAGCTACCAGTATGATTAAAATTAAAAGGGACCAGTGGAGTGACAGTCAAATATGTCTCCATTATCATTAATTGTGTGGACATGGTGCATTAACTCAGCTGGAATAAAAAACAGGTTTGTGATGTAGGGTGTGAGGATGGAGAGACACAAACAGTGTTTTCTAGAACTCCATTTATCAGTGTCATATTTTAATAAAGAAGAAAAATGTTTTCATGTAGAACTTACCTATCCTGTATCAGCTTAAATTCCTACAAAAGAAGATTGTGCCCCTCAACCAAAAAAAAAAAAAAAAGAGAGAGAGAGAGAGAGAGAGAGAGAGAGAGAAATTGTTAGTATGATGGCCAGAAAGGGCAACCAGCTAAGAACTGCATATTTTGATGAGAAAAAGTAGAATGCTGCTGCATACTTTGAGGAAGAGTAAAGCATCTGGTTGCTCTCTCATCTTCTGTAAAGACTGAAGATGCTGTGCAGCCTCTTCTCTCTTCTGTTCCATTTTCTTCTTCACTTCAGTAATGTCTGACAGTTGTTTTTTCTCATTGGATTGGATGCTACTCAGCATATGCTCTTCTTTCTTATTTATCTGTGCCCTGATTTCTTCAAACAGCTTCACCAACTGAGAAGTCACTGTTTTCGTATTCACCTAAAGGAGCAGTTAAGAAAAAACACTGGCTCAGGAACTCAGCAATTCAGCTTAGTGTGTCTGTTTGTTAATTAGGGTTGTATCTGTCCTTTGAATCGCATTTAGAAAGGAGACAACAAGCATTTGCTTAGAATGTCAGATTAAACATAGGATTATGAAAAATATCCTGATATGGCAACAAAATCAGATAAAATTCAGCTAGTAATGCGAGAAACACAGTGATTCACACTGAAAACCCACTTATATACTCAGGATGCTTTTCTTTTATAAATAAGAAAACTTGAAAAATATGCAATGATATATACAAAGCGTGGCCTGCGACTGAATGTCTGCCAAGTCTGCATCCTGGTTCATGAAACCACATTAAATTATAGAATTTACCAGCTTTTCCTTCTATATAGACAGGCTGGGATGCCAGGGAAGAGCCTGAATTCCGCCAGTTTCTTACAACAGTGTTTTCCTCACTGTGGACCACTTCTGTTTCTGCTCATCTGTTTCTCTAATTATTGGCTGCACATATAGTCCAAAAAGTTCTATATTTTCTTCCTTATCAGCCATGTTCTAGCTCAGAATTCTTTCTGTTCCTCACTTTACCTATTCATATTGTAGCTCTAATAATAATTAGTACTTTTTATAAGGAACACTTCAAGGATGAATTAAGTATTGTAAGTGAGCCAAAATGAATCCTGACAGTCGAACAAGCCTTTATTAAAGTAAAACTACAGAGAATTTGACTGCTCCCCAGTGGTTTGAGGCAGGCTAAGGAAGGCAGCACAGGCCACTGTGTTTTAGTTGCCATCATTTTTTATTTATTTTTATAAATACTGTATTTTTATAAATATTATTTATTATAAATGATGAAAGAAGATGCCTTGAATTTGCTGTGACTTGGACACAAACCTTGAGCTGATCCTCACTTTCCTGTAGTTTCTCCAAGGCTTTAGCTATGGCACTTTTATTTTCCTGCATCTGTTTCACAGTGTGARAAAGAACACCCTAGTAGAAGGAAAGAGAGCATTAACATTTATAACAGGCAAGCAACACAGGTATTTTAAAACACATTGGTTCATGGAGTGGCACGTGCAACTTTTATCTTACCATTCTCATAAGCACTCATTTCTTTGCATGAGACCTACATAAACTGTGTTTAGCTGCCTCATAAAGACCAAGCATAACTGAAAATCTGATGTGATTCTTGGAGTCTTTGAAGTCCATGTTTAATTTTTATATATATGTGACTTAAGATGAAGTAGGCTAATAAAGCAATAATTTCACTTTGCATAAATAAATTATGCTTAATTATAATACAGTGAAGACATTTTAATTCATCTGTAACAGCTCTGTTCCTGCCAAAATCTGCACCTGTGTCCACCCACATCCTTAGTTTTCACATCTGTCTACATTTGTGGAGATTTGAAGACAAGATAAGCAACCATCTTTCCATAGGATCAGCCTGACACTGGCACTTGACTCGCACAGCTGTTTGTTTTAATGGGCTTCACAATCTCTGAATGTTATTATAATGAATGACAGCACATTTCAGGAGAGATCTTAAACTTCAGGGATTAATCTCCCAGTATTATTCATTTGGCTGTGATGTGCTTGGGACTGGTTACTCCTCCGCTGCCTACTGCAGGGTTTTAGCACCAGGACTATCTGCTAGTGGCCACTGACAAGCACAGCTGCCGCATTCCTGCTTCTCCTCTCCCTTTAATAAAAGGAATGCAGGAAGACTTGGGTTTTCTGTGAACTATGTCACAGCTTGAAAATGTTAACTTTTGAAAAAAGCAAGAGACAGCTAATCAAATCCAATTGGTTCCTTGCACCAAAACCCTTCTCCATTTCCTTCCGAGAGGCTGCACTCTTGATTTCCTTCTCTATTAGAAGAATTTTTCCAAAGGACAAACACTGCCACGGAGATCTCCGCAGGCTCGGGGAGGCGGCCGCCCAGAAGCAGGGCAGCGTTGCACTCTCAGCAACTCAGGGCACACAGGAGGTGGCTATTTTCCAACACGTAAGCTGGTTTGTGCAACAGAGAAGCACAGAGGCTGTTTCTCGCTACCCCTGGAATGTTTCTCGCTAACTCCCGAGGAGGCTGTGGCCTCTGCCCGGAGGGAGCCCGGCTCCTCCTGCCGCACGCCAGGCCCCTGCAGGCAGCGAGCGGAAGGCGGCGGCCGGCCGCGCTCCGGCGCCATTAGCAACACTCACTCCTCACTCGCTCCGCGCCCATTCCCCCAACGCTGGGCAGCTCCGCCTGCCACGGGCATCACAGGCTTTCCCCACCCTTGATCCAGGCAGCCCCAAGGCCTTCCTCTGCTCTTGATCCCCTTGATTAAAACCAGTTTGGCAACCCACAGACAGTAGGGAAAAGCAAACTCTATTGCAGTGCGCCAGTAGCCACTGAAGCAGAGACTGATAACCCCTAAGACACTGCCCATCCCTCCAATTTCCCTGCAAACACTTTCCTGCCCAAGCCTTGGTGCCCCCTTCCCTGCAGGGCTTTGCCAGGCAAGCTCTGCTCGGTGTGGGCAGGGTGCCCCTTACCAGCGATTTGTCGTGGGCCTCCCTGAGGGTGATGACGTGGTGGCCCCTATGGGAGCCCTCAATGGGGCACAACATGCAGATGTAGGCACCGTCGTTCTCGCAGAAGCACTCGAGCAGCCTGCCATGCTCCCGGCACGTCCTCGCCTCAGCAGAGTGGCCTGCACCAGGCTCTACCAGGATGTGGTCCTTCTGCGAAGCCTTGGCCTCATGCTTGTTCAGGTGGGCCTGGCACAAAGACGAGTTGCAGGTGAGGCAGGTTTTCACAGCTGGCAGGGGTAGATCCAGGCAAAAATCACAGGGAACCACCTCCTTCTTCTCTACTGGAGAAGTCTTGGTCTCCTTTCTTTTGGAAGTGGTGGCCAGAAAGGTTTCCACAATGCTGCAAAGCTGAAAATTCCTCTGTAGTTCCAGGATGGGCCCTAGCCGTATCTTACACATTGGACAGGAGTAAGGGGCCTTGGAGAGCTGCTGGGCGCTGAGGGTCCTCTGGATGCACTCCTTGCAGAAGTTGTGACCGCAGCTCAGGGACACTGGATTTCTGTACAAGTTGAAGCAGATGGGACAGCTGAGCTCATCTTCTAGTCTAGAATTCTCCCCAAATTCTTCCTCAGCTTCTGCCATGGCTGCAGCAGTGACGGTTTAGCCTGTCTGCGAGAAACGAAACTGAAGAGAAACCTGTGGCTTTGTGCCAGACTTGCAGAACCAGCCAGCAGCTGCAGGACCTCCCTTCCTTCCCTCCCTCGTGACAGGAAGGCAATGGGTGCCCTGCTCTCTGCTCCTGCATGATCCCTCCTGGTCCTAAACAGATACTTTTGTCCTCTTCCTGAACACCTTTAGGCACCTCCAGGCTTTGACAGGTGCTTTCTGTTTTTACGGTCACTTGCAGAGGGATTTCTGCAGCTTAAGGGCACTGCTCCAGAAGTACCACTCCGCACGTGAGCCCCCAGCACAGGGGTGGAAGCAGCATGGTGCTAGGCAGGCAGTTACAGACATAGAAATACCTCCTACTAACATCCCCCACTGCAGGCCCAGACAAGCAAACCGAAGATAAAAACCAACCGAGAGCGTTATGAGGCCTGGTTGAGATAAGCTAGCAATTTCTCATGGCAGTTTGGGCGTTTTCTTCCTGTTCTCCACAGCAGTTACAAATGTTCCCCCAAAGGTAAAAAAGGAAGTCACTGTAGAAGCTTGGCAGACTTGCTGAGACTGGTCTCCCACTCTGTCAAGACGACAAGGAAAAGGCCTCGCTGAAAGGTCCCCTTCCTCCCTTTGCTCTGGGGTTTTGCCTAGGTCTCCAGCAAGGTCAGCCCAGCTAAGAATACACGTACCCTTACTGAGGGCACAGGGAACTTTGGAAGTACCCACCCCAAGACCCTTGTAATGCTTGAGTTATCCATGTTTCACAGAGGGCTCCTATCCATACAGAGCAGTTCCCGCACGCAAAGCGGGTCCACCTAGGCACGATTAACACACAAGGGGCTGGGTGGACACTAGTGCCTGGCTTTGATGAAACATTTTAATTTCTGAAGATCTCGGTGTCCTTCAGCAAGAGTTCATAAGTATTATTATATAGCAACAGAGGTTAGAATTGAGACGAGAACTATGTAAGTGATATACAGAGAGCTCACAGGGAACAAGAGCAGCAGAGAGTAAAGAAAACTTTACTGGGTCTTAGTATCTATGGTGAGGCTAGACTAGTTTCTGTAACGGAAGGCTTAGATTATGCAGTACAGGAGGGAGAGGGCAGAGGTAAAAGCTGATCCAGAAGAGCAAAGATCAGCACTGTCACTTGGTAGCTGCGTAGCAGTTAATGTTGCACCGTAAACATTTTTATAAATTAAATTACCATTGATATTTGCAAAGCAAATTACTTTAATAGCAAGCAGCCAACACAGCAATCTCTATAGCTGAGCAAAAAAGTACAGCTTAACAGTATGTCCATCATGATTATGAGAACAAATAAGATATAAGCTATTGCAGTAAGCCCCAGAGAGTTATGACACACTCCATAATGGCCTTGCCCTCACACAGACATGTTATGCCAGCATATTAGTTATATGGCAAACACAAAAGAATGATCCTGTCTGGTTTTCTGGAAACTTGATAAGAAATATTCAGTGATACAAGATGCCCTCCAAACATTTTATCCAATTCTTTTCTCATTAATTCAGCCAGTTGTTGCTGGGACAGCTGAACCATCTGAGCTCCATGACAGGCCAGACCATTCCCTGTTCACTTGCAACCCAAGATGCAAATATATCACATTACCATAGAGCCTCTGTGCAGCAGCAATTCCATTACATATGGAACTGAGACCCAGTAATATAGAACAGCCTTGCCACTGCATCACTACAAGAGTGCCAAAGTGCCTGCAGACAGGCTGGGATTAGCAGAAACTGGATATTTTCACGGAATGCCTACAGTTTTTATAAGCCAAAGGCTCCCAGCAGGTATTCCATCCTTGATAGACTCGTTAAAAAAATGACAGTATTTCCTGTGCGGTCCACCTTGATGCTCATCACACCAAGGGCTGTTTGCAAGTTCTGTTCTGTGATCACTGTTTCATCAAGGAACACACTGATGTGGCAGGTAGCAGTTAACAGAGGGATGTACCACTCCTGGTCTCCAAAGCTCTCATGGATGTTGTCCCTCTCCCAGAAGCACCAGACACTTTTTGGCTCCTGCTGCATGCCCTTATGAACACATGGAGTGGCAGGGTAGTTCAGCGCAACAGCACTATGTCCTCTTACCCTTCCAGCTTGGGACTAACACTCTGAGGACCATGAGGAAGCAGCTGGAGAGTGAAAATCCTGCAGATGTTCAGCTGTCCAACATAGACAGCAATGCAGGATGGAAGAAAATTCAGCATATCGGAGTTCATTCATCTTTTGCATGCCCACACAGGAGCCTAAATAGTCAGGAATTCCTCTCAGAATGTGTCTCAAAGGTTGAGGGCAAAGAGAAATAAGCCGCATTTATTCAGTTTCACACATGACCTCAGTTAACATATTTGGGCTTCTGCAGCCCTCTGCATACCGAATGGGCAACCAGCATGAAACGGAAAGCTGCGTGTCTACAGTGTGTGCAGAATGGGATGACGCCCAGGACTTTTAATCATTAGAAGTGGAAGTGAAATGTAACAAAAGACCTTCTTGTGAAGAGCTTACCTATCCCAAATTGCTTCCGAAACCTATAAAAGACATTTTCAAAGTGGAATTGCTGTGGTGCGCACAAAGGCCAACCCAAATAATTGGAGTATCTCAGGGAAGAGAGATGTTGTTAGGTACTTTAATGAAAATAATGAGGTCTCTTTGCCCTCTTAGAGCCTCCAGCTCCTGTCTATCATGACTGCCTGCCACTTTCTCTTCTTTCTAGTCTGTATCTCCATCCAAATGTGAGAAACCTGTTGTGCCTCATTAAGACTGAAGATTTCCAAGGATTTTCTTCTGGTCCTTCTTTTCTAGGTGCCTGTGTATCTCTTTGGAGATTTTTGCCAGTTGATTCCTCTGCATCTCTCATCTTTCAAAACTAAAATAAAAAGTTTTCAAAGCTGTCAGGGGCAGGATCTTGCATTCCACATCCTAAGTTTCACTCAGAAAAGCACCTGGCTTTTCTGCACTGACTGAAATAATTAGTAACTTAGTTCCTTCCACACAACATACCAAGATGTCCAAGGGACCAAGGACATAACTAGCCTTCCCCAACATATGGCAGTTGACTACTAAACACTGCCAGCAGGAATCAGGATATGATCTCCTGACCCTGGCAGGGACTTTGGTTCATGGTTTTCACCAGCACCAGTATTATGATGCTGCACCAGTATTATGGTGCTATATGTACTATTATATACTATATAGAGATGGTAGATGAAAAGGTAGTAGTTCTTTGTACTATGCTTGCCACCAGATATACTCCTTCTCTCCGGATTTTTTTATTGATATATTGCCTTTTGTTCCTTTAAAGAGGGAGGAAGAAAAGCAGTTTATGTGCTTACTGCTTGCACTAAACCTCCATCATTGTTTGAAAGTAGCTGCACTACCAGGACACTGATGACATTAGAACATTTCCTATGCCTAGGCCAGGGCTTCTAGTCACAACATCTCTGCAGGTGGAGGAAGGCAAGTACTACTGTTGTACAAGCAGAATGAACTACAATTTGGATACCTACATTCAACTCCTAGCTCTGTCAGAATTTTTAAGGTAGATATTCCCATGCTGGGGAGATGAATAAAAATGTATTACAGAGGAAGATCTGGAAAATGTCATAGTGAGTGGAGCAGCAAAAGTGAAGGGAGAGCTAAATTTAGTTTCTGTATTAAAAATATGCAATGGCCAGTGACATCTAGGTGTCTACCTGCTCCTTTTTCTCAAAAAAAACCACAAATAATTTCACGAGTTAGGAGAAAAAGTGACTTTTCAGCTAACTACCATGAAACTGAAAATGATGTTAGCACTTTGTTCTTAGCTGCTTTCATGTGACTTGATTTAGATATTTCTAGAACCCTCCTTCCATAGTTTGCTTTCCCTTTCTCTTTCCCTAATATTATTTCCCCAGCTAGTCCATAAACTGGACTGCAAAATCCAAAGCTCTCACTCACTTCATTCTGAGAAGCTCTTGGCACAAAACACCCAGTCAGTTATTGTATCCTAGCAAAAAATGCTCACCATGAAACCCCTTTGACAGGACTTGCTGTCTGTGGTGTTTGCAAAGGCTGATGTTATCATGCTGCTCCTGTCTGCTCCTGAGGACTTGTTAAACAGATATTACTTTTCCCAACCAAGACTCCTCTGCCTGTGTCCACACAAGGATTCTGGGCTTGGTTAAATGCCCAGAGGATCTGTTGCTCTGTGGCAGCAATATTTATTTTACAAAAATCCATCAGACAAATCTCATCCTGGATGGTATTGACCTCCCAGTCCTGTGAAACTTGATGCATCTGCTGAGGATAGAAGAACAATTCCCTCTGTACCAGAGCACAAGCTTGTTTTCAGAGTGTTTTTACCGGCTCCCTAACGCTTTCTTATTATCTTGGTCCACTGAATAGTGATGTTTCAGAGATGGGTTTTGCTCTTCGCACTGCGGAGTGGAGAAGATCATGAAAACAAGGGTTTTTACACAAGAATTTGCCCACTTACCAGCAGGGAGCCAAATCCTTTCTGTGCCCCTCTGCAAACCAAGACGCTGAAATTTTGCAGACCCAGAGAAACGCAGATTCCCAGCACGGCAGGGTGTCGGGCTGAAGGTGTAGATCTAATTCTGCATCTTGCCTTTTTCTAGTAGATACTTCGTTAAATCTGCTTGGGGTAGAACCAAGAGCATTGGGGGCACCAGGTCCTCTCTTTTGGTCGGGATGAGGTCCAGACATGCATCTGCTAATGCAGTGTGAACAGTTTCACAGAATCACAGAATGTTCAAGGTTGGAAGGGACCTCTAGAGATCATCTAGTCCAACCTGCCTGCTCCAGCAGGGACACCTAGAACATGGGGCACAGCGTGGCATCCAGGCAGATTTTGAAGACCTCCAGAGAAGAAGCCTCCACAGCTTCCCTGGGCAGCCTGTTCCAGGGCTCTGTCACCCTCACAGTGAAGAAGTTCTTCCTCACATGGAGATGGACAGTAAAGAAGTTTTTCCTCACATGGAGCTGGAGCTTCCTGTGTTGCTGTGTTTTCCCTTTAAAATCATTGCTGTTGTTAAAGTAACGGCACGAGGAGGAGGTGATCTTCTCACTGCTGCGCAGTGAGCCTTGCAGTCACACATGTCTTTTAAGAGGAAATCTTCAGAGTCTTGTAAAAATGATATATAAACATTTGAAAGCATAAAAAGAATATTTTGAGGAAGAACTCATTTGTCTGCAGTTGTTTTAAAATAATTTTTTAAAGCGCTGTTGTGATACAGAGGCAGCCCATGGCTTTGTGTCATGCTAATCAATGAAAGGCACCAGTTACCCCCAGAAACAGGAGAAACGTCACTGTTGCCAGAGCATCTGCTGTTCCTGTAAGTGGTGTAAATCTCAGGACTCTTCTCTGCTCCAATAGCTGCTTTATTTGGAGAGTCATGGGAAATGGCTCATCCCCTGCGAATGTGATGCCCTCCAAGATCCGCTCCTTTGTGTGGCCCAGCTGGCAATGCAGTGATTCTTCAGAGTGATTCTTCACAGTCTCTCAGCTCATTTTCATGGATCTAAAAATTGTTCTCAAAACAAGCAGAACAAAGAGACACATCCAGGGTTCAGGGCTGTAACTATTAATAATGTTGGTATTGTGGCCAAGGGAGCAATATTTTTTGTGTCTGGGACTTTTAAACATGAGAACACCTACTGCAGATCCGAACTGATGCTAGAAAAACAAAACCTGGAGTTCTGGGCTGAAAAATGATTCTTTTTCTCTGCCACAAAGTCTGCAACCCATAGAAATGCTTCCAGTTGAAATCTCACTTAACACCACCATCTCTTCCTCTCCCTGTTGCAAAAGTTGCAATAAAGCCTCTTCACTTTATCGTTAATTTTTGCTCGCGTTGTTTCAGAGCTGCTCCTTTCAACGTCTCTAAAATCTTCGGACACGTTTGCAGTGCTGGGGCCACCAGTGGGCAGAGCCGAGCCCGAGGGCAGCCCTGCTCGTGCATCACTGAGGTCCTCTGCCCGCTCTGGCCACCTGCAGTTACACCAGTCATCACCTTCTGCTCAGCAGCTGCTTGCTCATGGAGGCAAAGTTCTGCAAAGTGCAGAATTCAAAAATTCTGCAAGTGCAGAAGTGTTGAAGAGATTTGGCCAGCAACACTGCCAGCTCGAGCACCATGTTGCAGCCGGGTCCGAGGCTCTCCAAGGGGCTGCCCTTCTGCAGACCAGCCCCGCAGAGCACACAGCCATCCAGGCAACATTTTCACTCCAGCTTTTGGGGTCTCTCCTCCAGGCCCCTGGAGATGCAAGGCTTCAGGCTAGTCAGCAAAATAGCATAATTGGGTTGTCCTGGCACAGAGCATTCTTCGTCCTTGAGAAGGGAAAAACAAAGCTGCCTTCTGTCCGGGAGCAGCTAGGACCCGCTGAGAGGCAGTGCCCGAGGAACGTGCTTCTTCGGATGTGCTCGGAGCACCGATGCAGTGGGAGGCACACATGTTAAGCAGGAACAGCAGGTGACCTCATCCTCCTGTTCTGGTGTTGACTTGTCCTTCTGCCCCTTGGGGCCTGGGCCAGGAGTTGTCGGGGTGGGACCTGCAGTTGGGGCTCTGCTGGCAGGACCACGTCCCGCCAACCAACCCCCTGCTCCGAGCACTCCTGGTACAACTGGAGGTCCCAGCTCAAAGACCGGGGCTTCTTATTGATGTCAAGCTGAAAAAGAAACAGAGATGCTTAGAAAAGGGGAGAGGTGATGAGCCCCACCGCTTCTGCAGATGGGGCCTGCTGCCCTCTCAGAGCCAGCGACCTGCTAAAGCACTTTGGCCACTGTGGGGCCACCAGCCTGGCTCTCGTGGGGCCCTTGACCAACGGGCTTGGAGGCAGCTCCGCTCTGAGCTTCCTCGGCCCTGTATGGCTACGTAGGGGGGCCAAACGGCACCCCAACCAAGGCAAATCCCTCGGTTGGGGTGCCGTTTGGCCCCCCTACGTAGCCATACAGGGCCTCTTTGGCCGCTTAGGCCTTTGCCTTGGTTCCTAGTTGGCCCATTTCTTCATGACTGACCTGGCACAACTGTTGGGTCAACTCCCCTGTGGCCAATCTTGACTGTGGCTCACTAGGTAACGCAGGCAGCAAGACCATGCAAACATAAGGAGGTAGAAATCCTTAGACTGAGCAGCATGGTAGGTCTTTGAGGAGTGGGGTTGGTGCTAGAAAAGCAGGTGTCAGGATTAAGTTACCTTCTTACCTGCAGGAGGTTGCTGAGGAACACAGGGGATCCATGTCTGAGTTTGAAAATGTATTTGGATGCCGAGACTGAAAAATTAAAATGAATCCAGCCACAGACTGAGGGAGAGAAAAAGAGGGAACACGGGTTGCAGGATGCAAAACTGGCTGCACCTAGAGAAAATTCCCCACTGTAATTTAGAGCAGCACGGCAAACACAGAAAGCAGAAGCTGTGAGGAACTGCTTCTAGGCACGCCAGGCAGCAGGGCACAGAGATCAGTCCAGACGGGCAGACAGAGAGGAGCACAGAGCTCGCCAAAGCAAGGAAACGAAACCTTTTAGCCGTTCACTCCTGCAGAGCCCTGGCAGACGTAGACAGCAAGCACGGATCGATGTCCGCTGAGAGCAGGCAAGTGCACACGTTGGTCTGGGTGAGGCCTCTCTGCTCTGTGCACACACCAAATAGCCGAGGCCTCCAGAGTCCTCCTTGCCGGGAACTCGTGTCACACAACAGCTAAAATCAATGTCTGAGAAACAGAAAACTCCTGATGTCTGCTTAGAGCAGAGGGCTGTGCTTTCCTGCCACAGGAGTCCTTGTGCATTCGCCAGCGCGGAGACAGCAGTTGGCCTGACAAAGCTGAAGGAAGGATTAGATATTGGATGTCTGCGCAGGAGACAGTGATATAAATTGAAGCGAAAAGACCAGGCCAGACCAGCTTTACAGAGGCAAACAGTGAAATAAATCACATTGAGAAGCAGTGGGATTTAGTAGCACCTTGAACTTAGGTCTGAAAATAATTTTCAGACAAGAGTAACTTCTGGTACTTGCACAATCCCAGCCCTTAGAGGCTGCTTCCTGAGCAGAGAGAAATGGGAGAGCCTGTCGGAGAAGGACAGGAGCTGGTTGAGACTTAGACCACACAAGAGGGAAAACACTGTCATTATTTTCCAGGAAAATCTGATTTGGGAATGAGACATCCAAGCGCACATCTGTACTGGCCCCGATGTTTTTAAGGAGAGCCACTTGCCTGGGGAAGCAGAGGGTGCTCCTGTGCAACCCGGACTAAGGCATCTTTATTCCCTACAGAAGAATCCCTGGCAGTAGTGATGGGAACACAGGCCCAGTAGGGACTTCTGGGGTTAGCAGAAGTCCCACTGCCTGCTGCCTTTTCTATAAGCAGAAGGAAATATTTTGAACTTCCTTAGTGAGAAACTAAGAGAGAAATTTATGCCAGCATGAAGCACTGTCGTCCCTTTTTATTTCCCCCTGAAATTGATGGAAGTAATTGTTGGGATTAATTGATCTGCCAGACTGATTTAGTGAAGTGTCCATAAACAGCTCCTTTTCAGGCCTCAGAGCAGCTTACCAGATGGACAGATAACAGTTGAGAAACGGCAGCAGGCCTCTGCATTCCAGGAAGCGGCCTGGGAATGAAATGATTTGGGTCACAGCAGACAGGCTGCTCCAGCACTCACCACAGCCCCGTGTCCTGGCCTGCACGGAGCTGCTGCGGCCTCCATCAGCCCTCGCGGCCTCCTGCCTCCAACACATGCATCCGGCTGCATTCCCAGGTTTCCTCTTCACAACTGCATGTTTTAATGTGTTGTGGCACTGGCAACATAACTCCACCCTGCCACATCTTGGAAGAACATTTCCTTGGTGGCCTTGAAGCCCTTTTTCGGCCTCCAGACCGGGAAACCCTCTTCCCATCCACGCTCCATTAGCGCGGCCTCAACCCCAGGGAAAATGCAACAGCTTTGGGTTTGGAGGAGAGTTTTGACCTGCAGCTTGGGGACAAGAGATGCAGAAAGGCGTTCAGGGACAGGGGACAAGAGATGCAGAAAGGTCTGGGGCCAGGGACTCGCGAGGCGCGGTCCGGGCAGGCTGCGCTGTGCGGGGCAGCCTGTGACCCGCGGGCGAGCAGAGTGCCAGCCCTGCGGGAGGCAGCGCCCGCCCCGCTGCACCCGCTGCGCCCTCCGAGCTGCTCCCCGCCGAGGGCTGGCCAGATCCTACACAGCAGYGTGTCTCCTATAAATCCTATAGGCACAGCTCAGCATCTGTGCACTCCCGCCTGGCGGTGTAACATGCTGGATAAATTCATCCCGGGAGCCTCATGGAGCCTCATCCCGGGCACTGCTGGGGACAGGCGTTGGCTTCAGCTTCCCGGCTGTGCTGGCACTCGGCTGGGCAGCGCCACTTGAAGTATCATTTCTTGCAAGGGTCTGCACTCTGTTCATACGACTGCCAGGGATCCAGTGTGTTCGCTCATCTCATCCGTCCCTCGCCCCAGCAAGAAGGGACCCAGGAGACCTTTCTCCTGCCGTTGTGTTGGGACTGTGTAAACGCCTTCAAAGACTGCTGCTCTTCAGCCTAATGGTTTTCCAGCCTCACCTGGGGACTCTTCCGTGCAGTTGCATTTTTCCCTGCGATCCAGCCTTGGCTCTGCTGCGATCCAGCCTGTTGGCCGCTGCGACGCATCCCAGGGGCTCCGGCTGCCTGCCCTCCTCCCTCCGGCGCCTTCCACCACGGGACCCCGTCAGTGGCAGTGCGGGTCCCGAGCGCCCACGTGAAGCTGGATACTGAACAGCGAATATCCCTGCGCAACCCGAGCCAGCGGCACTGGGAGAAGCAGAACACGGGGCTCTCCCGCGCTCACGGAGGCAGGGCAGGGACAGAGGCTCCGCAGGGGACGAGCCAGGGAGGCTCCACGTTACCCGACCCTCCTGGGGAGACAGGGACCGTCCCGGCAGCAGAAGGAACTTAGTGAATCCCCGAACGCCTCCTGCCCGAACAAAGGGTGCACGAGGAAACTGAAGTATCATCAGCACAGACCTGTTGCTTTTTTTTTTTCCACTTTATAGTATATATGTTATAGTTTATTTATAGGCAGATCACTTCACTATTTACAGTACATGAGCGTAGAGATTCTACAGTCTTTGTGATGTAAACAAGTAACTCCACGGCAGGGGGAGTCTGAAAAAAGAAGCCAGTTCTGAAGTATTTACACAATTTAAAATAGAACTTTTATACCCACTGGATAGATATAGATAATACATTGAGCGATTTGGTTAAATTATCTATGAAACTATAGAATCTGACAATGTAAAAATACAAGAAAACGTTCTCTTGTTTTAGAAGGTAGACAGTTAAATCACACTAGAAATAAATCTCTTTTTAAAAATAATAACAATAATAATAAAGGAAAGGCATAAGAATCCATGCCGTCTTTTAAGGTTAAAGTATATTACATAAATAAGGACACAACGGAACGTAACTGGGGGAAAAAAATTAAGTGAAATATAAAAAAAAAGCTACCAACTAAAAAAATCAACTAAAACCTTGATTCTTAATCACAGAGGGTTCAATTCTGCTAGTTTTACTTACTCTGCAAATAAAAGAATCACAGAGTTAAGTAGTACTTACTCAGCATGAGGCAGGGAGGCAGAATTGGCCCCTAATAGCAGTGTCCTTTTACTCAAAAAAAGAAAAAAAAAAAAAAAGAATTAGCTTTTATTATAAATAACAAAGCAGATGTGCCCCTTTTAGGTGAAATTCTTACACCTTTCTCAAGAAATGCATCAATTTAATTGTTCTCTCCTTCTCGCATGCATACACACACTCCCTCCCCCCTTGGTACTGAACTCAGTTTGGCTTCTAATAAATAATAATGCCCCTTTCAGTGCCACCTGGCGTGTCACAGCCAGACTTCCTAAGCTACTCCCTGATTCCAGGCCTGATGAAGGAAGAGGAATGCAAACCAGAAGGCTTTATTTGGTTCTATATTGCTTGAGATTGTCAGGGAGGGACGAAGATGCTTGAAACGGAAAGGGTTTCGCAGCTCAGCTGTGAACAACGATGTGGTTCAGCATTCAGCGTACTTCCAAACAGAAGGAAAAAAAAAAAAAAAAAGGAGAACAAAAATGAAAAGCAAAAAGCTGGTCTGTACCTCTGTAATGCTCCTTTGCATGCACCACTGCGCCTAACCTCGTGACCGAGCTGCTGCTTCCTTACAGAAGACACACAGCTCGGAAAGCATCGCAGGGCAGGAATCGGGATAAGACTTTTCTTTGGGGCAACATCGCACTTAAACCCTGGATTGTCCTCTGCATTCAGCCCAGACATTCAGAGATACTTTCTCCTTTCCAAAGAAGTCCCAGGAATTCACTGGATTCCAAGCCAAGACAGCGTATCCCACCCTGAAACTAACAGATTTCATGGGGCAAATCTGTGCAAAAAAGTGAGCGGGCATTTTGCCACTAAAGTCTTCACATTTAGCATTTCCCCACAGTGCTTCAAGGAAACTAGCAGGGCACATTCTATAGTCAGGTATTCTTAAAAAAATAAATCTCCTCCTTACTTATTGCCTACCATAAAGCACCCTTTTGCTCCCATCTTGTCTCAGGGAGAGGCCCCTTTTCGCCGGCCTTGCAGGCGTGGGCTGCCCCATGCCCGCTGCAGCGCCCACGTGCACCGAGCTGCGGCGGCCTCAGCACAGCGTCACCCAGACACGGCCGCTGGCTCCCGCTCCGCGCTGGGCCAGGCTCCGCGCTGCTTAAAGCTCCTCCTGCACCTGCAGAGCCCCGGCGCTCGAGGACGGGCTTCCTGCAAGGTGCCTCCTGCCTCTGGCTGCGCCGCTCGGGGCAGCGCTCAGGGCTCTGGGCCCGGCCTGTGTCCTCTGCAGGATCCAGAACAAGGCCAGAGTCTGCGCGCGGAGGAAACTCCCGTCTGCACCTTGTGCCAAAGCCCTCCTTCCTTACCCTGTGCACACTAGAGCACTGCAAGCTGAGGAAGCCTTTATATTAAAGGAAAAAACAAAAGCCGAAACTTATTTTTCATCACAAACCTCGCACGAGTGATTCCAAACCTAGTAAATATTCTCGCCTGAGCTTCTTAAGTTGGGCATCCTCTACATACCCCCGATCCTGAAAGCGGCGGGCAGCCCGCGCAGCTGAGCAGCACACCCCGACCCCTCTGCCTTTACATTCACCAGGACAAGCCACTGTGTTTGGAGCCCGAGCAGCAGCAGAGGGGGCACGTCCTGCAACAGGAGCAATTTCCCAAGGGAGGAGGGAAAATAAGCCATCCAATTTAAAAGAAAGAGAGAAAAGAGAAAGAGGAAGAGAGAAAGAGAGAGGGAGAGAGAGAGAGAGAGAAAGAGAGAAAGAGAAAGGGAGAGAGAAAGAAGAACCCTACTCCCTCCCCCCATTTATAGGCTTCAGGCAACACAAGGACCACTTATTGCATCTCTTCCTATCCTAGGCCTGCAGTACTGATGGGCTCTGTGCATTACAAAATCTTCCTTTCTCCTCAAGAGACCCTTACTCGACGCGCAGAAGCTCTGCAAAGGTCACTGGCTGCTGGCTGACACGGGAAGTCCGGCCTTGGGAAAACAGTGTGAAATTTTAAATCTGGCTGCACRGGAAGCAGTGCTTGTGAAGCGACTGAGCGATTCACACGGGAGGAGGCTGCTCTGTGCTCCGGACAAACCTCCCCTGGCCGCTGYGTTCAACCCTTGTGTGTCTGTCTCGCTTGATGCATTCTCCATCTGGACCAAGCCCTGCTCCGTGGGCTGAGCTCCAGCCCTGGGCTATGCAGGGAGATGGAAGAATTCCACTTAGCTGTTTTTTTATGGTTTTCTCTTTTTTTTTTTTTTTTTTTGATTGATTGTTTTCTGAAAAACATCAGCACAGCACAGAACAGTACTACCCACCCTAAATGTGTCGCTATATACATTCTACATAAGCTCTATAGCAATCACATGTAAACATCATCGTTGTGAGGAAATACTAGGACAGAAAGAGGCAAAGCTACAATGAGGCAATTGCCAATAGCAGATGCTCAGTCTCGGCCAGAGGTACTGGTGAACGCCAAGTTGGGACGAGATGCAGGGGAGAAGCCTGTGGCTGTTTCACAGGGGACATGTTGAACCTTGCTGCTGGGCTGAGACTGAAACGGCACAAGGGCTGTTYCCTGACAGTGACTATCAGTGGTGCTAAGAACTGGGAACAGCAGGGCAACTCGCCAAGGAGCCCGTGGGACCCTACGCCACGTAGCTGGTCATTTTCGGAACCATGGGTTCCACAAAAGAAGGGAGAAATCACCAGGTAATTGTGCTGGTATCTTTGCTTCTGGTCTTCGTTCTCCCTCTACAGTAGCTTATGCTGTGGGTGGTACAGACAAGTCCATAGAGCAAAGGACCTCATGGGCRGGCGTTAGGTTCTTGGAGCTGAATCTCATGCAATTGCGCAGACTTTGGTCATACTCCCTGTAAGATGAAATAACATCTCCACCAAGGAAATGAAAATAAAAACCCTAAGTCATGTACAGGGGAGACCCCAGAAGACTCTAATCTAGCTATTGGCAGAGTTAAGGCTATAATATTCTATCTACATAGGATGGCTGAATCCCTAGTGGTCTCTGTGACTGGAAAGCAAATGGAAACTATGGAGATGGCTTGAGGAGCCAGCAAGATTTCCACTTCCCTCTAGGAAATGGTGTCTCTGGTCTGCTCCTGGTTGGGTTTCCTCCAACCAGTGGTGGGGTCTCTCCCCTCCCAGCTCTGCCAGAGATGAAGGGCAAGTTTGCAAGCGGATTTCATGGGGATGCTGCTTCGGCATGCCTTAAATCCAGCGCTGCCGGGCGGCCTTGCGGCCCCCGGCGGGAGGCAGAGCAGGTCAGCGCGAGCCAGCGGGCAGGCCAGCCCGGAGCCACAAACACACTGCGAAGCTGCGACGCTTCCTTCACACTGTGAGACAGGAGCCCTGGCCGAGGGGACAGAGAGGACAGCAGAGAGCGGCCAAGACGGGCACGGGGGAAGAGCCGGGTCGCCAACCTGGYGCTGGAGAAGTGTATGGCTTTTAGAGAAAGGGCAGCACGTAGGAAGGGGCAGAGATGTTCAGCTTAGCTGCCGTGTCCCCCCCTGGCTGCGCGGGTGGATTTGGGGCTTGCTGCCAGGCGGAGATGACGAGAAGGATCTTGGCACCCTGGTTCTCTGCGCACAGGGCAAGAGAGCCCTCAGCAAGCGGCTCTGCCCCACGGCTGCCRGGGCTGCCGGGCAGCCAGATCCGCTGCGCTGAGCTCTGCTGCCAGCGAGGCGAGCGCAGCCCCGCGCACGCCGGCAGCACCGCGCTCAGGAAGGGCTCGCGGGGCTGCAGCCTTCCAGCGCTCGCACCCCGCTCACCTACCGCGCACGGCGCGAGGGCACCGGGCTGCCCGCTCCTGCACCCGCTGCCGAGCCCCGCGGCACCGAGCGCCCCAGCACTGAGCGCCCCAGCTGCTGCCCTGGGGCTCTGGCCACCCCGCCAAGCAGAGCAGCTCAGTGGCAAAGTGAAGGGCCCGTTTGTGGGTGCCGAGCACCTCGTCTCGCTGCCAGGCACCTCCGCCACCCGTTGGCACGCGCTGGCCCTGTGACTCTGCCCTGACCCCCCCATTTGCTCAGTGGCAAGTGCCTCATTACAGTGCATAGTTAAAAATCAAGGAAGCGATACAATAAATCTGAATTACAGTACATCTGAGCCATAAATACATTTTTTTAAGTATATACTTTTTTTCTTTCTTCTTCTATTAAAAATTAGTTTATAATCCTGATTCTATTCACAATTAACAATTTCATCATCACACACTACGGACAAAAATGTTATGGTGAACACAGCTGCAACTCCATGGCGGGAGCACGGGCCGGGAAAGACGGGGCAGGGGACGGGGAAGGGAACAGAAGGGCTCCTAGGCTCACCCTAAAACAACCAGTCAGAAGCAGGGAGACTAATGTGTGGCAGTGAGACATCAACACCATGGGGACTCACAGACAGAAGCAGCTTTGTTCAATGTAAACATCGATTGAAAGGGACAGCAGTCTCTCTCTCGCGTGCGTGCTCTCTCTCGCTCTCTCTCTCGCGCTTTTCATAGACTGAATAATTTCTTTGAAAACGTAAACATATTGGAAGTGCCTTGACTGAGGTATTGAGGTATTCCTCCAAGGTTAAGGCTGTTATCGATGCAGGCTTAGCTGGGCCTCCTGCAGCAAGCTGTCAAAATCCATGGTCTCATACTTGCTTTTCACTGGAGCTGGGGCAGACTCTTCTGCGCTGCAATCTGGGAATGACAGGGACACAACATGGCAAGGTCAGGGAGGCCGGGCGCCCCGGCCCTGCCAGGCTGGGCATCTTTGGGGAGAAAAGTAGCTGCTTCCTGTGCCTTGGGCTTGCACCAACACGTTCCCGCTGCAGCAGGTGGGGAAACTGAGGCACACTGGGGACATATTTGCAGCCTCTAAGCAAACCCTCGAGCTACAGCTTCCCCATGCTGCCCACAGCAGGACGCTGCCAGGGGTTGTAACTGTGGTGTCAGCCATCAAAATGAGAATTTCACAAGTAGGATGCTTGACTCTGACTTTTTCTTGGGACATTTGGGTACAGTTACGTGTCCAAGAATGAGCTAAAGCAGAAAAATGTGCCATTTCTCTCCTATTTGGAAGGAACAAACAGCTGCTTGGCAGACAGGCTCTGTTGCTGCCCAGCACTGCAACCACATATCAGCCAGACACCTGCTCCCAGGATCACAAGAAACAGACCAGATCCAGATGAGTTCTGAGCCTCCAAAAATAGGAATTTTCATATCATCTAGCCATGTTTGCGACAAGCACTAGAGTCTGCCTGATGAGTTCCCCCATCTCTCATTTCAGAGGCTAATGATAAACAGATAGTGCCATCACAAAGCCCAGGAAAATTAGGAAATGCCAGGAATAACATTGCCTAATTTATGGTGGCTTCAGCTCTGTGTTTGTGTGTATTTTTGATAGAGACATTAATGCCGTAACTTCATTTTGCTTTTTCCATCTCATCCAATACACAAGACAAATGGGGTTTTGAGAACATGTGAGGCTGAGGGCAGCAAGGAGGTGACTGTGGCCCTTGCAGCCCTCAGCCCACGAGGAAGAGCAGGGCTGGGGCTGCAAGGGGTTCTCCTGCAGCAGGAAGGCAGGTAGGTACATGCCATCCTTGACCACCCTTCCAGTGACACTGCATGACCATTTGCCAACACTTTCATCACAGAGCACTACCTGTTTCTTATCTCTCAGGGCCCAAAATAGGAGACCTTGGGATTTATTTGGATGAATAAGGACATTCACAACCAAAACCATAGCAAGACCAGCTCTGAACAGGTGAAATAGAAGGTGCTGAAGGATCAGGCAGTACTGGTGTCACAATGGACATCGAGATAATTCAAGCCTTATAGCATTACTTTCTGGGCCTCGGTTACTCATCCATGAAGTGGGATAACAACCCCTTCACCTCCTGCAGAGAGTATAAAAATAAATGCATGGTGTTTGTGGAACACCTGAAGATCACAGTAACAAGGACTAAACACTATCTAGATCACATTGCTCTTTCAGCACTAGCAGAGGGTTTTGCTCCTGTGCTTTACGTAAGCCCCTATCACCTGCTGAATGAGCAGATAAAATGAGACCCTGGCTGACTTTGTGACTGAATGAGGCAGGGACTCCAGTGAAAACAGAGCATGTGCTTGCCTGAGCACAAACAGCACATCCAAGTAGTTATTCTGGGTGAAAAGGACCTTCCCTATGTGGTCAATCTGTCCTACGGGGCAGTAAAACACATCAACTCTTGTGCTAAGAACTGCTTTCCCCCATAACTGGGAAGGGAGTTCTCTGCTGGAAAATATCCAAACCCCAGAAGAAACACAGCTGAGGAAGAATGGGCTAGAGTGTCAGCTGAAGCTTGGTGCTTCTGGGGTGTGATGTTATTTACAGCAAATGCACTCTGGGTCTCCAGGCAAGTTGCTTTTCTTCTCAACACCTTAGCTCAGCCTCTAAGGGTCTGGAAACTAAGAACAGCTACATGACTCATATGAGAGGAGGTGGGCTTTAATTACAGTCTCTAAAGAGGTTGGGGATCCTTCATGACAAGGGTTCAAAAGTACAACCTGCCATCACAACTCTGTACTGATAAACAAGACACTGTTGACAAACCAGCTCTTGTTTTCTTACCCAAGTCAACGTATCTGGTCCAGAAGTGCCCGAGGCCACCAGAGCTGAGCTGGAACGAAGGCTCATTCCTCTTCCTTAGTGAGGGGCCATTCTTCAGAGATAAGGCGGCATGCTCTGAATACCGGTAGGTGATGAAGCCATACTTATCCCCCCTGAGCAACCAGAGAAAGAATTCAAGATGCAACAGACCCCACAGGCCCTCATCTCTTGGCATCGTGCCTTCCTGCACCAGCCAGCTCTTGAGCAGGGCCAGTCTTGCTGTGGGGACAGGTACTACTTGGGGAAAACTGCCCTAAGAAGAAGGACATGCTGAGCCTCCTCCTCCTGCAATGGAAGAGAGCTGGGTGCAGCACAGCTTGGGTCACTAAGGGCCTCTGGATTTGGACCTGTTGAGAGCATTTCATCCCAGCTGCAAAAAGGTAGCAGCCTGACAGCTTCACACACTGCAGCTGAGGGCACAGGTGAGCATGCAAAGTCTGCAAGCAGCTGCTGCTATTGCTACCAGGAGAGAGGGGCTGCATTTTGCTGTTGCAGCCCGAGAGCAGAAGGGCAGACATAGAGCTGCCCCATGCTCTGCAGGCTTCCCAGTGCCTACCTGTTGGTCCTGGACAGGACCTGACACTCCACGATTTCCCCAAACACTTCAAAGCGCTTCTTCAGTTCGCTGGAGCTCATGTTGCTGGAGAGGTTTCTGATATAGACCACCCTGCCTTCCCCCTGGCAAACACAAGGCAAGTGGTTAGGGATCATCCCGAGCCCAGCCTCCGCCTTTGCTGACGGATGATGGAAATGCAGGTCTCCAAGGAGCCCACCTGCCCTGGCARTGCAGCACTGCTGCACCCACGATGGAAATCGGGCTTCAACGGGGCTGCCATGTGCAGGCTGAGCCCTGCACTGGCCCCGTTTGTAATTCCTGAGATGCACAATGCTACCTGTGCATGGCTAGTCTAGGTATGGCTCAGAGACAATCTCTGCTGTAGGGCTCAGCATATGACACGTCTCTTCAGACAGGCCTCCAGCCAGCCTGAAGCAGCCATACAGCCTTTCTTCCTGTGCAGATTTCTCCTGAAGCCTCGTTTTCCTACGTTAAGATGTCAGGAAATATTCTTGAGAATTTCTGGGGACAGAATCCAATCGTGGTGCCAGGAAAAAATGCCAGAAGGGAGTGTGTGAATATGTGTGTACAGGAGAACACAGGAACTACACGTTCTCTCCCTGCACGCACAGACACCACTCATGCACACACACGCGCGGAGGTGCCATGTGCCTCTGCTGCTCTCTCTCTGCAGCATGGCTTTCATCACTAATAGCTTAGCAATTTCAGGGATTCCCCTCCTTCACCACCCTAATTGCCAATTCCAAGTGCGTGGAAGCATTGACGTAGGATGCTCTGGACAGTCCTGTGCCAAGGACTCTGTGTATTGCCAATTTCCAATTGCTTCTGTTTCACTTTAGATTCCTCCCTGCCATGGCCTGGTTCAGCACTGGCCTTGCATCAAGGGATGCTGAAGCCAGGGCTAATTATGTGCTCCACCACCTCTCTCCTGGAGCAGGAGATGAATTGGGGCTTGTGAATTGCTTTTTCCTGGTGCTGACACGGGTATTTCCCTGCTGCTGCCCCTGGAAGCGGGGCCACTTCCCACGTTCAGCGCGGTGCCCGCAGGTCACTCACAATGGCCTTTTCTCTCCTCTTCTCCACCTGGCCCCGGTTCGCGTTGCCACCTTGACACTGCTCGCTGTTCTCACATCTGTGAAGTGAGAGAGAGGAGTTCAGCCCCAAAAGAGGATCCTGCATGGAAAGCTTCAAACACCTGAGGGAAACTGAGGCAAAGTGGATTCTGCAGGGGCAGGCAGGAGCTTGGGAAACACGGGCAGCTACAGAGAGCTGGAGGGGATGAGCCAGAAAGGGTGACGCTGTTCTGATCGGGCCACTTTCTCTTGTACTTTCTGTGACACTGAAGACACTGGGAAATCCTTATTTACGGACATGGGAGGGACTCCATGGCAAGCCCTTGCCCCAGGAACTGCTCCACCCTGCACAGTCAGGCAGTACCTCTGGCTAGAGCTTGGACCATGGATCACGCTAGTGCGGGTGCACAGAGAAACCCGAGTGAAGCTGCCTCAGAGCTAGTGCCTAAAACAGGAGCCTTCAATACTCCTTCAGGAAAGCTCTGATCTCCTCGACTATGAGGACCATACTGGGTAATGCTGAGGACCCAGCATTGTCTCAAGCAGTGACCGAAAGCAGGTTTCTAAGAAGCTACCAGGGAAGAACTGCCCCCAATACTTCTGCCTGCAGCTCTTGCTCTGGTTTCCGTATATTTAGCCACTCACAATATACTTCTCTTCTCTTGGCAGGCTTCCTGTTTCTGCTGATTCAGCCTCCCCCTGACCCTGGGCCAATTTTCCGCATCCTCCACAGATGCAGGCAGGTTGTGTGATGAAGCACTTGGCTGCGCTTAGTTTGAACCTGTACCCTCTTATTTCCATTTACTACCTTACACTTTTTACGTCAAAAAGGACAATGAATGGTCAGTCCTTATTTACCCCCCTCAGGGATTTTATGGGAGATGGTTCATGCAGAGTTTATGTCAGAGCCAGGACAGAGAGGGCAGTCAAGTGCTCTGTCCTGCATCTCTCTCATTGAAGTGTTGTCCCCGTCTGCCTTCTAGAGACCTGCTGCCAAAAGGGCCCCAGTCCCTGTCAGTGCCCACCTGTACCTGAAGGGGCGCCTGCTTGCTGGAGACCGGGACCGGCAGCACGAAGACCCCGAGCTGGATCTGCTCCGAGAACAGTAGTGCAAGCTGCTCCTGGACAGGGGGTTTCTCCGTAGGCAAAGTTTGGTGTCCAGTGGACTATCGCAGTGTTCTTCCTCTTCCTCATCTTCCTCCTCCTCCTCTTCCACTGGAGAGCCACTCTCGCTGCAGCTGTCATCAAAGACAGTGTCATACTCAGGAGTCTTGCAGAAGGCCATGTCCTCATCATCAAGAGCACTGTCCAGAAAGCCGAAGTGCTTGGTTAAGCTGGCTCTGATCTCCTGGTCTCTCAGCTGCTTGAAGCCATCTTTCCACAAGATCTCGCTGCTCATCTCCTTGCCGCTGAGGTCCAGCCCCTGGTAATGTGCGTCGGGGACCCTCCTCTTGTGCTCAGTCTCCACCTGGCTTGGGGGATCCCAGGACTTGAGCACCTTCCTCTGGAGAGCGGCCTCAGGCTTCATGACCTGGCAGTAGTCGTGGTCCCCAAAGGAGCGCGAGAAGGGCCGTTTCAGCACTCCCTGCTGCTCAGGGAGAGCCGGGCACGCGGCAGCTCGGCTCAGGTGCGCGAAGAGCTCCGTCCTCTCAGGGTGCTTCTTCAGGGGTTTCCGGGGAGCTGCCGCATCTGCTGTGATCCCGGGGCTGGTCRTGGTGCTATTCTCCTTCCCTGCCTCCTGAGGGATGTCTGGCTTGTACAGGTCCTCCTCAGCTGGCTTGTATGGCGGAGTGGTGGGCGGTGTGAGACCTTAATCCCCCAGAACAAACCACAAGAGTCAACCCTCCAAGGAGAGTTTGTATCAATGCAGCACTGCACTGTGTTGGGAGAAGTGGGCCAGGGAGTCTCCAGAGGGGACCAAGACACTGCCCCACAGCGAGTCAGTGCCTGCTACTTATTCCTCACCTCAAAAGGCCCATCGGAAACAATGAGTTAGAGGCCAGCATCAACCACAGGGAAGGCTTTTCCCTTCTCAGTCCCCCTCCTTTCCCACCTCGAGGTGTTTTGTGGGCACTCTGAGCTGTGCCAAGGGACACACCTCTGGCCAAGCCCTTCCTTCCCTCTGCCACACAACTTGTATGGAGTGTTAACACCTTGTCTGATCCCAACACCTGAGTTGGGCCAGATGTGTCTGGGAAGGAGACTGCTCTGGAAACCCTCCCTTAATGTGTCCCTCAACCTCTACCTCTGTGGCCTCATTCCTCAAACAGCAATTTGGGGAAAAACAAGGATGTCTGGTACCAACAGGATCAGTGGATTCTCCCTGCACTCCCAGACTGTGTAGAGATGTGCCCTGTCCCAAACGTGTTCACCAGCACCTGCGTTGCTAAAGCAGAGGCTTGCAAGCTGCTCTTGGAGCTCCCAGCACAGAGGCAGCACACAGTAAATCCCCTGGCTTTACTGTATAGGGAGGACTCCTTGCACAGAAAAGACTAACAWGGTGCTCCTCCAAGCTGGGTACAACCAGAGCTGGGTGACTCCAGGCTGAATTTAGGGCAATGTTACCTTCTCCCAGGATAAATATTGGTGATGTAGGAATGAAGCACTGTCTTACCTGCTGTCCCACACAGCTCCACAGTCAGCATTGGCTCAAAGTTTCTCTTCCCAAAGGTTGTGTCCCTAGAGGGAAGAAGAAAATGGGAGAAGAGATGGTTAGACGAACCACAATCCAAAAAAAAAAAAAAAAAAAAAGAGGCTTGCAGTCCTTGGGCCTGCAAAAGGGCTTTGTGACGTGGCCAAAGCTGACAAGCAGTCTCAGCAGGGCACGGCCGCAACCGGGCCCAGGGCCCCGCGTGAGCGGCGTGCCCTGGCTGTCACCACAGCGGGAAGAGTCACAGCCTCATCTCTGCACCACATCCTACAGGGTGCAAAAAGCCTGCCCCAAGCCCAGGCCCAGATGCCACCCCAGCTCCTCGCACCAGGGCAACCAGCCCAGCGCCAGCCTCTGCCCCTGACCCGTCTGCAGCTCTCCCGCTCTGCTCCATGTGAGCTGCCCAGCTCGCACAGCCGGGCGCACCGGGGCGGCTCCGCGGCCCCAGCAACGTGTGCGGGGCTGACACAGGCTCTGCAGGCACTTACGTTTGCGCCAAGGACAGGGTGAGACACCGCGGTGTTTCTGAAAGACAGGGAGAGAAGCAGCATTACCGACGGAGCTGCGCTCGCCGCCAAGCCGGGGCACCGGCGGGCTCGGGCAGGGGCAGCGCGGGCGGTAGGGGAAGGCTCCGAGAGCTGCACTTTGGGGCAGCAGCCAAGCCGAGGCGCGGGCATGAGGCAGGGAGAGGCAGCCCTGCGGGATGGGGTGGCCCAGTCCCTTGCTGGGTTAGTTACACGTGTCCTATGGAGCCTCCAGACAAAGGCGAAACCTCGTGCTTGTCTTGGGCTTTGCACTTGCAGCGCCCAAGGCTGCCCAAGGGAAGCCCATCTCGCTACAGGGACGGGGAAACTGAGGCCGGGACACGGGGCAGCCGCGCGGGCGGGATGGCGGAAGCCCCGCGCCGCTCACCTGCTCGCTCCAGGAGGGCACAGCGCTGGCTCTCGGCCCCATCGCCCCCTTCACSATCGCCCGGGGGCAGCGGCCGGGGCTCGGCCGCCTGCGCGGCGCTCCCGCCATCCCCGTCCTCCGCGCCCGCCACCTCCACCTCCGCCGCCGGCTCTTGGGATGAGAAGCTCTCCGGGGACGGCTCCCTGGCGGCCTCCCAGGGGCCGCGGCTCTCAGCCGCCTCACCGGGGGCAGGCGGCTCCGCGGGCAGCTCATCGAGGAAGGAGAGCCAGTGGCCCAGCTCGGGGTTGAGTCTCTTGGAGCGGCGGACGGCGTACAGGGCGCTGTCCTGCCGGCGGGCGGCCTTGCCTGCGCCCGGCGGGCCCGCGGCGCCCGCCCGCCTCCCCGCCTCCTCCTCGAGGCTGCCGGCCTCCTGCAGGGCTTCTGCCTCCACCTTGGGGCCGGGCCACAGCTCTGCCTTCTCCTGCGGCGTTTTGGCTCTGGACCTGCTGGCGTCCTCCTCGTCCTGGGCCGCCGTCCCTGTTGACCGCGCGCCAGGCGGCCGGGTAAGGGAGGCGTACACGGGTTTGCTCAAACGGTATGGCTTGCTCACGTCACACAGGAGGTCCCGAGCCAGGAGCTCCTTCAGGATGGAGAAGGAAGCCCTGGGCTTCTTGCAGGTGCCAGCCGCCTGCCAGGCGCAGCCCGGCCGGCCCCCGGCGCCGCACGGCGGGCGCGTGGGCGACGCGCCGTCCGCCTTGGCTCTCTTGAAGGGGCTGCTGCAGGGCTGGCTCTTGGCGTCGGCAGGGTCGCGCGTGGGCAGTTTGCGCGGCGGCAGGCAGTAGGTGTGCATGTAGCGGATGAGCTCCACCACCGAGTGCATCTCCCTCTCGCAGGAGAACTGGCTGCCAGCGCTGTCCTCGGAGGAGGAGGTCGGGGTTGTGACGGTGTCGCCGGAGCTCAGCGAGTCCTCGCTGCAGTCGCTGTCATCCTCGTGGTGGGCGCAGTCACCCAGGGGCGGGTGGTGGCTGCTGCTCTGACACTCCTCGGGGCCATGGGGGGCTTTGCTCTGCATGCAGGGAGCTGCCGCCGTGAGGTGCCTGTGCAGCTCCGTGCAGCTGCGGCTCTGCGCCTGCTGCAGGTTTGCCTTCCTGTCCCGGGGACCCTCTGCCTTCAGAGAGGAGAGAGGAGAAACTCAGCGCCAAGCCCTGCAGGAGCCGCCCGGCACGCGGGCGATCACTAGACACAAGAGCCACCAGGGTAACAACCTGCCCAGCACCCTCTAACCACCACCTGTGCCCCAGTGCTCATGCCAACAGCGCAACGAGGGCACATGCTGATCTCGGGGCTACACGAGAGACTCCTCCTCACTCCTAGGCCTACAGTCCCTGGGGAACAGGCCATCTCTCTGAGCCCTTCATCTGAGACGGCATCCGGTTGGGGTTGGGTCAGGACTCGCCAGGAGCCCAGTGGGCTGCATGCACTGGAGTTGCACTGGGCTTCTCTTAAAAACATGGCAAACCAAGCCCATGTGATAAATAACTGATCTGAGCTGCATGGACGTGTGGGCCAGGCATCCCTGCCCTTCGCTAGCTAACCCTTCTTGACAACCTGTCTTCATGATKGCTTGTCCTGCCCGAACCATCCATGGGGCAGGTTCCCTCTCCCTGGCATCACAGCATATCCCAGCCTGCTCCCAGGCCCAGGGATCCCTCAGGCCTTGGGATTCACCAGCCGCCAAGGCAGAGCTACCTGCTCCATGTCCAAGGTTTTCCTTTGGAGACACCAGCCTGGCAGCAGGGACCACACCAAGTCCTTCCCCAATAGCAGCTGGCACAAAATGATGAGCTTTTTTGGTAGGAGGGTTTTTCTGCTGTTCCCAGGCAATCTAATTTGCTGGGCCTAACGCACTGCACAATTACCGTTATCCAAGTAGAAAAATCTTTGATGGCAACTTCTGCTGGATTTCAGGAGATTAGCTTAAGTGACCAGGCTGGGCTCTGTGGTGCTGCAAGCTACCCAGCTGATCGATACCATGTTTGATTGCGAGTCCCTTGGTGAGAAGGGGGGAATGAGGAGCTGCGAGGGATTTTCATCAGACAGTGCTCAGTGACACGGGGAGAGTCCTCACCCCACTGAGTCACAACAAAATCGAAACATTTCTTGAAGGAGAACAAAGCCCAGACTTTTGCTGAGCCTGAGCTGGAAGTAAAGAGGAAGAGCTAATAACCCAGCTAAGCCCAAAGCAGAAATGAACAGAGAAAATGCACTGGGCTGACTGCCTGTGGTGGACCCGCACGGGAGCCTCTTCCCTTTCATGCTCCCCACGCTGCTTTTTTCCCCTGTAATCAGCCTGGGACTTGGCTTTGTCCCTTTTCCTGCCAGGTGCAGCCCATGGTCCATGGGCACCGCTCGGAGGCTGTTCATGCTCCCCATGAACACCCATCTCTGGTGACATCCTTCAGGAGGACAGTTTCCGAGCACCGGGCATCGGGAGCCTCTCCAGCGTTCCCCGCAGGGCCCCGCTCGCCAGCACGAGCAAGTACCTTTGCGCAGGGCCGCGTGGCTCTGGACTTAGGGGTCCCCGGGCGCCGGGCGCTGCCGTCTCTCTGCGCCTCGCAGCTCGGAGGCACGTGCGATGGAGAGAGAAGCAACTTCTTCAGCTGCAAAGAGAAGCGGTGAGAAAACGAATCGGACTGCAGTGAGAACCAGGCTCAGGAGCAGCCCCCAAGCGACAGGACGGTGGCCCGGCTCACGGCCACCACGGCCGGAGGGGTCACAGGCCCACAGCTCACGCCACCGCTGGCCATCTCCCTTGCTTGGCATCAGATTCGGAAAGGGAAAGGGAAATCAGGGGCAGGGAGGAATGCGTCACACTGCCCTAGGTGCCCCTGGGCTGCGGCGCCCGCAGGTACACGCAGCGCTCGGGGAATTCAGAGCAGCTGCTGCCGAATTCACCCGCATCTCCAATTAGCTCCCCCAGGCAGGCCGGGGGAGAGAAAACGAGGCRCACGCAGGGGAATTTACTTCCCAGGACCATCCCCACTCCGATGAGACAAGCTGTGTCTTGGCTTCCAAACGTCTCACTCCATCAATTCTGTCCTTAGGTGACAGAGACTTTACATTTGCATGAGTGACTGATTTGGACAGCTCACTTGGGTCCCTTTGCAAGGCTCATTTAGCTGTAACATGCAAAGAGGGCCTCGATTCATTAATTAGCTTGCAAAGCATCCTGCAGATGCAAGCCCCTGTGGGAWATGCCAAGAATGTATTGAGGATCTTCCCCAACGTGATTCTTTCAAGAATTCCACTGTGATCCCTTCAAGAGGGTCGGAGTGGGAATTTTCCTTAGGCTATGCACAGCACAGTTATTTCTGGTGGCAAGGCTAGCATAACTTTCTTCTGCTCAGAACTTCTTTTGTTAAAAAAGCACAGGCAGCAACAACAGCATTCCTTATTCCAGCCCTGTTGTGCAAAAATTTGAAGGCGACAACAGATCGATAGCGAGAGGACAGCGTGGGCTCCATGGGGCTGCACGGAGGAGGCGGATCTAGGATCTAGACCAGGGCCTGGTCTCTGGCTTGGAGACCCCCTTGTCAGGCCCTGGGCTTGTGAAAGAGCCCCGGGAAGAGGAGGCTCCTGGGCAGGGAACCGGGACACTTCACAGGGTRCCTGCCGCTTGCAGCTCCCGTTGGGAGAAGCAACCAGCGCCGTTCTCCCTCCCCGCCCTGTAACGTATACATCCTATATATACACATACATATTGCGTGTGATATATACACCCGCCCGCGCGGGGCCGGGGCAGGTGGAAATGCACGTTCTCACCACTGGATGTCACTCCTCCCCGCTAGGAACCAGGGCTTTTGGGGAGACCTGGGGCAGGACTGGGGGGTCTCGAGGGGGGAACGCGAGGCACAGGTGCCACCAGGCTGTCACCCACCCACCGGGTGCCCGTGTCCCCGGGGCCACCTGCCCATTTGCTTGTCTGGGCCTGGCCGGGAGCRGGGCCAGGGCCCTGTTCTTGCAGGGTCCCCATGGGGGTACTCGGGGCGGGTGCCCTGCACCCCTCCAGCTGGTGCAGGGGGCAGCTGGGCGCTACGGCCCCCACGGCAGAGCCGACCCCCTCCCCAGCACGGCCCACACGGGGCTGCCTCTGCCCTGCTGCTCGCGGGAATGGGGCTGGGATGTGGTGGAGAGAACCCCCAGAACCAACCCCAAAGCCGGGCTTTGGTTAGGCAAAGGTCCAGCTCATGCCAAAGCAGCCACCAAGCATTTGGCACCAGAGCCCAGCCCCCTCCCCCTTAATGTACAGATATTTGTATATAGACAGCAGCAATCAGCCTGTTCCCATGAGGATGGTGATGGAGGTGACAGCAATGATGCAGAACATGTATACGTATACAATACAAGTATATGCTTTCGTATTGACGGTTAAAGAGAGTTTTAAGCCTAGAATGAAAAAATTCAGACCTTGGCTTCCTATCATACCCATGCAGCCGGCTTATCAGGGGCTCATCCAAATCCACCTTAAACAGTAGGAAGTGGGTTCTTACTAGAGACAGCTCATCACCCTCGGGGGCCGGGGGCGGCCCCCCCGCGAGCGGGGCGGCGGGTTTGGGGGAGGGGGTGGGCGAGGTGTAGGCATGGTGGAGCGTGTCCCCCTCTTCCATAGGGCGGAAGGCAGCCAGGCCCACGTCATCTCCCTGTATATCGTCCAGTGTCTCGGTGAGGGCTGCCAGCAGCGCTTCATTCTCGCTGTCTATTATCTGCAAGGAGGAGGCAGAGAACAAGAGAGAGGGAATTAGGCTGAGCRGAGGGAGCCAGGAGGCTGCTCTCTGGGGAGGGACCCTGGGGACAGGGGCGGGCGCTGCGTGGCAGTGGTGGCCCAGGCTGGTGGCACCCAGCACCGCGGGGCTGAGGGGGACGTGGGCGGCTGTGCCACCAGCACCCATGTCCCGCCGTGAGCCCAGGGTTACTGCGAGAGGTATTCCCAGAGGATGCAATAAGACAGGGCTAGAGGGGGGAAAGCCCAACTGGAAAAGGGCTGGAACATCCCTCSATCTATCCCACCCACCCTGCCGGCAGCTCCGGTGGGAATAGCAACAACTCAGGCACCCTCCGGGCCACGAGGCCATCAGGAGAGCGTACGGGGCCGCAGGAGTGTAGGGAGAAGTCTCCTTGCCCAAATCCAGCTGCCTTTGGGTCGCAGACGCACAAGCTCCCGGCCACCCCGTCCCCGCTGAGCCGGGCTCTGCGGCCGCTCTCTCAGCTCCCCCGGGACCCCCAGCCCTCATGTGTTACAGACTCCCAGTCCCTGCCTGGCCCGTGGAGCTGGGGCAACCAGACCCCAAAGCCTGAGAGCAAGACCAGCAGAAACGGCACCACGCAGGGAGCGCAGGAATGGCTGCACCCAGTGCTTCTTGGTCCTCCTCCATAGCAGCCTTAATATAAACCACATCCAACAAGAAGCAGGATGCCATCAGATATAAAATTAGCATGGGGCTATAAATTCAGGTTCCCCGCGAGGACTGTTGACTGTAAATGGCCTCCCACATTTCCCTTATTTTGTTTGAAAATTAAATATCTTTTGTTCCATGCCCTAACCCTGCTTGAAGATACTACAGCAGGCTCCAGGGAAAGGCAGCAGGATACTCCATTTTTGGCTCCGTGTCTTTTTCTCCTGCTATTGGCACGAGGCTGCTGTGCATACAAGTTCAGTGGGATACATTTCATCATATTCCGCTCCTCCTAATGGGCCTGCCTTTTGCATTTCTTCTCTGTTTATCTTTTCCCCAGGAAGTTCAGCGGAAAATATGCATCTCGTGATGAAGGTCCGTCAGCTGGACTGGACTATTTTCAAGCACAGCATCAGCACAGCACAAAAGCCAGAGGGTTGTTATTATGGCCAGGTTAGCAAATATTAGGGCTTTTTTTTTTTCTGCTTTAAAAATAAATTCTCCTCCATGTCAGAGTGTGAGCAGTGCCCAGCCCCAGCGCCAGCGGCTGGCGGGCACCAGCAAGCTGCTCTCCTGCACCTTCCAGAGGGGCCCGCGGAGGGAGAGGACGGAGGGCTGTGGGGTTTGGGGCACCGCTGGCCCTGGTCCCGGGGAGCCCCTCGCTCGAGCCTGGTCCCAGGGCCTGCACAGTGCCCCCATCCCACGCCGCTCTCGCCAGCAGAAAGGGCAGCTTTGCCCTATGGAGCCAGGCGCTGGTTTAGGGACGCGGCACCCRTGCCAGGCACCCCGGCCCAGCTCCGGCTTGTGCCTAGGCCGGCAGTGCCGCCTTCCCCAGGGCTGCCGGAGGTGCCCGGCCCGCAGGAGCCGGGGAAAGGGGCTGCTTCCCGCCCGCGGGACACATGGGTTCCCGCGCAGCGCTGCTCCGATGCCACAGCCCCACGATGCCCCCAATGCCACAGCCCCACGACGCCCCCGCCGCCTCCCCGCACAACCTGCCAGCTGGGGAATGGAGCAGGCCGCGCTGCTGCCGTTCCCTTTTAATAATACATCACAGGAGGGTTGGCTCAGCAGCCCTCCCCTGCTCCGCCGCCTCCTCATTACCCTTACTCCACTTGCTCCATTTAGACACAGAGCAAATTAATGGAGTGCTAATCAGCAGAGGAAGGGATATTAATAGTTGCCACCTCCCTTGCCTCCTTCTTCCCCTCGCATCCCCTGACCTGTGTCCTCGTGTCCCCGTGCGGGGCTGCCACCGCCAGCCAGAGGGCAGCCCCTGGGCGCAGGCCGGCGCCGGGAGGGCTTGTGCTGCACGGGTGCCTGCAGAACCCCGCAGGGCTCCGCACCCGACGCCAAAGCCAGCGCCACGCTGAGACGTCCCCGTGCTCCAGCGGGCGCTGATGGGACGCGCAGGGCGCAGCGCGGGCACCGAGTGTGGCCCCCAGCCAGCGCCGTGAGCGAGACCYAGACTGTCCGTGGGGCCCCGGCGGCTGCGGTACCTGGAGGAGCTCGGAGTCGTCCGTGCTGTACTGGCTGGACTCGGTCTCGGAGTGCTCCGCACACCACTGCAGCTCGCTGAAGCAGCTGGCGGAGTCAAAGTCGCTGGCATCCAACTGGGACAAGTCAATCTCAGGGAAATCGGAGTAGAGGTGCTCCTCACCAGACACCTCGTACTGGGGAGAGAAGAGAAAGGGGTGAGCCCGGCCGCTCTCTCCTTGAGGAGGACCCAAGCACATGCAGGGTCTTGCAGATCACCCAGGGGCACCCAGGCTGTCCTCCCACAGGGACAGAGCCCCCCTTGCTGACACTGGCTGACGGCCACAGGCTGCAGCTTCCTTCTAGAGCAACGTGTGGCAATCGGAGGCCCCARCTGTGAGCCAAGGGTTGAGCTCCATGAAAGGAGCCGGAGCTGTGACCATCTCCACCGCTCAAGTCCATTACCTGGACCCCAGAAGCAGCTCTTTAAAATAATGTTTGATAAATGGTGCACGGAGAGGCAATTACCCGGCGGTCACGAGAGCGGAGAGCACCTCTCCACTGTGCGTTTCGCCAGTCGGATTGTGCAGCCTGACACTGGCTGGGGTTGTTACCAAGAGCTGCCCTGCAGCTGGCAGCAAAGCCTCCGGAGTCCCTCTGTGGCAGGTGTTGAAATAGCAGAGCTTGGAAGCGGAATTGCCTTGTCTCCTCTGCTAAGCATGAGCTCAAAGCTGTTTGCACTATTAAATGAACCTTAAGCTACCCCAGCCTTTGGTGAGGTAAGAGTGACACGCAGGGCTTACCCAGCTGCCTGGAGCAGTAACAGGGGGAGGCAAAAGACTTGGGGAGCACGCGAGGCAGCRAAGCACGAGGCAGGCCTTGGGGTGGGGGCTTCGTAAGATGCCAGCTCAGCCTCCCCCGTCCCCTCACACGGGCTCCTCGACCCCATCCCTGCAACGTGGCATCCCGCAGTGAACGCCCAACGCGCAGGGAAAACCCTTCATGGGAAGGTGGGTCTCCGGCCAGCCCAAAGGCATGTGAAGGCAGTGCAGACCCTGACCCCACTAATCTCCTATCACTTCCACCTCCCATGCACACACAGAAGAAGAAGAATGGCACAGAAAAGAATCAATGTCTGGGTGCACACGGGGAGATCTAAGCTCTAGGAACCGAGCTAAAAATACCCATTTAATCACAGAAAGCAGCTGAGACCTGCTCTGTTTCTACCTCATTCCCAACTGCTGCCTTGCCATAAAGCTTCACGGCTCTCTGAGGAGCAGAACAAATGATTGCATTAAGCACCCGAGCGGGAGCCGCGAGGGCAGAGCCCGGGCGCCCGCGCGTCACCGCGCTGCCAGCGCTGCCCCTTGCCGACAGCCGGGGCCAGACCCCAGCACGGGGCAACGCACAGGGAGGAAATCACTTCCGAAGCGAGGAGCGGCCCTGGGCGAGCGCTCATTTGCAGCCTTCCCACCCAGCCTGCGTGCCCCAGATCACACGTGCGCGCGCGGGAGGCGCCCGCTCCGCGCCGGCGCACGTGCCGCTGGTGACAGCGCCTTGTGCTGCGGCACTRCCGCACGCCGGAGCGCTGCTGGGCGCTCCGTGCCAGCTTTCCAGGGACAAACCCTTATGCCGGAGGGCCGGGAGGYAGGGCACAGACCCGGGGGCACCTCTAGGCCCCTCGCTGCGCCCTGCCGGCCCCAGGCCCTCAGCTCGACGCTGCTTTTGCCCCAAACGTGCAAGCCCAGGGTCCAAACCCTGAGGTGAAAGGTCTGCWGCACCCGCGTCTGGTATTGGCTGCCCAGAGGGAGTTCTCTGGTGATGAGGGAAGCAAGTTTATTTACACAGCAAATGGATTTCGAGCAGACAAACATCTGAGCACGTAAGAGAGGCTGCAAAGAGAGAAGAACACTGTGGCCTCCACTTCTGAAGTGCCCTAAAAGGGTCTCCTCTGCAATTCCACAGGAGGGTAAAGCGATTTCACATCAGCTGCAAAAATGGAAAAGACAAGACAGCGTTTCTCTCTTCCTCTCCTTTTCTATTCCATTTTAGTTGGGATGTTCTGGGGATGCTGATGTTGCTCCCTGTGGGGTCGGGGCGCTGTGTGCACATGCAGGTGCTCTCTACCTCCCACACGGACCCTGCGCCTTCCTCCCTTTCCCCCGGGAGTGCGGTGGGAAGGACGGGCGCCCCTGGGTCTGCAAGGGCAGGGGCCCGGCGCGGTGTCCATCAGTGCCGCGCAGCCGCCCCGGGCCCGGCTGGCACCGCGGGCTCCGCGCGGTCACCACGGACACCCRCTCCAGCAGCCAGCGCAGGACAAAGCGCCAGCCAGGAGCCGACCGGGAAACCTGATCCCCGGGCACGTCGCCCTCCCCAGYGCCCTGCCCGCCCGCAGCACCGCCCAGAGCACCTCGGGCTCTCCAGGTAAAGGCCCTCCGTGCCAAAGGGCCTCTTTGCCTTTCCCTGCTCTGCGGAGTGGCCAGTGTGCGCAAGGGAGGACGCGGGACGGGGCGGGCRGAAGCTCCTCCTACAGGCGCGAGGGCAGCAGCGAGCGTGCAACGTGCCGCCAGGGATAACGGCACGGATCACGTCCAGAGCAAAGCCTCGGAAGAGCGCCGGGATCTGCACGCTCCATGCACGCTCCCAGGCTAAGGCTTTCAAAGCTTCCCCTGTGGGACGCTTCTCCCCGCTCTCAAGCAGCTGGAATGCAGGAGGAGAAGGAACRGCCAAAGCAGCGGCCCGTGGACGCCGTCCTCCGCGTTCCCAGGCCTGCAGATACAGCGCTACTGTTACCCCAGCTGTTCTTCTCCCCTCTGTCCCCTCCGCTCGGGGAACAATCCTGCGCCTCCTCTGGGCTCAGATGTCCTTTGGCCTTCTGGACGTTCCTGCTACCTGTCGTGGCACGTCCCGCTCTGCTTCCATCCCGCTCGCGCCCGCCCCAGAAAACGTCTCGCAACAACTTTGCTCCCCCTTCTCCCCAAATCTTCCCATGGGAACAGAGGCAGAGGCTTTTATTTTTAGAAGAGCCATACATACGTGCATATATATATGTGTGCGTGTGTGTGCATTCAATTAAAAATAGCAAAGCAGTCAAATTCTCCTGCTCCTTTTGATATGCCACAAGGGAAAAGATCCTGGTGCTGAGATCACAAGGAGCAGCTGACACCCGTGCTTGGGACGTCTTTTGATCAACTCCACAGATGTGACACGTCCCCATTGGCAACAGAGCTGGTAAAAATAAACTCCCGCAATCCAAGGCCACCTCAGGCACGGAGCTGCCCTCCCTCGGCACCCTGGGGACGGCGGCCGGGGCCCCGGCACCAGGGTGCCGCTTGTGCCCATCCCAATGGAACGGCTGGATGCACTTCCCAGCCGAGGAGAATCCCGGTTCCCATCCAGCACGGACCAGGAGCACCTGAAAAGTCATGTCTGCCTGTAGGGAGTCCAGCAGGGAGTCCAGCAGAAACAGGGCAGCCCACAGGTGCACCCAGGACAGGGCCGCGGCTCCGACGAGCTCCCTGCGCCGGGGTCATCTCAGGTGAGCAGCTCGGCGGGGCAGAGAAAGCTGATCCTGCCAGGATCCTGCAGCAGCCCCGCACGGGAGGACTCCAGTCCCCAGGGGGATCGATCGGTTGGAGCACCTTTAGCCTGGCATGCAGCTCGCTCAGCAGCAGGAAAAGCTCTGCCTCCTGGCCYGCTGCCACGGCAGGGTGGCACGGGAGATGCTGAGCGCTGACCTTGCTGCCCTTGGGCACGAGATCTCATCTGCTCTAACTCTCTCTTTTCCCACCCTTTCCATTTCCTGCTGCCTTGGGAGAGGAGTGAACTTTTGTTCTAATTTTACTCGGGACTTTGTAGGAAAATCAGCCATGGGTTCTTGGTGTGCAGCCAGCAAACACCCATGGAGACACGCCTGGAGATTGGGAGCCATCCGTGAGCGCGGACACCTGGCCTGTGCGCGCTGCAGCACGGCTGCACCCCCAGAGCTGCAGGCGAATCTGCAACCTGTGTGATCACCTCTGGCAGAGCAGGGGCAAGGCCAAGTGACGAGGACGCTGTACCATAGCCACACACCTCCATCCTTTGGGGAGACACAGGACCGAAGGCTTGAACACCTCCTGGAGCAGGAGTGACCCACAGGCTGCATCCCGCAGAAAACTTGATGTGAAACCAAGAACTGAAAGCAGGAGGGCATCCGGGCGCAGATTTGTTAAGGCTTGTGCTCTGGCTGGGCATGGAGTGTCGCTCCTCATAGCACATGGCATCTCCCCACATCAGAAACCCCACATGGCTTYTCCCCACAAACGTCAGGAACCTCATGAGGTTCAACAAAGGGAAATGCACAATCTTGCAGCTGGGGAGAAATAACCCCATGGATGAGGACATGGCTTAGCAGGCATGGTGRTGATGGGTTCACAGTTGGACTCAATGATTTGGAAGGTCTTTTCCAGCCATAATGATTCTATGACTGGCTGGGAGCCCATAACCAACTCGATGGCAGCTTTTCAGAGGACTGAGGTTCCTAGTGGACACCAAGTTGAACRTGGTTGTGCAATGAGTCCTAGTGGCAAAGGAACAGGATCCTGGGCTGCGTTAGGAAGAATATTGCCAGAAGACTGAAGGAGGAGATTCTCCTCCTCTGCCAAGCACTGCTGGGGCTCATCTGGAGTTCTGGGTCCAGGTTTGGGCTCCCCAGAACACGAGACACACGGACATAGTAGAGTAAGTCCAGTGAACACCCACAGAGATGATGAAGGGATCTCATATGAGGAGAGGCCTCTTCAGCCTGGAAAAGAGAAGGCCCAGGGGGATATTGTCAATGAGCACAAATATCTGGATGGAGGGGTGTGAAGAGCATGGGACCAGACTCTTCTCAGTAATGTCTACTGGCAGGACAACAGGCAACAAGCCCAAACTGAAACACAGAAAATTCCTGCCCAACATAAGAGAAATGTGAGGGTGGTCAAACACTGGAAYGGGCTGTGGAGGTTGCATCCCCGAAGATACTCAAAACCCAACTGGACACAGTCCTGGGCAAACAGCTCGAGCTTCCTCTGCTCRAGCTTGGAGAGGATCCCCAGAGGTCCCTGCCAATGGCACCACTCTGTGATTCTGTGATCAGCCCCGTCCAACACGTGTTCAAAGACAGCCTGCTCATCTTCCTTTAAACCATGAACCAACTCTGACCTCAGCTTTAGCAGAAAAGCAGTCACAATTATAGGACAAAGAGGCAGCTGCACTTGTCTTTGCAAGGAGCTTCAATTCTGTAGGCTTTGCTTACTGAGAGGACAGAGCATCAGATTTTTTTATTAATTTACTACTAAGCGTGCACAGCACTTCCCTGCTGCGAGGAGTTTATAACTTAAATCATGAAAGCAGAGATTTGCTSTAGGAGGCCAGCAAGGACTCTCATGCTGAGAGGTTTGCGCCCGCTTTGTGTCCCTAGCAGGGGCTGCAGGCGTTTCCGAGCACCCGCCTTGTGAATCCCTGGGGGCAATTTGGAAAACACGAGCCCCGGAGCCTTCCCCTGGGCGCCCACGGCGGCACTCGCCCTGCTCCGAGCCGGTACCGCGCACACGTCCCCGCTGCCAAACTAGCAACAGAGAGGAAGCACAAGGGGCAAAGCTCCAAAACAGCCTCTGAAGGACTGCCAGAGGTCATCTAGCTGATATGCTATCCTGGGAAGCATTGGCTGTACCTAACCTTTTCCAGACAAGTGTTAGTGTAAGTTTTTCTTAGACATTACAGGCAATGAAGTCTCTAGGCCTTCTCCTGGAAGCCCACAAAAGCAAATAAGGCCGGGTTTTTCTGGCAGCTTTTTGGCAGGTATTTGCTGTATCACTGGGGCTGAGGTTTGCAGGGAGCAGCCCAGGCAGTGGCTGATGCCAGTCACCAACCAGGACTTCAGAGGGGCTCCCAGGAGGGCACCCTCAAGACCRTGTGGGTCTTTGGGAATGCCCTTCTCTCGGGCCCGTTCCCTCAGGCTGGCAGCAGCCCTGGCAGAAATGAGGCCGGGGGAGCTGGCACGGAGTTCAGCTTCCTCTCCCCGATGGATTGGGAAGGCGCTCCGTGGGGAAGACCTGCCGTTGGTACAGCCAAGGAGACCGTGTTCAACAGAGCTGTGATTTAATGCTGGCCCTGGATGTCACGGAGACAGCAGGTGGGATATTCCTCTGGAAAGCTGATTTTCAGATCTTCCCTCTTCTTCGGAGGAGCTTTAACTTGGGCACAGGCRCATGTGAGGTCTTATCTCTGCAGCGAAATGAGGTTTCTCTCCAAGCCCAACTCTAATTCAAATATTGGATTAGCGAGAGAGGAAATGTTTTCCTCCTTTTCAATGTGAACTTGGGCTCCTTGGATTAAACCACTCCTCCCAGTCACAGCAGTGCTTGGAGAGGCGGGTTTGGGGCCTGGGTGATGACCTTGCATGGACGGCAGTACTTGAGCCAACCTGCCGAGATGCTGCAACCAGCTTGCTCTGGGGAGCAGCCAGCACCACACGAGGCAGCCTGTTGGCTGTCTTCTTGCCCACAAGGCTAAAAATGGGAATTTACCACCTGGAGTACAGCAGCCTTCAGGGCAAACACTTAGGCTTTGTTTTTGTCTTATCTGCGGCAAGCCGCAGAAGTCAAGCTTTAACCTCGTGCCTCATCAAGACGAAGCATGTTTTCATCTTGGAAAGGAACGGAGTGGTGATGCTTTCTCTGGAAGGAGACAGGCTGTCTCTGGACACGGTCTTTGCAAAACTGTAGCTTCACCACGACGTGAGCAACGAATGAGAGCAAGCCAGCATTGCAGTCGTGCCAAAGCCAGCTGCTCTGGGCAGTGCAGCCTCTCAGGCCTCCTTGCCACTCGCTTACCTGGGCATTTAGCAGGCATCTTACAAGCAGCCCAGATCCCTGGGGGATGGAGAGGGTATGAGGATATATGAAAAGGCACAGACACCACGGATGAGGAGATATCAGGCAGTGATCTCTAACGTGTGTTGTAGAGGCAACCCGTCCTTTCTGACACGGCTGGCAAAGCTGAAACTGAGACCAGCCCAGAGAGCTAAGTCTGATGCCTGARGTGCTTAGCTGGCTTAGTGCAGCCGTCCAAGGGGCTGGGATCATGAGGGAGAGACCTGCAGGCCCTGTCGCTCCGGGGCTTTCTCCTCCATCGCGCCCTTCCCACGGGCACATTCCCCAYGTCACTGCACAGGGCACTTGCAGGGGTTTCACTGCCCCTAGAGCAGCACGGGTGGAAATTTCCCTTATCTAGAAAAGCGCTGCTTCCAGCCCCTTGAAGTTGTGGCCAAGTATTTTGCAGCGAGGCTGGGAGCACCCTGGGCAATCGCACATGCCGGTGCTCACGCGTAGAGAGGCTGCAAAAGTTTGAGCTTCTGAAGTCTTCCGGCGCTGAAACACCGCGGAGGGAGCCGAGCAGCTTCCCAATAACTTAATCCCATTTCAGCCTGGAAGGCCAGATTTACGCTGCYATTTGCATAAGTGTCCTCAGGATGCTCTGCAATTGCCTTGTCACTCACATGTCACTTTGCTGCTCTCTTCCCTTTTTCTTTTTCCCCCTTCTGTTTGGACAGCAGAGGTTCCTCGGAAGGCTGCAGGAGCCAGGCACAGGCAGGCCATCTACTTGCAGGGGAACAGCAGCAGTGACTCATCTGTGTGCAGAGCCTCCTCCCGCCCCACAACCAAATGCCTCCTCAAAGCACTAGGGGATAAATACACATCCAYGCACGCACTGACGGCACAGAGCCCCTAATCAGCCCGCGGCGTTTGGSCTGGGACCCAAACCAGCCCCAGGGGAGAGAACATGGCGAGGGGGACGCGCCGGCTCCCTCAGCTCTCCCCTCTGCCCTGCACAGCTTCCCCACGGCCACCCGCACGCCAGGCCTCTTTCCAAAACGCATTTCCAAAATCAGATCCGCAGGCAGCGGTTTGGAGGGAGCTGCCCGAGCTTATCGGGGAAATCCGTAGTCACTGGCTGCCTGAAACACAGATTAGGGCCATGCAGGCAGATAGACTTGGTGACTCTTGCCCGGACGGTGAGCGTGGCAGCAGTGGCACCACGGGCACGGCCGCCAGCCCTCACGCACCCACTGGCACCCGAGCCCTGCTCGGCAACACGCAGCACTCACCACGCGCGAGGAAGAGGAGGGCAAGCCGAGCTGCCTCCCAAGGAGGGTTCCCAGTCACCCCAGGGACCAACAGGGCCCAGGCCAGGCACCATGGAGGKGACCGCAGCTCCCCATGGAGGAGCAGCGCAGGGCAGAGGTGGGCACCGAGGGGACTGCTATAAATAAGGGTAAATACGGCGTGGRGGCACCTGGCCAGCGCCGTGAAGGTCACCGCGGCGTGTGCCAGCAGATAAGCGGCCCCTCTCCCCACTGGCATTTCACAAAATGTCACTCGGAAGGAGGGAGACGCCGTGTCGGGTTGTGCCTTTTGTCAGGCCGCCCCTCAGGCGACGCCGGTATTTATAGCCCGAGGCACAAAGCCGAGGGCAGGCGGCTGCCGGCGGGAGGCCCCGGAGCYGGAGGGGACCCTGCGTGCGGCACAAACGCTGGGGGAGGCAGCGGGAGCAGCGCAGGGCTCTGCTCTGCTCCATGGCAGCTGCCCCAAGGGACCAGCAGCATCTGCCCAGGGCCAACATCTAGCCCCCTGTGCATCCTCCTTTAGTATTTTCTTAATTTGTACTCACTTGTTTTCATGATTCAGCCCAGGCAGCAAGAGGAGAAACCCCCTGCACCACTGCCATTTAAAGCCCGGATGCACAAAGCCGAGGTTCGTCCTTCCTTGCTCAGAAGGCAGCACTGCCAGCCCGGGCGGCGTGGGCGCCCCATGGCACGGCAGCGTGCGGAGCGGCCGCCCGGCCGGCACGGCGCGGAGCCCCAGGGCCGCGCTGGGCACAGCTCCATGTCACCCTGCTCCCCTGCGCTGCGCCTGCCAGGCGGGCACGGGGGCCGACCCGAGGCGCAGCTCCCTCACACAAGGGCTCTCCCCCTGTGCCTTTCTCTTACCTTAGCAGGGTATAATTAAGATCAACCGTGAGATGTGAGGAATAGGGAATATTAAACATTAACTGCAAACAATAAACCTGAACTTGCCAGGATGGCTTTGATACRGAGCAAAGATGGAAGAAATTGCAGGAACCCATCCCTGAGTCACAGCACGGAGCCAGAAAAAGGAGCCTGCGATACTGGATATAAGGCCCTGAATAAACAAAGGTTTTAAACAAAGGTGTGCCGAGCRAGGCAGAAGTCGGTAGCGAAGGGCTCGTAGCGCAGGTTATGGAGGCGCCTTTTGGCACTCGACTCAGCAGCCCTTTCTTTCGGACTCCGAATCTCAGAGTCCACCGCATCGSCCCGTGAGCTCCGGAACCATCTAGCCGCCGGCCGCGAGACCCGGGGGGGCCCCGCGAGACCCGGGGGGTCCCCGCGAGCYGGGCAGAGAGCAGCGGCTGCAAAACCCCCGCCGCCTCCGCGTGGCACCGGGGTTGCGGAGCGCCCCGTCCCGCGGGGCCCTGCTGCATTGCGGAGCACTACGCAGGGCGCAGGCGAGCTGGGCGTGCGCCCGGGAACACCGTGTGCCCCAGGAGAGCCYTCGTCTCTCAACGCCCGCTCATGGAAGGGGCCAGGCGGGCACATGTGCTGCCGACGGGCGCCTGGGCAGCGCCAGGGCACGGGGCATGCGCGGGATGGCAGCAGTGGCGCCGGGCGCCTCCCTGCGCCGCTCCAAGGTGCTCCCTTGTCCTCCAAGRAGGACACCAGGCACCACAGCACGGCCGGGCGGGCACCTGGCTGCCAGGCACTGCTGCCACCTCCTAACAACTCCTTGCTCTCTGCCACACCACAGAAAGCAGCATCAGCAAGCAGCKGTCGCATGTGCTAGGGAAAACATGAAGGCGAAGCAGGGACGGAAATCTCCCACGGGAGCAGATGGGTTTGGCAGCCAGGCCAGGGGCAGCAGGCGCAGCACAGAGGTTCAAGCCTGCCTGGAAACGCCTGTGCAAGGACGAGACATGGGAGGAGGAATCTGCCTACACCAGCTCAGGGTGTGCAGCCCGTGAGCCTTGGAAACAGAGAAAGAGCCAGGAGGCAGCTCCAGCCCTAAACTCACCTCCTCTAGCAGCACTTCTGCAGCAGGAAAGCACAGGCTGCCTGGGCTATGGCAGCAGGAGAGGAAGGACTGCAGCAAGAGGCCACACAGCCGAGCAGCTTTAGGGGGTCTTTTGGCCCAGCAGCTCCTCACAGATGATACCTACAGSGCCAGGGAGGAGTGGAGACCTTCACTGGTGAGAGCTGCTCAGCTGGAGATGGAAAAAGCCAATTAAAACTCCCAGGAATCTGCTGTGTAGGGCTGGCTCTGCAAACCGCAGGTGTGCTCCATGGGCCTGGGAGGCTTGCAGATGCCTCCACAGTGCTACAAAACCCATCACTGGGAGCAGGGCTCACTCCCGGCGGGAGCAGGGTKCAGCAGTGCTCAGGACACATGCCCAGCCATCCGGAGACCACAAACTGCCGTCCAGCAGGTGGTGGATCCTGCTGGATCGAGATGCTTCCCCAAGCCCCCCAGCTGGCACTACAYGGTCAGCAGACACCTGGGCATCTCCCCAGCGCCTGCTCCACGGGAGCAGCAGTGTCCCGGCCGAGCGGTGCCTATCCCACTGGAGCAGCAGCGTCCTGGCCGCGCTGGGAAGCAGCGTCGGGGCTGCAGCCAGGCWGGCTGCAGAGCGGGGCAGGGCCGGGCGCAGGGCCTGACTCACTGGGTTGCTGACCATTAGCCATCTCCGCTTGTCACAAAAATTCCCCACAAGAGCAATTCCCTTCTCTGAAAGGCAAAAATGACCGGGCAATTATTTTCAGCCCTTCCTCATGTGTTGTTCTTGGAGCTGCATGACGGCTGTGGGAAGGCGATGCCGGGACGGCCCCTGCGGCAGGAGAGGAAGGTGAGAAAGGGGCAGCACCACTCCGCGGCCAGCGGCTCTTTTCCAGCCCTTACGGCCATCCTGAGGGCTCCCTCCAGCAGCAGGAACGGCCTTGGGGCACAGGGATGACTCGCATCCCTCCTCTTGTGCCTGCTGCACTGCTGTCTGCTGTGAGCTCCACACAACCTGCCCAGGCCTTTTCTGTCTTGAGGGTATTGCAAACATCCCCCCTTGCCCAGCGCTCCCCAGCCTGGCCCAGTTCAGCTCCATGGGCACTTTAGCCCTGATACCAAGAGCTCCTCATCAGCCCCWCAGGCTCCTCTGCCCCAGCACTGCTGGCCTGAGCAGCGAAGGGCAAAACCTGCCAGGAGGCAGCGAACAACTGGCTCTCCAGAGCCCAGCACTGTGAATACCAGCGAGGTTGAACCGGTAATAGCACCAGGAGGAAACCAGAGACGTTTCCCATAGGGAACAGTGGTAGAAATCACCATTTAGGCAAGCGCYGCAGCCCTCCCCACGCTCCTCCACATGGCACCGCACGGAGCCGCAGGTCGGGCTGCCCGGGCTCGTCCTGCCTGTGAAACGCTGCCCGGCTGTGCCCGTGGGGCACGGCTGGCTCAGCCCTGCACAGCCCCTGCCCCAAGGGCAGCTCTGCCCCGGCCCAACGAGCCATGCGAGCTCAGGGACGCAGGCACGGGCACCCTGCTCCTGGCGCTCGTCGCAGCGCTTCCTTCTTTAGCCCGGCAGAGGACAGGAGAAGGGGAGGCCGGTTCAGTGTGAGCTGTAATAACCGGACCGCCCTTCTCGCCCGGCTTGGGGCACAAAGCGTGGGACGTTGCGGGCGCGMCGCCGCGGGCAGGGGCTCGGCTCACACCCCTCGCCGCGGCTGCTGCCATAGGGGCAGGCTGTGATTTGCAGCAAGTTTTAGCACYCTGGGTCAGCAGAACGGCGGCCCTGGGACGGGAGCTGAGGTTAAAGCTGCCCCTTCACATACATTTCTGACGGGAGAAGGGGACACGATCTGCTGAGTGCTGCACAGCAAAGCCCGGCGCTATCACTTGTTAGGTCTAGGGCTGCCGTCTACACGAAGCTTTTGACTCCCCTGAGCAATTGGCGCCTTCCCTGATCCCGCCGTTTCTCCTGCATGGAGCAAGGACTATCGGGACCGTTCCCCCTATCCTGCAGCCTGCTTTGCCATGGAAGGGGCTCGCAGGGGAGGACAAAAAGCCCCTCTGCTGCCTGCTTTTCCATGCAGGGACACGTGGGAGGACCAGACGCCAGCCGTGCTGCACATGCCCTGCACCCCTCTGGCATCCCCGCCTGCTGCCAGTCCACAGCATCTCCCTTTCCTAAAGCGCTGGCTCAGGGCGCATCGAAAAGCCCTAGGGAGAGGAGATGCCACATGGCTTTGTGCTTTCCAGGCTGGGATAATCCAAACTGAGAAGCCCATGGTGTGAACTCATCAGCTCTACTGACCTATGGTACTGTCCAGGTGTCCGGGGGGAGCTAAGGTGACAGGAGAGCAGGTTCTAAGAGGGCCTCCTGGCCCCAGCTGCGCACACAGCCCCGCGAGGCCGGTGCTGGAGGCCGCATCCCCGAGCAGCAGCTCCAGCGCCGCGCGCGCTGCGTTCCACCCGCACAACCCGTTCCAGGGGAGCAGGGATTTCCCAGCGCTGCACCAAGGTGCCCAGGGGATACGCGGGGTCCTGCAGGCTCCGCTCTGCGGGGAGCCACTGCAGGACTGAGCAAGGGAGCAGGGCTCAGAGCGGGCACCAGCGCCGAGCAGGGCGCCCCGCTCGTGCCCTGTCGGAGTGGGGCYGCCGTCCCACGCGCTCCTCTCCACAGAAGTGACTCACCCCAGAAAACAAGCGCTCCGAGATCTCCAGATAGCGAAATCCCTCTGAGGGTAAAACACTAATTTGGGAGAACATGCAAACCAGGGCGATCACACGCACACAAAGCCTCGCGCTGTCCGCAATTATCCCCTGTGAGGAACCACACCTCTCTCCCCAAAAACCCCAGCCGAGGAGGCACCGCTGGGGAGGCGCCAGGGCGGCGAGGGCCACGATGGGAGCGCGRGGCCCAGCGGGGCTCTGCGGGGCATCCCCTGTGCCTCAGTGCCCCCTTTATGTGGTGGCAGCTCCCCGCTGTGATGCCCCCTGCCAAGGCGTCCTTGCCCAGTGTCCGAGGCAAAGGGGACCTGGGGGATCACCCAGCCCCAGCGGCCCCCGTTCCCACCCACGCGGTCAGCTCTGACACCGCGTCTCGCTCACCGGGCCAGGCTGCCCTGCAAACCCAGACCCGCAGCCCGGCCCTGCAGCCTCACACCCCGGGACGCCGCCTCGTTCCGGACACAGGCTCCGGCGCTGCGGGATAGAGGGAGTGAGCGCCGAGCGCCACCCTGGCAGCGGGGCCACATGCGGGAGGCAACAGGCGCTGCCGGCTGCGCTTCCCGCCCGGGCCCGAGCATGGGACGGGGTAAGGTCACTGCCCAACGTGCCAGCTCCGTAAACTCCAACGGGCTCCCAYGCCTGGCAGCGGCTCCCGTCATGTGAGCAGCTCCGCTCCCTCGGGACGCGGCAGCGCTGCGCCTTTGCCTCGCTTTTATCCGATCCATCTCCCCGCTCAAAGGAGGCCATCAGTCTCCCTCGGTTGCCTCCGCTCTCCGTGTCGGGGACATGCGGGGCGGGAATGCGGCCGGCTGTCCTTGGGCAGAGGCGGCGGCTCCAATGTCACCTTGGTGAGAAGCGCGGCGGCCGCGGCGCCTGGCGCGGAGCCGGGGGCAGCCTGTCGCCCTCGCGCCCTGCTGCAGCCAACCCGGAGCAGGTCGGACCCCGCCGGGCACCCCCGCAGCCCTGGTGCCTCCCGAAACGTGGCTTGCAGCCCTCGCCGTGCAGGAGGCCGAGCCGGGCTGAGCCGCAGCAGCCGCTTGCAGGGCCGCCTCGCGCAGCCGCCTCCTCGGCGAGCTGCAGACTCACCCCTCGCCGCGCCCGGCCGCGAGCAGAGCCAGGGCCACGCAAACCCCGCTGGGCAGCCCGGGCGGGAAGGGGGCTCTCTGCCATGTGCCCAATGAAGCCTCCGTCACTGCAGCCACGCTGGGATTTTCCACTCTGTCTGCACTCTTGGCAGGTTGCAGGAACCTTCTTGCAATCTGGTGCGATCAAAATTGGAGGGGTGCAAGAGCGTGTGGGGTATGGGCAGAGCAGCGAGGGTAAAGGAATTGCTGAGGTGCTCTGCGCTGCAAGGGAGGTATCTGTAAGAGCTGTCACAGGCCAGACAGGCCACTGGCCTCTTCAGCCACGCTTAGTTCTGCAGGCTGTGCCTCAGCATTTGGTTTTCCCTGCAGAAATACTTCCCAAGTTTCTCAGAGGTGAGAGGATCCAGCACAGCGGAACATATGTTCCAAACAGCCTCCGATGGATGCATTGCAGAACAGGGGAAAAACCCAGGAACTGAGCCCCATGCATCATCATGCAAATCCCATCCCACCCATGCCAGTGCCAGTCTCCCTTTGGCCGGGGCCAGTAGGAAAGCTGCAGCCCAAGCCACGTGCAGCTTCTGTGCGAGCCGCCAGCTTCCTCCTTTGCACAACACTTCTGCCTCTCCTTAAATTTCAACACGGACTGCAGGGAAGTTCCCATGCCCCYGTTTGAGTCAGTGGGGGCCTTGGCAGCCCCAGCTCCAAGAGGGGAATTTTGCCTGAGCGCCCGCGGGCTGCAGCGCTTCGGCGGGGCGGCTGCGGGCAGCCGAACACCCCGAGGCTGCGCTCAGCTCTGCGCAGCGCCCCGAATGCCGCAGAACGCCGGGGCCCCCGCGGCTCCCCCGCAGCTGCGGGGCGGCCCAGCGGGAAGCTGGAGCACGAGGAGGGCTCTGCGCTGCACGCGCAGCCTCCGCACTGCTCTTGGGAACAGAGAGASGCAGCAGCCAGCAAAGCTCGTGGCAGAGCGCGGGGAGGGCGACGGCTACACCCCGCTGCGCCGCTGCCCCTGCCAGGAGAGGAGCTCACACCGGGCTGGGATGACACAGAGGATGGCTCCGTCCCTGGAACGTGTTTCTGTACGAGAAACTTGCGTGCAACCAGAGGAGGCTGTTGCCAAACCAGAGGCTCGGCGCCGCACGCTGCCGAGTTCCCCGCCAGCCTCTGCTCCGCAGTCCCTTCGGCCGCTGCCCGGCTCCTCCTTTCCGTGCGGCTGCTGCTGCTGCTGYTGGGGGGATTTTCCAGCCGGTGCTGGATGYCCTTGACCAGCTTCTCCGCAAAGGTGGCCTCAAGCTGGAGGAGCAGGGAAGCCTGCCTGCACGGAATAGTAAAATACGCTGGCAACGCTGACACTTCTCCAGACGCTGCATCTAAATATAGACCGCTCCTCCGTCACCTGCTGCTGGATTTGGTGCGAGGGGAGCCAGGGTGCCTGCCCTGCCCGCAGCCCCTGCCAGACCCCCGGCACCAGGCACTCGATGGGCACAGGGCGGCCGYGCTGCTCTGCTCCCCCGGGGCAGCCTGGAGCGCATGGAGCGGACGGGGAAGAGGGGCAGGTCGGCGGCTGCAATATCCCCCTGTGGCCATGTGCTTCTCCAGCATTCCAGCTGTACCAGGGGGAAGCTGAGGGCTCTGCAAAGCTGCCCAAATTTTGCTGGAAACAGGATCTGAGGTTTGCACACAGAGAGCRTGGTGTTGGTCTAACCTGAAGGACAGTTAAGCAGGATGGGAAAAGGCTTTGGAGGATAACCGGCCTCCTCAGCGAGGGTTCAGGAAGGAGCCGTTTGCTATCTCCACAAGCCCATTTTCAGAAGCCTTTGACCACTTGGCCCTTCAACCACAAACCCACATGCTCATGAGAGACATCAGACAGAGCTCCTGCTTTCTTTGAAGATGTCTCAGTAACCAGAAGGGCATCACGCCCCAGGTCACAGTGACAGCAGGGTAGAGAAGCCAGTCCCAGCTGGGAGGGATGCAGTCCACTGTGCAGGCTGGTCATTTGTCTCTGCTTTTTACCAGCCCTGCAGAAAGCAGCTTCCAGCAGGTGCAGCAGCTGCGGAAGGAGCCGCACGGCTACTCCAGAGCATGTGAGCGCAAAGGGGCGACGCCGGCACAGCCTGCGCAGCACCTCGCTGATGTAGCAAAGGAGAGCGCCCAGCAAGCAGGAGCTGCCGGCCTCCTGCGCCTGCATCGGACCTGCCACCGTCCACCAGACGGGCGGGCAAAATCAGCTCTGCCTCATCCCTGCTGAGAGCACCGGCCTGGATTACAGTCGGATCCCATAGGGAATGCTGAAACCAAGCTCAGCTTTCTTAAAAAAGCTCACTGAATGCAAACGCCTCGGTGCAGCCAGGCAGCCTCCTCCTCGTGCTCAGCATTTCATTAGTGTGGGATCCCTCAGTCTCCTTCTTCTGCTTGCATTGGTTTCAATGAGATGCAAAACAAAATTTACTATGAAATTACTCTTTTTGAATGCATCCCAAGAAACAGGAAAGGCGCCGCGGTGCTGGTGGCTCTGTATCCTCCAGTCGTGCATCCCAGCGGATTTCTAGGGATGCCTGTAGTGAGCAAGCGCTCCCTTGGTGCAAAGGGATTCCCTTTGCTCTTCATGAGACAAACCGTAGCATCCATTAAATCTAAGCAAGGATGCTGAGCCAGTGCCAGAGAGATGGAGCTTGCTGGAGCTTTCCTGCTGATGAAATGCAGGTATTCAGCACGAGCCAGAACCACAAAGGGTGCCAGGGATCAATGTGGCTGCACTTACTGCCTCTCTGGCACTACAGGCGAGGGACCATTTGCGCCAAACCCTCAGGTCACACAAGGATTTGCCGCCCTGTTCCACATTCCCTGAGGGGAAGGAAGCGCTGCCCAGTTTGCTGGAGACTGCATCCTCCTGGAGCCCTTGTCACGACTTTCTGCGGAGAGATGGTTGTCCTATGGGAAGGGGTCAGTCCTCAAGGCTGAGCCAAGAAGGAAGGCAGGAGAGGACAGAGAGCCTCAGAACAAGCTGCCCTGAGGCCAAGGAATAAGTGGGAGGAAGGACAGATCCAGACCTGGATGTCTTAAAATGCTGCTTTTTGCCTGTGCTTTCATGCAGGGCAGCAGAGCATCATCCTCCCCACATTGTCCCCACACTGCCTCCCTGTCACCGTGCAGGGCTTTTTTTAAAGCCAAGCAAAATTACATWTAGAGGGGACTAGGACTAAATGCCACCCCAAGCTGGTCCCACGACCCCATGAGACTGTCCTGACCCCATCTGCTGCCGGGGACCCCTATTCCCGGGATCCCCAGCATGGCAGCCCCTATCCCTGCACCGCGGCCGTGAAACCTGGGCTGGAAGCGGCGCTGGGAGCAAACGCGCGTGCTGTGCTTGGCGCCGAGCGCCATTGAGACGGGGCCAAGGAGGACGGGAACTCCAGGCATCCTGCCTCCGAATGCCGGCGCTCCCAGACGGCCGGGTCACGCCGGGACACCTGCGCCCCACGCACGGCTCCGCTCCCGGGACACCTGCCTCGTGACCAGGGCAGCGGCCAGGGCTGCCCGCCCAAGGGAAACCGCCCTCGGCTGCCCAGCGCGCCCGCTCTCTCCCCCAGCGCCGCCCCGGATYGGGAATGCGGAGGGAGGGCAGGTGTGGGTGGATTCGCCACCTCTGCTGCACCCAGGCAGCCCAAGGGTGCCAGAGGGCAGGTCGTGTAGCCCCTGCCACCCCACCAGGAGGTCTGGAGGAGCGGCTGGCAGGGCCGTGGCCAGCTGGGGACCGGCGCCAGGGCCACCTACATGGGCAAAGAGTGAGCGGGGCCGCRTGGCCGCCCTGCCGGCTGCTCCGGCTCCGGGCCGCGTCCCGCAYGGGCAGCCCCACACCAAGGAGCGGAGCCAGTGCCCGCAGCCCCCGTGCCGGCCGCCACGCGCCCCCCGGCTCCACTGCCTCCTTGCAGAGCGGCCGCGAAGGCAGCACCGGCGCCCACGCTGCACCGGGCGCAGCACCRGGACCGGCCTCGGAGAGGCTGCCCGGCCTCCCGCTGCTCCAATGCTCTCCGTGCCGGCCGCGCGACGCTGCTGCTCCCGCTCCCACCGCGCACCCGGCCCATCACCCGGCACTGCCGCGCTCCCGCTGTGGCACAACCCCTCACTGCACACCCGTCCCATGGCACAGCCCTCCCACCACCCACACCTCCTGTTGCTCAGCCCCCGCACCGCGTGTCCCTCGCTGGCCTCCTTTGCCTCCCCATCTCCGCAGCCACCAACGGCTCCTCTCCCTTGTGCATCCCGAGCCCACAGAGGCCACRGAGTGTCCCAGGGCAGCGGCAGGAGTTGCAAGTGACGCCTCCCCGTTCCCATCTCACACTGGAAATAGTGTCCGCAGGGAGCTGGGGACCCCAGTCCTCTCCCACCATGGACACAGCCCTCCCGTCACGCTGTCCAGACAARGGCGGCCAGGGACACCTGGAGCTCTGCAGCTCCCTGTTCCCGGGGACACACGGGGCTGCTTCCCGCTCCGTGCCGACCGCAGCAGAGCCTGCCCGCGCTTCAGCCGCTGCACAAGGCCAAGCCGTTAGCCTGTAACCACTGTAACCACGGCAAGCTCACAGCACCTCTGGGACCAAGAGACCTTGCTGAGGAGCAGGATTTTTCCCAGTGCTGAAACTCCATTTGAGTCCCCATTTCAGAAGTAGAGGGAGGGGATAGGTTTTTGGCCCTTTTCCCCCTCATCCTGCAATCTTCTCACAAGCCAGAGCACTGTTTGTTCTCCAGCTTGCACGGAAACGTTCAATGAGGTTCTTCCTGCCCCTCTGCCCCTGGGCCAAGGCGAGGGCTCAGAAGTCATGTTCCTCAGCCACACGGTGCAGCTGGCTGCTGGCCATCACTGAGGTAGCGGATGCAGCAGAACGAGGCTGAGGAGGAGGAACTGGCTGAGCCCCCACGCAGCAGGAGACCTCCCCGCGCCTCCTCGGGCTCCGGGCTGCTGCCCCTCTGCCCGTGCTCGCGATCCCAAGCCAAAAGCTTTGCAACAACGCAAGGGACACTGAGCTGGGCGCCTCTCCTCTCCCTGAACCAACATCTGCTTGAAGCAGCAAAGCGAAGGACGTGGCACCCAGCGGGCCGAGTGGTGCTCTGGGGAGCGAGGTCCGTGTTCCTACCCACCCACAAAGGCCCCCAAGGCCTTTCCCCTGCTGTCCTCCTGCTTGCAGGGGCATAAACCCTTGCGTGACCACTGGTATGTGGGTAGCAGGCCACCAAGCACACAGAGCCAGCAGCAGCTGGGAAGCAACACTCTGAAATAAGAGTTGGCAGGAGGCAGGTCCAGCTCGGCTGTGGCCAGGGGACAGGGCCGAACGCRCGGCGGGGCCGTTGCCCGCAGCTCCTCTCGCTGCGCTGCCCGCCACGGGGCTCCCTCCTCTCCCTGCCCAGGCCTCTGGAGGGCTCCGGAGGCAGGCGAGGCCCCGGAGCGGAGCCGGGCTGGGGGGACACCCGCAGGGCCACGGGCCGCAGCGGCAGCGCATGCGCCAGCAACGCTCCCACGGCCGGCCAGCGTAAACATCCCCGGACGCCCGGCGAGCCAGATGCTCGGGGGGCGGGAGGAGGCTGGGAAGGAGCGAGGGCCCCGGCGGGCAGCAGCGTCCCAGGCCCCGTGCCCACGTGCTGGCTGCTCCGAGGGGCTCCCGCGGATCGGCCGCTGCTGCCCTCCAAGCCGGGCCCCAGCGCAGTCTATTTCGGACGCTGACATTTGCTTTGCTTCTTCCCTGCTGGAAGGCGCCGTCTCTGCCCTCCCCAGGGAGGGCTCTGCAGCTCGGCCGCCTGTGTCCCGCGCTGCTGCCTCGGGTCCCAGCGTCCCCCTTCTGCCTGGCACTACYGGCGGCCACGACTTCGCCTGCTCCTCATCCCCGCGCACCCTCCCATGGCAGCCCCATCCAGGCGCGAGCAGATCCCATTGCCTGTCCGGGCCTCGGTTTCCCCTTCTCAGACCCCTGCTCGTGACAGYGGCCCTCTCCCACCTTTCCCAGCAGGAGGATTTCGCTAATGCCTGTCAAGGGATTTGCAGCTATAACAGGCTTGCTAAGTGCCGGGGAGCCGGCTCGGAGCCTCCATCTTGGCTCCATGAGCCGTCCTCATGGAACCTCCTCGGGAATTGCACCATGGTCATCCCCCTCCCGCCGCCRCTGCCCGCGCGGCCGCCAGCGCCGAGCCCAGCCTGGCTGTGGGCACAGCCCCAGTGCAGGGCCCTGGCCACGGCGCGGCCGGCACGGGCGAGAAGAGGCCCYGCGCGCCGAGGACAACCAAAGAAGGAAAGGAGCGGGACAAGGAGACGGCCGCKCTGCCCGCCGGCCGGCCGGCCCATACTGTAAAAGGAGCGGGAACGGGGCTGCGTGCTCCGCTGGGGCTGCTGCAAGATGGCTGGGAAGCAGAGAGCAGGAGGAGGAGGAGGCAGTTAACCCTGCAGAGGCTGCGCTGCTGCTGCCGGCACGCCGGGCAGGGCGCTCCCGAGCTCCAGGCAAGCCCCGCGGCGGCCCCGACTCCCGCGCCGCAAAGCGCCTCGTGGCAGCCGCACGTTTGGGTGCCAAGCCGGGCGCCGAGSCGCTGCGACGGGCGGCAGGAAGCAGCAGAGGGGGCGAGCGGCAGCGCCGGYGGGCAGAGCTGCTCCCGCTGCACGGCGGGAACACCAGCGGGAACCGCATCCCGCCTGCCGGCCGCTCCGCGCGCGCTGGGCACAGGGAGTCCCCGCTGCGCACGGCTGCCCCGCCGCAGCCCTTGGAGGCCCCACCTTTGGAGGTAGAGCCCTCCCAAGCAAAGGCAGCCTGGTGAGGGCAAAGGGACCTCCATGGCCCCAAACCCACCCTCAGCACCAGCTCCCAGGAGAGCTTCCCAAGTGCCCACTCGGGGCCTGGGTGGCAGCTGAAGGGCACAGCTGCCACCCAGCACCTACGGCCAGGGCCACCTCCAGCCAGGACAACAGCGGGAGGAGGGAAGCGTGGCCTGGAGGAGGGCACAGTGGCCCGTGCCACCCAATCATGTCCCTGGAAGCCCTCCAGAAGGACCTTTGGACACTGCTGTCCCTCCCGAGCTGCCCAACAGAGCGCAGTGTGCTTCCCCAGCTCCCCAGCTCTCCTCACCACGGACGGGAACATTTATCACGTGCTTTTTCCTGCTTAATCAGTCTTGGCCTCTCCTAGATGTTTTCTTGGATTCATCAGAGCTCCAGGAATTCAAACACAGTGACAGCAGGAGCAAAGTTACTGGATATTTAACTGCAGCTTCCTTTCTCTGAAATGTTTATTGGTTATTGACGTCAAATAATTATTAAGAATTATTAATTAAGAAGGTACTTAAGAGCRTTGCTTTTGTTGAGGTTTTGTCATTGCAATTATTTTATCAGCCAACAGTAAAAACATCGGCCTTCCAATCGCTCAGAGTGAAGCAAAGTTCCTATAATTAATTTCCTTTTCCGCAGCAAACATTTTACTTTGACCTACCTTAGGGACTTCCCTTTCTCCAGGTGTGCCAACAACAGCTCCAAAAACACAGAGCCGAAGGGTATTCAAGGAGGCGTCAGCCAGGTCTGCAGAACACAATGTCCCCTCTGGCCCGCCAGACGGGACTAGCCACATCTGAGGAGCTCATTCCTTTGGGGAAGCACGCAGGAGCCCCACAGCCAAGGGGGTGGGAGGAAGCTATGGGGATGGCGCCGTCGTGCACAGCCCCAGTGAACCCTATCACAGCAGGGAGCTGCTCTGCACACTGGCGCTCAGCACCTAAGGGCTCCTCCAGCAGGTCCTGCACTTGTCCTTAAGCCTGGGACTGGCGCTGCGAAGTCCCCTGGGGCTGCACAGGAGATGCTGCTGCCCAGCAGCCAAGAGCAGCTCAGAAGCCTTTGCCTTGGGGTCTCCTCACACCCTGTCCTGCCTTGGTGCTGCTTCCAGGGCAGAGCTGTCTTTAGCTCACACCCAAATAGTTTCTGAATTCTCCACAAGAAAGATGGAAGGCAGAAAATTCCGCAGGGGAAGGGCCCAGCCTTCTCCTACCAAACCGCATCCCGCCTGGCAGACGCTTTCTCATCCCTGCTCCAGCAGACGTGTCCTGGCTCTTTCCTACGCCCCAGGACAGCGGGTGAAGACTGGGCAAGGCAAAGAACCCAGCGTGCCCAGGGCCTCCTTCTGCACTGCTTGGCGGCATGAGTTCGCCCAGACTTCACATCTTGTCCTGCACAGACCAAGAAAGTCACAGAAYGGGAGGACTGTCACACACCCCAGGGAACTTTCTGCACAAGGGCAAGCCACTTCTCGTTCGGAAGACACCAGCCAACACCCAGGAAAACACACATTTTAGAACAGTCTCTCCTTCGTGAGCATGGTGTCCTACCCATCCCTTGGCTCGGCAACCCACAAGCTGCACCTAACCTGTGGCAGGGAGTTCCACGAATTACTTTAAAGTAGATTTTCATTATAACTCCATTCAGTGATGGGAAAACGGGTAACTTCCAAAAACTTGTCACCGACAAACTTGGTTTGGAAACCAAGTGTTTTTCAAAGATAGTCCCAACACCTTCGGATGGGAGAGAAGACAGGGAGCTCCTGGTACTGATGGGAGAGGCAGAGTGGCAGCTAGGAGGAAGAAGCGATGAGTTAGGGGCCAGGAGGGATTCCCAGTGACCAAACAACACTGTGAGCAACATGCAGGAGAACAGACAAGGCAGCAGTCCTGGGAGTTGTCAAGGGCATGAATTTCACAAGGTTATTGCTCCCCTACCTCCTGGGTCATTAGCAGCCCAAGGAAACRTGAGCCCCAGAGCAGGGCATCCATCCCACCTCTTAGTTACAGGCCACCCTCCTGTTTCCAATCACTCTGCTAGTCCTCGTCTTTGTAATCTATCCTCTCTGGGAATCCGATCCGTGGGTGCCGCCACGGCGYGCTACAAGGCTGTGCCTTTGAGATGATGTGACCCTCAGCACACAGCACGGCATTCCCGAGGCCAGGACACATCGCTAGAGGATGCCAAAGGAGGGCGGCAAGCCAAAGACCTCCAAGGGATGATGCAAGAGACAACCAAGGTACTCGTGCCTCTTCCTCTCCATTTCATCCATCCCTGCCCTCCTGCCTGCTCGCCAGGCCGGGCTGCAGAGAGGACCACGGCTGGGAGGATCCCTCACCCTTGCCAAGGGGCAGAGCAGGAAGATGAGCGGGTTGGGCTGCGTGTGTCAGGAGGGTGGCCGGAGGGCATGTTTAATTGCACACCCACTCCGCGTGTGTCGGGAAGCGCGGCTCCCAGCACGCAGGAGAGGGCCTTCCCGTACAGCTCCTGTCTTGCACGTGCATGCAAAGACTCGCCTTCGAGCCTGGTGCCTCRCACAGTGTGACCCCAGCCCGGCTCCGAGCCCCGGCCTCGCAGCCGCCACGGCCGGGCTGGCCTGGAGGGGCAGAGAGGAGCCCAGCGGGTGGGAAACCAGGCTGCCCTGCGGAGCAGAGAGCTCCAGAGAGCCCCAGCGCGCTGGGGCGGCCGCCGCAGACGCAGCCCAGGCCCCCGCGCCGCCTCTGGCCCAAGCTGCTGTTCCGGGAGGCGCAGAGCAGCGCGCGGCCTGACGGCACCGCGCCAGGAGCCGCCTGCCCCTCCTGGGGGACAGAGGCGGCTGCTGCCCCGGCACAGACGGGACAAACAGACAGGGCCGGCCCCACCGGCTTGTGTCTCAGCAGGCCCTGGGAGAGCAGCCACGGCGGGACACGGGCTGCAGTGACAGGAGCAGCGTGGATGGGACTCGCGCGCTGCTCCCCTCAGCAGCGAGGCCCGGCCTCCAGCAGACCTGGCCTCCAGCAGACCTGGCCTCCAGCAGRCYTGGCTCAGCGAGGCCCGGCCTCCAGCAGGCCCGGCCTCCAGCAGGCCCYGGGGCTGCTGAGAAGCRCCAGCTTCTGCCGGGCCCTCCTCTCTCCACGCCGCCTCGCCGGCAGCCCCCCGCGCAGGCACAGCCTCTGCAAGTGGGTCGGCTAAATATAAACAGAGCAGCCGGAGCACTCTGGGCACCAGGCCGCTTTCTGCCTTGCATCATTGCCACCCTAAAAACCACGGCCTCGAGACGGAGGCTGGTTCAGCCTGTGCTGGGGCAAACATGAAACGCTGCTGGGGCCTCGGAGCCGCTCAAGCTGCTCCTCCAGAGCAATCATCCCAAAGGCTTTCAGCCCCGCACACCCAGCTTGGCAGTGGCGGCCAAGATGGGACTGACATCTACAAGACAGACATTCCCATGAGGCCAACGCTGGGAATAAACCAAACCATTTGTGGACTCTTCAGCACAGCACCGGCCCCAAGGAAAGGGATTTAAATTTCCATTTACTGAAACGAGTGAGCTGCCTAAGCTCCTAAGCAAACAAGCAACAAGCTCAAAATGCATCATTAAGATTTGACAGACCAGCTCAGGGCCTGACACCCCCACACGCCCGTTCTGGGACGCACACCAGTAGGTTCTGATGGAAGGTCACGTCAATCATCTGAATGTGCTACTTCAGTGGATAAGGACACTTTGCAAGAAGCTGTGGCCCAACGTGCCCAATGGGCAGCAGAACAGTTCTGGTCCAGTATCCCCCGTGTGCTCCACCTCCAGGCATGATGCTCCTTGCCCTCGATTATCCATCCCCCATCCTCACCTCCTCCTCCACAGCTGACCTGCAGTTTTGGTCGGACCCAACATTTGGTTGCAGCCTGGGTGCTGGCAGATTCTCCAGGGACCAGCTCCATGACTAGAGACCAAGACAGGCATCACATAGGGAGCACTTTGTCCTGTGCTGCAGAACAGCATCCCCACCACCCCTGTGACTACGCTGGAAAGGAGCCCATCGCTGGTAGAGGACCTGGCCCGCTCTGTGTGGAGCAAGCACCACTAGCATCATGCAGGTCAACATGATGGGATGTTCACCCCTGACTCTAAAGGGGATAGAATAGGCCAGTTTTGCAATTTGCAGGTTCCAGCTGTCCTTCARTCTAATATCCCCAGCCTTTAGGACAGCCTGGAGGGTTGGTTCTTAGGGAAAAACAGTCTAATGATGCAGCTTGTTAAACCCACAAATGGATCAGCCTAGGAACCTCTATGACTACAGAGTCCAAGTATATAAAAGATAAGCAATCTTTCTACAGATATTACGAGCTCCTGCCTTAAATTTTATGGGGTGAATGACAGGAATCCTCAAAGGCCCCTCACATCTAGGCCTCTCTTCCCACACAAGGAAGCCAGAGGCTGCAGCATGAAGCGAGCCTGGTGAGCAGGGGATCCGCACCYGGGCAAGCTCGTGTCATGGCACCGGGGTTTCTCCACAGGAGCAGGATCAGACCCGCGTGAGCGCCAGTATGAATGAAGGTGGGAACAGTGCTGCTAAAGATAACTGTGCAAAGGCGCTATTAATAGCAATACTATGCTTTTTTTGAGCTGCTCTCTGCGAGGCTCTCCCTGGGATTGGCAAACGCTGATGGATTAGGGCCTGCTACAACTCCAAGGAAGCGGGCGCGTGTGCGGGGGCAGCATCGCTCCTCGGAGCTGCTAAGGAAACTGAGGCTGGCGGACTCCAACACGGAGCAGGTCGTGGGAGCAAGTGCCACCCTGCTCCCAGCCACCTGCTGCCCTCACCGGTCCCACCACCAATCACCCCAACACCGGCAAGCGCCTCCGGAGCCGCTGGCCCCGCGCGCCCGGCACCGCTGCAGCTGCACCCGTTGCCATGGCGACAGCACCGCTCCAAGATGGGGATGATGGGATCGGTGAGGGAAGCGGCGGAGCAGAGCCGTGTCTGCCGCCGGCCTCAGCGYGGGGCCGGTGCTCGGCACGGCCGCTGCCCACAGCGGGCCCGGCCGCCCGCTCCTGCCACGTGCAGCACCCGGCATCGCGGGATCACGGAGAGGAGCGGCTCCAGGCTGCCCTGGGAAGGGAAAAAGGCAGGATGCCAGAGCCCAGGAAAGACAGAGCTCAGCTGGCTGGGCACCAATTCCCCTTCCCACATGAGGGATGCTCTGCCCTGTGCCCCAGCTGRGCCTTTGCACCAAGGGAGCATGTGGGAAGAGGCACAGGGGTGGGATGCTCGCAGCTCACGAGAGCCCTGATCCTGCCATCCCATAGCCCTGCACAGGATCCCACGGAGACTTTCCCCAGATTGCCATTAACCCAAGACCAAGAGCTCCAGCAAGACGCTCTCAAAGTGATTCCCAGCCACCTGCACGCGAGGGGGAACCAAACACCCTTCAAAGGCAGCACAGCCTCCCAGCTTAAAATCCCTCGGAGCTCTGTGCACCCCTAGCCAGGAGCCATCCCTCGCCCAGCCCGCGTTTCACGCGAGGCTTTCCCTTCCCGGGCGCCCGCGTGCCGGGCAGCGCCGCAGCAGCGCCCGTGCAGCCCCTGCCTCCGGCACCGTCCTGCAGCCCTTTCATTACAGCAGCGCAATTAGCCCTGCTGACCTCTGAAATCCTCAGCCGCTCTAAGCAGCCATGCATTAAATCCCAGATCCAAGAGTGGAAATAGACTTCGTAAAAGGCTTATGGCCCTATTTATTACATTTTACGCCTGACGGAGCCGGCGAGGCGGCGCAGGCGCCGCGGCCGGCGCGGGCTCCGTCTGCGCTCCGGGGCGGACAGACAGACGGGCAGGTGGCCCCGGCGCCCGGCACAGCCCTGGCAGCTGCCTGGGCTGCCACCTGAGCGCTGCCCGCGCACGCTCGGGCTGCGACACTGATCCAGAGCGAACGAACGCTGCCCTGGGGATGGGCAGCTGTCCCTGGTGCACATCTGCGTTCCCTAGAGAAGAGCGCAGTGGTTTCAGTCACCTGGCTGCACAACATGAGGGTCCAGGGGAGCCGCTAACTACCAGGTTGGATCCYCATCTTGCTGCTACCTCCCACAACATGCAGCTTCTGCCTTCCCTGGGGTGCTCTGGCCAAGCCTCCGTGGGGCTGGTGACATGGGCCTGGGGAGAGCGTCACCCAAAATGTAGGGTCCTTCCCCAGGCCTAGGCCACCTCAGCCTACCGAGGAGCTGTGAGGTGCCACGGGGCATGGCCAAACCTGCGCACATCTGAAAGCCGAGGGGACACCAGGGCAGGGGCGCTGCAAGGTTACAGAGGGTGCTGCACAAAACCAAGGTGCACAACATGCCCTGGAGGCGTGCGACTGCTCCAGCCCCAGGGGCACAGCAGGGAGAGCATGGGGCAGCAGGGAGGGCTCCGGGCAGGGAAACAGCCGAGCAGCGGAGGGACCCTGCACCTTCCTGCAGAAAACGTCCGGCAGGCTCACCCCACGCCGCCCCCATTGGAAGCAGAATCACGGGACAGCTCCGTTAGCACATGGAGCAGCTCTGCTGAGCGCCAGCACTGGGCTYCAGTGCCAGCACTGTGAAGTGTGGCAGAGGGGAGCGGGCGCGTGAGGGTGTCCCTCTCCCTATACTTATAAATAGCCGCCGCAGCCTCCAGCAACGCACCACGTGCCTCATGCCTCAAGTTCCCGCACACAGGGACACAACTGGCAGCCCCTCTYTTCTGAAGGAGCCCATGGAGCAACCCTGGCTCCCACATCACACACCAGTGCAGGGAGGACAAGAAGCAAAAGCAAGGGCAGCTCTGTGCTGCTCCAAGAAATTCCAGTTCCATTGATATTTGGTGCAATCCACAAACCCTTCTGGATGCCCAGGCAATGAGAGACACTAGGCAAGCTAGTGAGATGATCGGGCTGCTCRTGCCAAACCCACCTCCGAGCCTCTGCTTGTGCTCACCCAGAAGGCAGCAATGGATCATCTCAAGCAGCTGGTCCATGAGCTCTGCTAAGYGCCCAGATCCTGACACAACGTACGTCCTTGCCGGGCGTGCAGGATGCTCCCAGGCACGCAGAGCTGGGGCAGGAGCAGGGCTGGTGGGGCAGGGAACCGGCCTGGCTACAGGAGGGGTTCAAAGAGCCTCTCAGCGGCAGGTGGCAGAGCCCTGCGTTTCAAGCACCACCTTCTGGTGGTGAATCCAGGGTTCAAGGAGAGCTGTGGTCTGCTCTTGTGGGCCAAGGTGTTGCAGGACATCCATGACAGAGGGAAACTGCACTTTTAAAAAGGTGCCCCTTGAAAATGCCAAGATGAAAGGGAAAAATCACACATTTTTCATCAGATGCACTCCGTGTACTTTGATGCATGCTCAGTACCCCGTGTACCGAAGAAAAGAAGCACCTTGGCTTTTCCTTGCCTTTCCTTCTTCCTTGCCCAACCAATGTCACACACAGCAGCTCTATCCCAGGAGCCTGAAATATCCTCCCAAGATGTCACAGTGTCACCAGAGSCCCCCTGGACAGGACTGGGAGATTCTGCCCTACAGCTGAGCTCAGCTCAGCTGCAAGCAGGCCCTGCTCACGACAAGGGACTAACTCCAAAGGGTTTGACTGAAAGCGGTTTAAACTCCATTAACGCCCCTCCACAAAGGTCCCATATCCTCCAGTGCACTCCCRGGCTAATCCTCTCTCAAGAACAGCGTCTATATTTAGGTATATAAATGAGACAGAATGGTCCTTTCCAAAAAAAGTTAGTGTGGGTTATGTAAATAGAGAGGCACTTAAAGGCCGTGTTTTCAGGTCCTTGGACTGTCATGAGAGAGCAGCAGAAATGGGGTGGTCCCTCGAAGAGCTGCTTCAGTTTGCTTTAGCTCTCAAGCGAGGTGGGTTCCTGCTCCTCAGCCACCCCAGTCCCGTGCAGGACAGGGTGGCGGTGGCAGCGCRGGCGCCTGGGCAGGGCGACCATCCCGCTTGGACCCTCCTCTGTGCCCAGGTCGCCACGCGGCCCCGCGGGAAGCGGCGAGGGAACTCGTGGTGCCTGCGGCGCTGCTCCGGCTGCTCGCACCCRGGGCCCATCGCGGAACCACGTGAGGGCTGGGGGGATAGAGATGACCCCTCTCACCCCATCCCCGGCAGCCCCACCGCTCGGGCTCAGCTCACACATGCACAAGGGCCGCGTGTGCAGCAGAGTACTGCGAGCTGCTGCCCTGTCCCCACACAGGCACAAACCGGGCAAAGAAGAGTCAGAAGCTGCAAACTTATAGCCACAGACTGCCTCAAAGCAAGAGGAGGAGGAGGGCACGGAGCCGGAGAGGCACTCGGGGCACTGCTAAAGACCAGGCAGAGAACAAACGCAAGCCTCTGTGCTGCACTGCCCCAGCAGCTCCCCCACACACCCCTCAGCGCGACTACAAACTTCCTTCCTCTTGCATCGAGTTTCTGGAAACCTCCGGGCCCACCAAGGAGAAGGGACACACACACCAGCTTCTCCCGTATGCCTAGAGCTCCTGCTCCTAAATCCATGGGTGACGGGGCCGTCCCTGCTCCAGAGCAGCCGGGTGCAGGGTGCCCACCCGTGAGCTGCTGGAGCTGGGTGCCCAGCCACTAGAAAGGCAACTTCTTCTCTACAGCTGACACTCATAGCAGCAGTTTCTGGGGACACGTACAAAGTGCTTTCATTTTCAAAACACATATAAATAGACATACATAGTCCTTCCTAAAAGGACATGACTCAAAAAAAAAAAAAAAAGAAAAAGAAAAAGCTTTAGCAACATCCAACAGTTTCAGCTACTCAAATGACGCAGTTTTCATAGGCCCGAGCTCCGCTACCTGGGAAATGGGTTACAGCACACAACAAAACACGTGTGCCAGTCTCCGGGTGGGACCTGCAGGCACGCAGAAGCTGTCTTTTCAAGAAAGGCATTTGCAATTTCTCTCTTTTCACTATTAGCACGGTCAGGCTGTGGCTACCTGCACACAAGCCCGCTCGCAAGCAGATATGATGCGAGTGGGTTCAAGCCTCCAGCTCCAGCTCAGCAGAGCTCTGTGGTTTACATTTTTCAAAGGTAGGTTTAAAAACCCTCCTGCCATTAGGATGCCAGAGCGTGCCTCTGCAAAACGTGCAGCTTGCAGACAGGGCTGCAGGCCCGAGCACCGAGCGGCGGCGAAAGCAGCTCGGGAGATGCAGTTTAAAGGCAGCTGACAGCAATACAAAGTTTTATTAGCTCAAATCAAAGGACCACGAAAGTCGCAAACATTTGCATTGAGGCTGTGCGAGTCCCAGGAAAACAGGAGCAAGAGACTGGAGCTGGAACAAAGTTCAGGCCGGGCGCGCGGTGCCAGGTGAGCAACCTCTGCGTGGCAGGAAAGGGCACCGGCAGCTGCGCCGGCACAAATCACCCGCCGCGCTCCGCGCTGTCCTCGTTTGCCCCCGAGCGGGCGCTCAATGGGAGCGAGCAGAGGCGAGCCCTCATTGCAGAGTCTTAAATCACCCCGTACGGYGCCATGTCCCTGCGCGGGCTCGGGGACGGCGCCTCCTTCCCGKGCTGGGGAGCGGAGGGCCACATGGAGCAGCGCGTCCCGGGCCAGCACCCAGCGAGGGGCTGCCCTGGGGAGGAGGCAGAGCCGCAGTCTCCGCACGCGCCGGCCTCCAACTGTAGTTGTGAGCAGGACGACGCTTTAAACCCTCGGCTCGTTAGTGTTATCCGCATGTGTACCCAGCCGTCACTCCTGCTGGATCCCGGCTGCTGCTTGTGCTAACCCAGCCCCGCTCGCCTTGCATGCGCGCAAGGGCTGTGGCGATGTCCCGCTTTCCGGTCCCCTTTGCGCTTTTGTCGGAAGAGAGCAGCGCAACTCACTCCGGTGGGGCACCTCGATTGAAAACACTGCAAAAAAGGTCCCCAAGATGCCTGCTGGGTCTGAGGCCACCCTCGCTTCAGCCACCAGGTTTGGCTCRTTCCTGACACATCCCCGCTCCACAGGGCACAGCCGGGAGCCCTTCTGGGCAATGAGCCCCACGAGTCTGCAAGCGGGCAAAAAACGGCGACCGGAGGCAGCCGGGCTTGCGCCTGCCCCGAGCGCACAGCCGGCCGGCCCCACAGCGCTCTGCCCCTGCCCTCCGGCTCCCCCCGCCACAGGATTTCCTTGCTCTTGATGTGCACGAAAATTCGGAAACGAGGGCTCCGCGGGAATGAGGCAGGAGGGCAGATTTGGGGGCTGCGAAAGGACACCGCGCGCTCCCGCCCCTCGCGCACGCAGCCGCCTCCGGCCGCCACACAATGGCCGGGGAAGCGGCGGCGGCCCCGCCACAAACTGCCACAGGAACTGAGGTGTCCGGCCAGCGCGGCCGCCTCRCGGCCCGTTGAGCCCGGCAGCACCACGGGCGGCAAAGCCCCAGYGCAGAGGCGGCACGGAGGCAGACCTCGGGAACGCCTCGGCCGCGGGAGCTGGCGGCTCCGCGCGGCCCGTGCGGAGCAGAGTGCGGGCGGAAGGGCCCTCATTGTGGTCTGTCACACACAAGGAGAAGCTCCTGTCGCAGGTCTCCCCCCAGCACAGCCCTGCGCCGGGAGGTGCCCACCATGCAGCGCCCACCGCTTGGTCTTCGGACACAGCGGGAGCAAGATAAGGAAAACGGCTTCCCTAAGTCCTGCAGGGCCACAAGGATCAAAGGTTACCCGGCTGCTAGATGGGGTCATCCCGCAAGCCCCGAGGGCTATGGCACCTTCTCCCGGCCCCTCCACCTGCATGCCATCCAGCACTCATGGGGGAAGCTGCTCCTCCATGGATTTCTCCCTCTCCTACAGGGCCAAAGGCATATGGAGAGATTCCCAGCTTTTATTTTGCCTTGYCTCAATTCTAAAGCAAACTGCTTTAACCCAAGATTACTGATAGCAGTTCAAACCCAGCGCCTTCTGCCCGGGGAGGCGCAAGGAAACGGAGAAGCAGGGATGGGGCTGGAGGGACTGCGAGCAGAGCCAGATCTGTGCAAAGTCCTTGGCATTTCTTGGAAGTTCCCATTATAAATTAGATAAATAAGTAGTGTGGTCTCATGGCCAGAGCCCAGAGGAAAAAAAAAAAAAAAAAAAAAAAAAAAAAAGGTGCTGAAGAGCAGAACAGCCCCGTGATAAGCAGGGGAAAGCACACTGGGCAGCCCATTCCCTGGTGCCCCTGGCACAGCGGCGCTGCTGTCCCCAAAAGTAGGTCAGTTTGCCTCACCTGACCATCTGCGCCATTAACTTTAACCTTTAGTCTTTGGCTCCTTCCTGCAGGCAGAGGCGGTTTGAAGCACATTCCCCCTGGCGCCCAGGTTGCGGGCGGGCACTGCTCCAGCCCTGGGGCAGGGAGGGCTGCTGAGCGGGGCGCGAGCGCTCGCACACGCCGCGAGGACCCGGTGCTGCCCGGCCAGGCGGTGCAGCCACCGGCCCCGGCGCCGTCCCGGCAGCCGCGCGGGGCTTCCAGCCCTCCCGCTAAACCACTTCGTGCTGCCAACAATCACGAGCAATGTAAGCTGTGCGGGGTTGCCATGGAGCGAGGCTAAGCCACGGCAGCGGAGCCTTGAAGCGGATTCCTCTGAAAAATGCATTTACCCACCGGGGTTCCTGGCGCTGCAAGGTGCCCAGGTGCAGGGACAGCGGGGCTCACGTGGCCTGGCTGTCCCAGCGCGGCAGGCGGGAGCTGCACGCGCGGCGGGCCCGCACGGCCTCAGCTCCAGGGACAGTCCCTTGCTGCTGCGCATGCACCCTCTCCTCGGGGGCATAAGGCACAGGGGAGGCACACAGGCTTCCTCAGGCCCTGGGGCATTTTTCATGGCACATCGGACAGCGCATTAAGTGCCGGAGCAAGCCAAGTTTCCAGCCACAAAGAGGCTTTTGACATTGGAAAGGTTAATGTGGGAGAGAAATCCATCTCCTTCACAAAGCTCCCTTTGCTGGAGGCGGCAGGTTAAGACCTTAATTATTCACCTGTTGGAGAGGGGCCTTTCCACGCGGCGCCAAGTGGGTGTGCGGGCAGAGCCGAGGGGAGCCCCATCATGGAGCTGAGGGGAGTTCCATGGCAGTGCAGGCACCAGGGCCCCATCGTGGCACCGAGGGGGTCCCCATCGCGGTGCCGGCACCAAGGCCCTGCCAGAGCGGGAACAACGGGGAGACAGAACGCGGCCCTGGGACCTTGGTGGGGAGGAGCTGGAGTTAGGGGTGGGTGTCCACCTCATTTACCAGGGTGACAATCCACATGGCACGTGGCATTTCAGTTCATTCTCAKTTCCTCGGTGGGCTGAGGAGGCTGAGAGGCACACGAGGCCATACTGCATTTCAGCACATGCGATCCTCAAGCATCTCTCTGCGAAGCGGCCCCGTTTTCCCGGCCCCCCTGCACTTCGCTTGGGGGTTTCTAACAAATGGAAGTCAGAAGCGTCAACCGCTGCTCACGCTCGCAGGGCTGCGGAGGGACGTGGGCGCCGCGACGCGCGCAGGAGCACGAGCTTGGGTGGCTGCAAAGGCAGCTGCAGCCCGCGCTGCCCCCGGGAGCTGCACCGGGCATGGAAGGGAGCAAGCAGGCCCCGGGATCGCATGTTTGGACACGCTGTGAAGTAAAGCCCTGCTCTGGATAAAAAGGAAAAAGGGGTGGCAGGAGGAAGGCGCGTTTCAAGTGGAAAAAAAAAAAAAAAAAAAAAAAAAAGGATTTTTTTCTGTAGCAATGCAGATACCACGTGAATCATGACTGTCCTCAATATGTAAATAGGGGATAGCAGGCATCCTCAGCGCAGCCCTGAATAGTCAAGAGCCCAGTGCAAATGCTCACGCTAAACCTTCGCTCCGCACCTCCCCATGAGCCTTCCGGAGGACTCCGACAGCGAGGCCAGGATCACTGGCACCCGCGTGTCCCTAACTGTGCCTTTCCATAAGTCTGCTGCAAAGGAAAGAGAGGGGAGGAGCACAGGGAGAGAAGAGGAAAGACAGCGGGGAAGAACCAAGTTCTTCAAGATTTCCGCAAAGGAAATGGATAATATTCATCATCTCATGGCCTCCTGACATTGTAGCCTCTCCAGATAATCTGATCCCGCGCCGGAGCGCTGGGGCCTTTGCGGAAGCAGCTTTCAGGCTTCATTGAGAAGTCAGTAACCCAGTTGTAAGCAGAGGCTAGTACGGTAGTAATGGGGAGAAACGTCAGCACGGGCTTGGGACCCGCCTCCCGTTTATAGTTATAAAGAAAGCATGTGACAGCAGCCAGGACTGGAGCCTCCACTGCAGTTTCATCAGAGGTTAAGGTACAAGCCCAACACACTTACAACTTCAATCATTTCTTAAGCAAAGGCATGCAAATCATAGCTGGAGGACCTTTTTTTTTTTTTCCTTCCTCCCTCTCTTTTTCTTTTCTTCTTGCACCAGCCCTTAACCCTTCTGTGCACGTGGGGGCAGAGACGAAACGCAATTATCCAGAGCAAGCTCCGTGCCGTAAAACAAACAGGGGCTGCCCAGCACTTCTGAGGAAACCTGCGGCAGGCTGCACCGATCCGTGTGCTGCTCTCAACGTTAAACACCCAGCAGACGTCAGACTAGCACTAGCCCTGTGCCTGTGCATGCAGCATTCCCTCTAAGCTACCGCATGGACAGGAGAGGAGGAGAGGGGACAAACCTTGCAAACCTTATTTCAAGAGACGCCACAAAAAATGGCTTTATTTCAGCACAGGCCATTTCATGGTCCCCAGTTTTGCAGGAGATGTTCACAATATGGTGGTTTTGCACCAAGGAAGGATGATGGTTTTGAGGATTTTTTTTTCCTTCTGCTCCCTTGCAGAAAAAAAGATTTTGAACTGATGCATCAGATTCCAAAAGAAAGCAGCAAAATGAAACAACTCTTCAGACGTGTGCTGCAATCCCACAAGCTTTTCATTTGGTGCCAAACACCCAAGGAACATACATGCTATCACCAGGACACAGAGCCAGGAACTTTCACCTGCCCGGAGAGCGACGAGGCCGGTGGGAAGCGAAGCTTTCCTGAAACACTCTGTCAGGACGACATCCCACAAGAGCAGCCTCCTATTCCCTGGCCAGCAATTCCCCCCAGTAATAACAACAATAATAATAAATCCTTCCATATGAGAAAGCACRAACTGCTTACAAAATCTTCTCACCACTTCTCACCTTCCCTGAGCCTTCTTCTGTAATCAACCTGTCAGCAGCTCTTAGTTAACAGCCGAAGTTGCCGCCTCCCCCTTCTCTGCCCCTGGCAAACTGACCGCGTCCTATGCCAAGCCGGAGCGCTCCAGAGCCGGGCTGTGCAGGGAGAGGCGCTGGGGCCACAGCCATCCAGCTGGTGGCAAGATCTGCCTGGTTCTGTCTGGCACACGCACCACGGGCAAAGCTGATTTACCAGGGCTTGAGATCTTACTTGTTTTGAACCCAAACAGCAGGATTAGTCCTCCGTKCTCCCTCCACACACACACAACTCGCAATCCCAAAGCTAAACCGGTGAGACAGCCAGGGCTAGGGGGGAACGTGTTGGCTTCACAATCAAAGCTCTTTTGTAATCTGCGGTTATGAAAGTGAAGGGCTGGAGGGATGATATATAACTACAGAAAACTCTTCCCACTTGCACCAGGCTCGTCAAGCCKCCTGCAGAACGCGCCGTTGTAGCCCACATCAGTCACGGCTCTTGCYGCTGCCCGGCTTATTGTATAGTGCCTCTCTTCCAGCCCCCAAAATGGAAAAGCATGCGAGCCCTATAGCGAGCACGGCTTGCTCTCGTGATTGTGCGGGAGCTGCCAAGGAACCTTAATCTGATTTTCACACCCAGCTCCGTCCYGGAGGGAGCCGACCCGGGGTCCGGAGTGGCTTCTTTGCGGCACGGAGCCCCCCGCCGATGCGAGCGGCGCGCGTGGCACTGACGCTCGCCATGACTCATCCCGCAGCCCGGCTCGTCCCCGCGCCCCGCGCAGCCCCCCGCGGCGCCGCCGCTGCCCCCGGCC
>NW_020455754.1:3493680-3522934 GCF_003342845.1 Nothoprocta perdicaria
CGAGCCGAGCCCAGCCGAGCCGAGCCCCGCGGCTCCCCGCGCGCCGCCCAGCAGCGCCCCGCACCGCGCGGGACTGACAGGGCAGCCCCGACACACACCGCACTGGGCAGGGGACACTGAACCGGGCTTTAGGGCTGTAAGACCAGCCGTGGCGGTGCACAGGAACAAGGTCAGGTGACTGAAAGTGGAAAGTAAAGAGGAGCAGAAGGTGCCCGGCTTTCCTTGCTTTCCGTGGAAGCGCTGCTGYGCCTGTTGCAGCCGGCATCCTGGGTCACATGCCTCCTTCTCCGTCTCAGGCCTTGAAGCACACACTAAAAGCCCTTTCAGAAATAATTAATGACTGGACCCAAATCTCATGAATGTTCTATTTACTTACCCCAAGCAATTACACAGGAGAGAGCAGGGCTTGGCAATGCAGGCCCAAGGAGCTGATACACAATCAAGCAAGTGGCAACGCCTGCAGATTAACAAGTTCAGACCCCACATCCCACCCCTGGCTCAGATGGGTCTGTGGGATACTTAGGTGCATTCATGATGATGAAGCCAGGTGAAAGCAGTGATCCAGGTGGAGGCAGAGCTTTCTCAGTGCTCTCAGGACTGAACAGGAGCTGCTGGTTGTTGTAACCTCCCAGCAGAAAATCCTTGCTGCTGATCTACCTTGTCTTGCTTTTGTTTTGAAGGATGGGCTGTTTTCAGACGTCTTTGGACACYCTTCACCTCCCTTTGGTTCAGGATGTGCTCTCAGCACTGCTCTGTGCAGCAACACTGGATTTTCACAGATACTCAAGCCTGGCAAGCAAAAGAAGATGTCAGCAGACAGTATATGTTATATCATACAGCTGAGGGGAACAGAGGCTGCTTGGCTGCTAGGATGCAGAGGCAGCACGAGAGAGGCTGCCACCAGCTCTTCCTCATTGCCATAGCACCTCATTACTAATTGTTGCTATGAAGTAGTGTAACAGTTACACAAGGTGCTTTTCAAGCTGGCTTAGTGGTGGTGAAATCTCTCTTTCCTTCAGTGGGAGGTGTGGGCCCAGAAACTCTGCTTCCAGTGTTCGCATCTATTACCCGTAACAAGCATGGCACAAAGTGGCAGGGCCCCTTGTCTGCGTTTCAAAGACAGGAAGAGCCCAGGGAAGGAAATTGCCTTGCTCTGAGGCACGTGCTGTTACTTGTAGTACAAGCTTCCAATTCCCAGTTGCCTCTATTGCTTGCTGATCTGGAATGTGCTTCCCCCAGTCCGTCCTTGCATCTGATACATGCAGTGAATGCTGCAGAAAGAGAGGAAACTAACTGTAAACAGGAGGGACATCTGCCCTGTCCCAGGACACGCAGGACTAGAGGACCTCACAGTAAAAATAGTCTTTTAAGAGGAATTTGTTGCACAAAAACAGATTTTTTTCCAAGTATCTTGTGATTTCCTATATGCAAGTTGTGCGCTGGTAGGAAATAAACATTCCCATGAAATATTTGTATTTTTTTCCTTAATCAAGCCATATGTAGCCTTACAGTTCAGAAACACCTTTTCTCTTCTGAGCATGAGTGAAAGTGAACCCCATCTCTCTTTTCTTTCTAACCAAAAGGGTGAATACTCTCATGGTTGCTCAGAGCCAATGCGACATCAACTAGCACCAAGCAGGCAGGCCACAGGGCCGTCTGTGCAGCTGCATAGACCACACAGTGAGGTGCTGCATGGCAGAGGCCAAGGGGCAGGAAAAGCACRGGAAAGCAAAGCACAGCCAATTCTTTGGCGCTGGCCAGTTTCTCCTCTGAGGAGAGCCAGTCACGGGCTTCATCCATGCTGACCAAACTGAGCAGGGCTGTCCATGCTGGGCTGCCCTTTTGCCCAAGAAGTGGCCGATGATCAGCAGAGCTRGGATGGAGAGGCCTGGGGGCATCTCTGAGAGCTGGACTCACTGCTGGTTCTGACCCTGAGCTTCAGTGGGATCCTGGAGGATGAAGTATAGTTGCTTATGTGGCTGCACGTCAGTGCTAACACGCTCCTAGCCCKGCTCCTGGCTGCTCTGGACTTTCGGACAGTGCAGGGATATTTCTGTGCCTTTTCTTCTTCCGCTGTGAAATGGAGATCATAACACTTGACCATGTCTCTCTGAGCTGCTGGGGGGACTGATTGAATGAAGTTCATAAAGAACTTTTTGGCAGCACCAGGAGAAAGGCAAAGGAGGACAAGATGTTATAGCTGGCTTTATTCCCACCTCCTTAGAAGCCAGTCAGGTGGCAGCCTCAGAAAAACCCATTGTGGGCACAGAGCATATTCATGCCATGGTGCTTGCATGCAGTGGTGTGAGTGGGGTATTGAATACCCCTTTATGCCTGCATATATATAGCACCTGCATATATAGAGCATATATAGATGCCTATATATATAGTTTCACTGCTAGCTAATTGCTCACGACTTTCCTTCTATATCCAAACCTGAGTTGCACAAGCAGAAGAGCTGACAGCACTTGAGCCTCTATCGTTGTCTCTATTTTTGTAACCAGAGGTGTCAGCCCCCGTCCTGCAACAACAACCCCCGTGCTAGGCCTGGTCGACCTTTCTTCCACCCTTCTGTCCACCAGCCCCAAGCAGTTTCSCTGAAGTCCCAAGAGGGGAGAGACCTTCTGTCCCACACTGCCTGTCCGAGTTACACCCGCAGCACCACTGAGGCCGAGCCAGCCATCTGCTGAGAAAGGCTTCTGACTCCTGCTCACCCTGAGATAAGGCGGCTCCATTTCCTGATTTACCCCAAACAAAGGGGCACGTGCCGGAGGCTGTTGATGGAGCACGGAGCCTCCCCACCGTGCTTGCCGCGTGGCCGCGGGCCAGGCTGTGCTGCTCTCCGTGCCACCACACCGGTGTCTTGGCCGCTGCCCCGCATTGCGCCATGAGGTGGGCCCGGAATGGTAACATGGCTCTGCTGCGGTCTAACAGGCAGCGCAGCCAGGTGCTSTGGGGCGATGCTGGGCCGAGAGAGGCTGCAGGTAGAATTACTGAGGTAAAATATAACAGGAAAAGTCTGTAAATGCCCTTTTCAARCAGCAGAGAGTGAGTAGTGTCATTAGGGCAGTGGTCAGGAGGGGACAGGCTCTGAGGCTACCCTTATCCTACCAAAGGCCAAATGTGGGACACGGGCTGGAGCCAATGAAAGGCGCCAGCGCCGGAGACACCCAGCGCTCTGTAAACTCCCCGGGTTTCAGGTTTCAGCTGCCTCCTCCGCCTGTGGATCTGGACGTTGTAAGGGCTTCAGCGAGCTCCAGTGAAAGGCAGGAGCAAATGGATCTGGCGGCCTCGCCACATGCTCAGCCTCCACGGGTCCCCGCTGTCTCCCCACGGCTTGACACCCTCTCCTTGTGCCTGTGCACACTGTCACCTCACAGGGATGTAGTGATGTAGTACAGGACTACTGCTATCCTGATTTTGCAGCACGCTCTTCTCCAAGCTGCATCTCGGCACATGCTATGGCGCTAAAGTCATGCAGTTATTACGCAGGAAACCCATGGAGAAATAAATGTGGTGGCACAGGATTAAGAAGCGGCTTGTAGTTTAGCTATTAGAACAGATGGGAATTTCCTGGAGCGGAGAGCAACACGCAGGCAGAGCAGAGGAGGGTAGGAAAGGCTCCTGCGCGATGGCTCACACTGCCCGCTAGCTGTGTGGGCTGAGCGAGAAGCCCAGGATGCCCATTGACTCCTTATGGCGTTTTTAGTGACTCACATTTGCCTGCGGGAAGAAGCAAACAACAGCTGAAGCAGGCTGCTCTCCTCCCGGGCTGCCGAGCTGGCCTCCCAGCGCAGCACGCGCCTCGGCATCACATGCCGCTGCGGGGACCTGCGTGCCACTGTGATAACCAGCTCCACTCTGCAAGGGGACAGGAGCTTTTGCAGGAGCAAGCCTGCAAGCCCGGCTTCCCAGGGCRTTCCATTCACCCAACCCATCACTTTATCCAGAAGGAAAAACCCTCACTCCTACTCTTTAAGCCTGTCTTCCATTCGGATGCRGAGACCCACGCCTTCCTCTTCGTATTTTGCCTGGAGACCAGAGCTGTGTCTCCTTGCAAGCAGCACTTGCTGCTTCGAAGGCAATCTGGAATACTAACACTAGAAAGCGATTTGCTTGCAGGTCCAAAGGGAGCGGTGCCGTATGGTCCATGTCCCTCATGCTCGCTCTCTCACTCCAGCTGAACTCTGCTTCCCTGCTGCACTGTGCAACTGCTAGCTCTTACACGCCGCTTATGGTGGCTGTCAAGTCCCATCGATGTCACCTCACTGTCCCCTTGTCGGCCTGCCTGCCTCATCTCTCCTTGCTGGGTGCTTCTGGCCCCAGCTGCGCTCCTTGGCGTCCCTTCCCTGCAGGGTCCCCGTGGTGAGAGGTGTCATTTCATGCTGCAGGCACTTGCGCTCTCGCTGCGTGCTGCTGTCCCAAGGCTTGGGCTGGCCCCTTGCAGGGCCTTCAGCGTGGCTCTCCCCGCTACCCGGAGCTGCTTCCTCCGAGCTGGTGGGATCTACCAGGAGCAGTGCTGGGGCTCCAGCCTTGGGGCCGTCCTGAGTGTCCTCATCTCCCCGGGCGAGGGGGTACCTGCGGGCCTTGGCGGGGGCAGCCTGGGGCTTGCTGTGCCCCCCGGCAGGTCTCTTCCTCTGTATCCTGCACAGCATCGTGTTCCCTGGCTGGTCTGCTACAAAGAGGAACAAATAACCCTTAGTGCTGTCACTGCCACAGTGGTCTCTGCGGGCTGCCAGCCTCAGGTGCCATGCATGCTCCCCTTGGGGACCAGCTGAGTGGCTTTCACAGCAGCATCCATGGGAACACTGGATTTTCTTTGGAAAGATGCGGGGGACAAGTCATCATGGGGCTGGTGTGGGTGGAACATACCCATGTGCCAGGGCAGGCACCCTAGTGTCCCTGGCTGTTCGGGTTTATCTAGGTGCTGGGCTCACTATTTTTTTCTTTTCCTTCCTCTATTTAAAGATCTTCTCTTAAAGAGGCCCTGTGATCCCCTAACAGGTCCTGATTTTGGCCCTAGCAAAGGTGTACAAAGGAAGAAGGAAAGCGAGGGAAGCCGTGGTGGGCCTGGAGCCCTGCTGAGTGAGGACTTTTTGTTCTTTAAACAGCAAGTGCTGGCAGTGCTGCCTGCAGGCCCATCTCCTCGCCTCGTGGCTCGCAGCCCAGAGCGTTGGTGGCCGGGCTCTCCCATCCAGTTCTCCACAGCACTTCCCCGCACAGCACCCTTCCCCTTCCGCTGATCCTGTTCCCAAACCCCTCTGCGGTGTCTGGCAGGGGTGACAGGCAGGGATTTCCCCTTCCCACCATTCCTGGAAGCTCTGGCTTCGGCAGCGTGGCCCTGAGCACCTGCAGTGCCTGAGGTGGCTGCGCCAGTGATGCTTTGGGAAGGGAGTAAAGTGGGTGCTGTAGAAAGAGCATAGGCTGCCCCTATGACTGGTGGGCAAAGACCCATGGGGTGCAGCCTGGGAGGGGAACGGGTTTGTCCTGCTCCGAACTAAGGGTCACATCCTCGCGATTCGGCAGCACAGGCGCAGCAGGCGCCCTGTCATGCTCCCCTCGCCCGTCTGGGTCACGGATGGAGCTTGTCGCCCACAGCAGCCGTCGCTCACCAGAGCTGCCCGCAGCCTGTGGGAGCAAGGAGGAGACAGGGACAGGAGCACGGCACGGGGTGGAGGCTCCAGGGCACAGAGACAGTGGGTGCTGGTGTGTACCCCAGGCCCCGTGCAGCCACTGCGCTGCAGTTCCTCGCAGCACCTCAGCACCATGTCCCTGGACAGGAGACAGTTCAGCTCCAGCCAGCTCTATAAATAAATTCATGCTCTTTTGTCCCGCCAAATAGGCTCTCATTGATTTTACCGATTCCTCCTCCTTCCTCTCCTCCTCCCTTAGATAAGTGAAGTAAGCTGCTAACAGCAGGAGGATCCTGCATAGTCAGCCTCGTGGTGGAAAAATGCCTCCCCACCCTCCGGGCTGTCTTGCAGGGATAGCTGTTCTCCCCCATTTTTCTCTCTCTGAACAGGCAACCCCACTGGGGGAGAAGAAACAAAACTCCCTGGTAGAAGTTTGCAGGCTGATTATTTATTAATCCCCTGCCTGCACCACCTCTCGCAGTGAATTAGCTACCCTGAGTCACCCCCGCAAACGATGACATCGATGGGAGATCTCTGCTCCTACGAATTTCTTGCGACAGTCGAGGAGGTCTGGGAGCTTTGGAAGCATCACTTCCATCTCCAACAGCCATTAGCTGGTTTGGTTACAGCCATACAGGYGGTCAGGGAAAGGGAGCCCATCTTGGAAACACAGGGTCCTGATCTTTGCCCGTGCTGAGGGCCAGTCCCATGGGATCACCTCACGAAAGCGGTGTCAGCCAGAGAAGGACCCTGGCGCGTCCCAGAACCGGGCTGTGTCAGTGCCTGCCTGCTGCAAGCCGTTATTTTGCACACAGGCGCTCCCTGTGCACACAGCCAGCAACAGAAATCATGCAGCAAAATCACAGCTCACACTGTCTTCTTGGCACTTGAAAGTGCACAGAGAGCTTAAAAAGCCGCAAGATCTCTCATTACCTCCCTTTTCCATGTTCCCTTTGCTACTCCCTGATTGCGTTTCTGGACYCCCCCTTTCCTGGAGGGTGCAGCACTTTTCCAGACAAGCGATAACGAATTCACCGTGGCGAATCCTGGCCACGTCTTGCAGCAGGAGGCAGGGAGGCCAGTGCGCTGCCCGCCGGTGYGGGGCTGCGGGTGACTCATCGACATGCAGGATGCAATTACAAAGGCAAGTGCAGGCCCCTACTGTTTTGCACAGGTATCTGTGTCAGCCAGGGCTATTTTGATCTCTTCTGTGCACTCTCGGCTCATTAGAAAGATAAGGAATACAGCTACATATCTAATTTGCCTGCTGCAGGGATGGGTGTGATATTCCCATAAGCAAAGAACCGGGGGGTGCGTATTGCATCCAAATACCCGAATTACACGACTGGGGGAGGAGGGAGTGCTGTGCAATTGCCTGCACGTTTTATGCACTGCAGAGCACACGCACAGACATAAACCAAATGGAGACACAAAGAGATGCAACACGACTGCACAGGGCCCATTATCGGGAACTAAGTGGCAGGCGTGGAGAATTTAGAGCTGTTATTATTAGCGACGCTGGTAGCAATAAAAAAGAAGCGTCAGGGATGGGATAAAGCAGAGTTTGTAAAACTCTCTAGCGTGGAAAGGCAGGGGAGGTTCAAGAAGAACAGGAGCAGAGCCGCAAGTGGCAACGATCCTTCCCTTGGCTGCTGAAGCAGATGCAGCGGAGGCTCCACGAGGCCATGTCTCCTTCCCACAATGACCATGGCCCATCTCCTGCCAAGATCTCCAACGACCTCTGTCTCTGTGAGTGAGATCTTTTGATTTCCAAAATGTTTGCCCAGGACTTCCTTTTCCCTCTCTTCCCTGCAAGGGGGAAGCAGCGAGAGCTCAGGCGGGGAAGTCCTTGGACGGGCTCCAGAGCAGGGCTGCAGTGCTCCGGCTGCGCCCGTCGCTTGCTCCAGGGCTTTAGCAGCGGGTTTGTGTCTGCAGGGCAGCAGCTGCAGCCCGGGCCCTGCTGCGGGGGGCTGCCAGGCGGCAGCAGAAGCTGCTCCCGCGTCACGCTGGCGCTTTGGGCCGAGTTCCTGTGGGGCAGGCGAGCCCGCCCAGTCACCCCCTGCACCTTGCAGCGGTGCTCGCTGGAGCTACAGGCTCATGCGGCTCCACGGGGCAGCTCCGCGTGCCGCTGCAGGAGGCCCCCGATGTGCCTGGGGATGCTCGGAGGAGGCTGCAGCACGGCGGAGCCGCGTGTGCCGGCGGCTCCAAAGCCCTGGGAGCCCACGTGCCACCCGCCAGCGCGCTCCCAACCTCCTCCTGACCGCCTCGGCAATGAGCCCGGCTCTTGGCCCGCCTGGGCTCACACGGGCCTGCGCTCCCGCCCAAAGCGGCAGCGAATGCAGAGCAGGAAGGGGCAGAGGAGAGGCCCCAGCACCCAACGAGCCGCAGAGCACTGCGAGCGGGACCATGCGGACAGCGTCACGCAGGGGCACTCGGCCCTGCTGCCTCCAAGCAAAGGGGACGAAGCTGCTCCGAGCGCCTCGGCTCCCCACATCCTCCCGATACAGCTCAAAAACAGGCGAGATCCGCTGCTCTGTTTTGCTGGGAAAAAACTCGTATTAATCATCTTCAGCACCGACTCCTCGGCCTTTGTCACAGTTTAGTGCCCCCACTGCCAGCTTCATTTTAACAGCGCCATTTATTTTTAATACAATCTAATCTAAACAGCGCCATTGTCATGACGTTAAAAATAAAAACRCGGTGGTTGTCAGAACTGTCAGCATTCACCAGAAATGGGAACCCAAGGGTGAGGGCCCAGGCTGGGACCTGAGAAAGGGGCACGAGTGCTGAGAAAGAAAAACTGAAAATGGTCAGTCTAATTTCACAGTCCAACCTGAGCTGGAACATGGGGAAAGGAGGAAGAGTCCAGCTACCATGTGATGCATCACACGCCTGCAAGGGGTGTTCGGACTGGGGAAAGGTGCCTGCAAAGCCAGACTCATTCCTTTCTTTTATATACAGGTACACTTCTGGCACGTACTTGTTATTTTCTACATGATTAGTGACGCTGACTTTATTTATTGCAAAAATAAATTAGCAAATGTCATCTACAAATGTTGGAAACAAATTAGTTTGTTAATCCCCTTCACAAAAGGAACTGTATGAAGTATCTAAGGTGTATTGAGCTGAATTTGTAYTATTAACAGTAATAAGAAATGCTGCCTGTCCACATGAAGCTGGATTTCCAGGCACAGGTTTGACAGCGTGCCTTCAATCAATGCACAGCCCAGGGCATGGCAACAGGCTGCATCTGCATTTGCCTGTGCAGCTGCGGTTGTTCACGGGACACCATTTCACAGCCCTGACTGCCTCACAGCCAAGCCAAGATCTTCACCTTGAGGCTGTCCCTGGAAAAGATTTCCTTTCTCTGGAAAAGATTTCCTTTCTCATACCTTGCTCAGAGAGCTCCTGCAGGAAGCCCTTCCGTTCCCAAGGCTTAAACCCCAAACTGTATCAAAGGAGGCAGGCAAAGAGAGGAGCTTGCTCATCCCCAAGCAGGTCTCCACTGCTCAGTCCTGGAAGAAGGGGACACGAGCTCCTTGCAACTCATAAYAGCCCAGTGCTGGACACAGCCCTGCCTTCCTCAAGGTCTGTGCTCTCCGAGCTCGGTCCTGCACCGCACGTCCAGAGCCTGGTGGCTCCGCAGCCCCTTTTGGGGCTCCAATGGTACCTCCAGCTTGTCCCCAGGGCCACGGCCGGGCCCAGCTCGGCTCACACGCCCCACACCGTGCTGCTTTCCCTGCTCTGGGCTGCTCTGCGGCCTTCCCCAGCGGAGCTCTCACTTTTGGCAGGGCCAGGCAAAGGCAGGATGCCACTCCAGGACTCCTTTCAAGCACAGTTTCTCCCCGGATTTTCCTGACCAGCTTTATTTGCAGGCGAGAATCCTCTGATCGGTCGCATTTGAATGCTGCTTCACCGGAGCAGAGTGTGGCCGCGTCTGGGACGAAACAAACCCAGCATTCATGGGTGGTCATTTAAATTCCCAGCAGCTGTTCCGGCCCAGCACACTTGTGCCCTTCCTTACTCACTCTCCAGGGACACTTTGGAGGGCTTTTTCTCAGAGGCACCAGGAGAGCTGCTCTCTGAGCTGGTTCACCTGTGACTGGCATCTCTCCTCCTCATCCTCCCAGCTGAAAACACGGGATTTGCCTTGCTGGGCGGGCAGGCTGCACAGAGGCTGGGGTGCTCCTTGCCCTGGCGTCTGTGGCCATTTCGTGGGGGTTTGATGCTCCGTGTGCCAGCCTGGGTGCTTGTGCAGCACGGCCTGGAAGCGCCTGTCTGCAGACAGCTGCTGCGCACGGCGGCGGGCACCGGCTCCCCGCCAGACACCCAGCTGCTCCGGCAACTGCTGCACAAAGGGCTGCGCATCCCATGCCCGGCGGGCCCGGGAAAGGAGAAAAATCCGCCCCCCAGGCCATAAGGGCTGGCAGCAGCCTGGACAACCCCGCCATGCGGGCGGCCTTGGCTGGGCAGCGAGCAGCTGCAGGCCTGAGCACGGCGGATCACAGCACGRCGCCCACCACATCAGCAGCCGCCGGCAGCCCTGGCGCGGGGCTCCCCAGCAGCCCCGTCCTCCATCCGGCTCCCAGCAGCCTCCCGCACTGTCCCAGCTGGGGCCCGGCCTCCCAGAGCCATGCCGGCTCGTTCCCAGGCTCGCTGCTCCCTCGCGATGCCGCCCCATCCCCTGCGCCTCCCCCGAGGCTCGGCCGGGCTGCGTGGGCGGCCGCCGAGCCGACCCCCAGGTCCTGCACCGTCCCCACTGCGACCGAGCCCTGCGCCAGGGCCCGAGCGAGGCCGGGGCCTCCCGGCACCGGGATCAGCCCCGGGGGGCCGTGGGAGTGGGAGCAGGACCCGGGCTGGGTGTTTTGGATCCCGCGCGCTCACACGAGAGGGAAGTGGCTCCAGGGCGTTGGGCCTCACTGTGGTCCAGCGGCGGCTGCGTGGCGCGGGCAGCGTGTGGGCCCTCACCGTGCCCGGAGCTGGCGGCCCTGCCGCCGGGAACGGGCGGCTGCCGGGAAGAGCTGAAACACTGCCTGCAGCCCTGTCATGGCTGCCAGTGCCAATGAGTTTAGCGGCCTCAATTTAATTACCATTTATACACGTTAGTGGGGAACAGAAAAATAGGAGCAGCCGCGGAGGGAAAGCCCGGGTAGCCAGAGGCCAGGCCGTGTCGCCTGCACGTGCGTGGGCTGCCCCGGGGCGGAGATCTGCGAGACCCCCTCGCTCCCGTCACCCACCCCCTCACGCGCTGAAGGGTTTAAAGCAGCTCTGGTTTCAAAGCCAGAAATGAGGATTTTTGTCTGTATTTGCTCAGTGAGTTAATGACTTTATTTCTGATGCAGTGCTCTTGTCTCTGATGACTCAGGCATGGAAAGGGAGAGCAGATAAGAGCCACGAGGCCTGGCTGGAGGGATGCTCGTGGCCACTTGGGTCCGGGACTCCTCCAGGCCTGGAGCCTGTCCAGCGGATTCCAGAAATGCTGTCAGAAAGGCGAGCGGGATCTGCCTCCCCGCAGGCCCGGCAAGGGCAGCAGTTCAGCGAGGTGAACAGGGAGGCAGCACGCCCGGAGCACAGAGCAGCTCAGCCCCGTTAAGGCTGTGGCACTCGCACTAACAAGAGCGCGGGTTATTTTATCACCCGCATGACCTGCCCGGCTTGCATGGCAGCATCCCGGCCTGGCGGCTCTTCCCTCTCGGGGGAGAAGTAAGCATGAGCAGTGATGCCAGAAGGATCTCCTGCTCGCATCCATGCACCCTGCACGCGCAGCACGGCTGCCTCCCGCTCTTGCTCTTTCCTCCACATGAGTTTGGTGACTTTGACTGTGATTCCCAACACAGGAGAAATCACTCCTGGTTTTCCTCTACTTCCTGACCGCTTCCCTGATGCTCTGGCTAGATAAAGCCTGAGCACCAGGGACACTCCTGCAGCCTCTTTGCAGAGGGGGCTGCCAGGGCGCTGGTGGCCTGGCCCTTGCATGGAGTGCTGTCCCCACCCCAGGTGGGCACCAGGAATGTCCCCCCGGCCACCGTGCAGCCAAGCGCTGCAGCCGGGGGGTCACAGCGGCACCAAAGAGGAGCCCTGGTGTGGTGGTTAATGAGTCCCAGGGCAGCTTAGCCCATCATTGCTGTGTTTCACCATCACGAGGAGCAAACAGATGCTTCCAGCCCAAATTACCCCCTTTAGATTGGGAGGACATTAAAAAAAAAAAAAAACAGCAGTTGAAGAACAGAGGAAAACAGCACTTTCCTTGCAACAGGGAGGCAATCCAGCTTATGGTTTTATGGGAGAGCACAAATGCAGTCCTCCACCACCACAAATTAAAGAGTCAAGTTTCTTGCACGTGTGGAAACAGTCGGGTCAGCAAGGCTGTGCTGCCGGGATCACATAACCCTCGCGCTGCTGCAGTTCTGGGCGGGAGAGGGAAGCGGGGCGCCCCCGGCTCGCCCTGCGTGGCCCCTCACCCTGCTCCTCCTCTGCTCTTCCTTCTGCCCGAGCTGCAAGAGCAAAGCCCACGTGCTGGAGCTACAGCAGCCTCATAGACAGGAGGCTCTTCCTCACAGCAGCACCCAATGGTCTAGCCCTCAGCACCCCAAAAACTCGTGTCTTTGCTGCAGGTCTGGGGCTGGAGCAGCAGCGGGGCCTTTGCACTGAGTCAGCCCAGCAAAAGCAAAGCTCTCCTGTTTTGCAGAGCAACGGGGCAATCCACACCTCCATCCGCCCCTTCAAGTGTTTTGTTGGGCTGATGCAGAGCAGTGGGAAGGACGAGCAGTTAATTAATTAATAGCATCTCATGTCAGCATAGAAAGGCTCCTTGAATGCTTTGGACTCTGTCACTTCACCCGTCAGAGAAAAGCAACCTGAGAAATCAGGCAATTAGCAACATACCTCGTTTAGTAAACAACATCTCATTCCCCAGGCAGCCTAAGCAAGAAGCTGGGCAAAATACACATTTTATTTGGTGAGGGGGAGGTTTCTTCTTTCCCCAGTTGTTTGCTTCCAAGTTCGGCAAATCCCGCAGAGATGTGAGCAGAGCTCGCTGCAGCTGGAGGGCTAACATTTCAGCTATTCCAAATAAATAGAAAATGACCTAGATTTTTTTTGGTGGTGATGTTTTTTCTTTTTTTTTTTTTTTTTTCCCCAAAGTTCAAGCACCCAAAAGGGAAAAAAAAAAAAAAAAGGAAAAGATTCAGTGCATGGCGGGCAGCATCTCCAGCACTGGTGTCAAGTATCTCAGGTCAAAGCACCAGGACAGACAGGGCAGCTTTGGTTTTGACCCCCAGTTGAATCCCCACGTTCCTGGTGAGCTTAGGGAAGCTGGCAGCCCAGGGAGGCCGCTCTGCTTTGCCTTTCCCCTGGGCTGGCTTGGATGGGCCGGCTCGGCCCTTTTCCTCCTGGTGTCCTCCCAGAGGCACACAGCTCGTCCTGGCACCGCGGCGTGGGGAAGGGCCACCAGCAGCCCGGACAGCCCTTCCCGATGAGGGCAGATCCTGGGCAGCAGGGCCGGCCGGGAGGCGCTTCCCAGAGCTGAGGGCTCTGCTCACCCCGTGCTGAAGCTCCTGGTGCCAGCTCTGGTTTCTGCCCTAGGCGAGACGCCCACGTGGCCAGGGCGTGCACAGACTGCGTCCTGCCTCCCTGGGAGCACTTCAGCGTCGTGGTGTAACCACGTGGCCATGGTCTCCATGACCAGCTCGCGTGCAAGCCAAGCTTGGTGTCCGCGGCCAGGGGAGAGCACGACCCCGTCTGCGTGCTGCTGTCCCCACTTCCCCATGCGAACCAGCTCCGCGGGCCCCAACTCCTCTTCTCTAGGCTGGTTTTGACTAAGTCTTTTTTTTTCTGCTTTGCCATGGAGGACTGCGAGTCCCTCAGGGATGGCATCCCTCTTCCCAAGCAAGAAAAGAGAGACCAAGCATGGGAATCTTTTCCCAGGGCTGCTCCAGTTGCTGCTGCTCAAGGTATTAAGGTGAGGAGCAGAACGTGGCCAACCTTGAACTACTATCATGTCCCATCTGCACGCAGAAATCTCTCTGCTGGCTTTAGGATTAAAATTGAAGTGTTTTGATTATGGAGCTTCATTAGTAGAAACAAATGCCAGGCAGCCTTCCTCCATCCCACCCCCAGCCCATGGGTTCCTCCCTGGGGGGGTGTTTTAGGTAAATCCTACACAGGATGCAGGCTGAGCATACAGAGGGAATTTATGTCTGCCATTCATGTACACAGCCAGAAGTAGCTCAAAGGACGCAGATTTTAGACCCACAAATCATCCCCTTCAGGCAGAGATTTAGTAGCCTCATTCTCAAAGCCGGAGATTGACAGCTTGATTGGCTGCTGCCCCAAAATGGATGTAACGGGGGATGTAGAAGTGGCAGGAGGTTTCCAAAGGCGCCCAGCGCAATGCATGGATCAACCACACCCCTTTGGGCACCTGATTTACAGTCTGGCTCCCTTTCCTCCGTTTCACGAGCCTCTGCAGTGTCTCACTTAGGCCTTTTGCATCTTTGCCCCGAGCTGGACTTTCTGCTGCCTGGTTCATTTTTATCCATTGCAGCTGGTTCGTCCCCGAGGATAAAAGCAGAGAACACAGGGACATTTTGAGCAGGCGTTGTTGGAGGCTGGCTGGTGGCATATGCAGATGTTCAAGTCCCCAAAGCTGCTGCATTTCTGGGGAAAGTAATTCAATTAACATTCCAGGCACTGAAAACTGGTTGTGCAGGCCCAGATATGAGGAATGCTAATGAAGCCGTGCTTGGGAGTCGAGGCCCCACATATAGTGCTAAAGAAGAGCACATTGGGTCTGGGTTTCTGTGCCTCTCCCGCCCCGGCTGATGAGAGTGCTTGATTTTATCTAGCAAACGGATGGCTCAGGACAATTAGCAACTGAGAGGGAAATTATACAACCTTTTTGCCTTGGGGCGCCTAATGCCAGGAGAAGGCTTTGAAATGTGCCTTGGCAGGGAAGCAGCGGCCCCTCTGCAGGTCTGTGGTGACGAGGAATGTGCTGCTGCCACCGGGTGCCACCGCACCCTGCAGAGCTGCCGAGCGAGCGGCGCCCAGGGCTGCAAACGGCAGGGTGAGGAGCGCGTCCCCTCGCTGCTCCGGATCAGGAGCTGCGCGGAKGCAGGCGTGGGGATGCTTCCCTTGCAGCCTCTCCGTGCTCACCTGAGATCCTCCGTTTGCATCTCCCGCCTGCACCACCTGTGCTCATTCCAGCAAAAAGCCCTGTTATTGGGACTTTTCCTGATGGATAGAGCCGGTCTCTCCCCTGGCCTGGAGCCACCAGCACCTCCAGATGGACCCAGGGCCCGGCTCCATGGGGCAGACAGCCAGAAGGGCCGTGGGGAGCCCTTGCAGCCCCAGGTGCCACAACGACAGCTGAGCACAGCCCTGGCCATGCACATGAACGGCGCGGGAGGAGCAGTCTGGGACGGGGGTGCCTGGCCTGCCTGGCAGCCTGGGCAGCCGGGAAACCACGGCTGTCACAGAAACAAGCCCAGGAAAGTAGGGCTCTACTTTGCACGTGCGCTTTTGCCTCCRTCCTCCCCGGCGCACAAACGCTTGCCTTAACTCCCCTGCAATGTCTGGAAAGCCCCTAGGAGCTGAGCGACCTTGGGAGAGGGAGGCTCTGCGGGATTTGCCTTTGGCTGCCAGGTGGGTGAAGCCCCTCGCGGCACCTGGCTGAGYGAGCCCCCGGGGACGAGCCCATGGGAGCAGCGGTGCCCGCTCGCTGCAGGGGACTCGTGTCCTGGCGGGGACAGGCTGGCTGCAAAGCCCCATGAAGTATCCTCATCTTGGCAGCGRGGCCTGGCCGGGCTGCGGTGCGGGAAGGGGGCAGAGCATAAGGACATATAGGGTGTAAGGTTGTGCTGATGGAAGCAGTCCAAGCAGGAAGGGCTGCCAGCACCACGGCCCCACTAACGGTGCCGCCCAAGCTGCCTCCGCCAGGCGCTGCCATGAATGTATCAGGCCAAGCTGCTCGGCCCCCCTGCTTCATCCTCCCCGCCCATTCCTGAGAATTCCCAAAATTCAAAGCCGGTTTTGTCCCTGCTCTAAGCCCTTTCCTGACCCCGGGCACTGGCTCTGCAACAGGCGGCACAGGGTGTTGAGCTCTCCGGAGGGACAGGCGGACACGGCAGCAGCGGCTCCCCTCTGCCCGGCCCTGTCGAGCAGGCTGTGCTACCTGTGCTGCCGTCCTCCCTCGCCATGCCTCGTGGACTAAATCTATAACCAGATCAAGGGTTTAGCTTTATCAGTGGCTGGAAAAACATGACATCGTTCCCCAGGGGCAAAGTATCCTGCTGGCCTGGCACTTCCTTCAGGGCCTGCAGAAATCGCGGGTGCCGCTGCGCTCCCGGGCCCTGCTGTGCTGCTCCGCGGCTCCCGGAGCACGCGCATCCCGTGGGAGCTGCAGGAGCTGCCCGGGGTGGGAGCTGCCCGGGCTGCAGCAGGCCCCGTCTTCCCGCAGAGTTGGACTTTTCACAGACCAGGCACMTGGGCACAGCGCCAGCCACCGGGAGCTGGCGTTATCCCTGGCATTCTTCCTTGCAGGACACACGTGGACAGAGGCTCCCTCGTGGCGGGCGAGCGCGTGGGACAGCCACCACCAAGGCCGGTGACATCCGTCCCACCGGGGACCCRCTTTCCTCGTGGTCTGCACCCTGCTCCCCAAACCTCCCTAAACCTCCCGCACAGCGTTGGCCGGAGCCGGCGCGGGATGATTGATGTGCGCTATTAAGGCCGGTGAATGGCTTCTGAGCACATCCAAGCTGCTCAGGAGTAATTAGTCATCCTTGCAGCACGGAGCCAGCCCAGGCTGGCCGCCCATGCCCTGTGTGGAGGTAGAAGCCCCCGCCTCGTCCCGCGGCTCCCCCGGCTCCGCCGCGGCTCCTGCCCTCCCCAGCGCGCACCCAAGGCACCTTATCACCCCCGCGGCCATCGCTATCTGATGGGCACCGTCGCCGTGCAGGTTCCCGGGAAAGGGCAGGGCTCGGTGGCGGCAGGTGCACGAGGGCTGTTCTGCCTTCCTGCGGCGCGGCGGGCACAGCCGTTCGGCAGCAGCACCGCGGCGGGCACGGCGAGGCGGGCACGGCGAGGCGGGCACGGCGCTCCATGTCAGCAAAGGTAGCCGAGCATGAAAGCAATTTCACACGTTATTAGACAATTCCGGGGCTGGCCGTGCGGCTCCTGCGGGAGCAGCCCTGCTCCCCCGCTCCGTCTCGCCCACCCTGCTGTCTCTCTGCGTGGGGCYGTATCTGGCAGTTCCCCGCGACGTCTCCCGCCTCTCTGCCCCACACGCTCCCAGCGCCACTGGCCCTGCCCCGAGGCGGCCGGGCACCGCTGGCCCTGGGCTTGATGCACTGCATGTTCCCCGCAGCGTTCAGCACCAAGCAGKGAGTCAGTGATGAGCCATAGCCAGATGCACCGACCCGTTTCGGAGCAGCTCCGCAAGCCGCTTGCTAATGCTGCAGCAGGCTCCGAGCAGCCGGCGCGGGGCCCGAACCGGCCGGCGCAYCGCAGCCAGACGTGGTGTCCTGGCTCCTGATGCTTCCAGAGGCGGCATCCCCAGCACCGCAGCGCATGCCRTGTGCTGCCTGCTGCCCGGTGCTCAGGCTCGGGGCTCCTTCACATGGGCCACCCTGCTCCCACACACGTGCAGGCTCCTGCGAATGCTGCACACACAGGTTGGCTCTGCTCAGAGTCAGCTCGGCTCTGCAAGTGTTCGAGTCAAGCACCATGCTCTGCAAACACAGCTCTGACAGCAGAAGCTGGCAGTGCCCTTCAGCCACGGGCTATTYCTGCTCTCCTTCGGGTCAGGGTGCCCTCCTTGCTGCTTTCTTCCTCCGGGCACTGCAGGCCTGGCTGCACGTTTATTCACCTCCCACCTAAAGCTCGGCCATCCTGAGGGGAGGGAGCGCACGGGTTTGGAGCACGGCTTGGGGAGGTACCCGTCGCTCTTCCCAGCCTGAAGGTCGGAGCTGGCAGCCTCCTGCAAGGGAGAGGTGCTGAGGTGCAATTGTAGCCGTGAGTGAAAACCRGTCTTGGGACTTCCTTGAAAGCTCGGGGCTTCCTTCAAAGCTGCTTTCTGCTTGTGCCTCTGCAGCGCTAGCGAGGCCTTGCTGATGGCTCTCTGTGGATGCCAAGTTGAAGCCACAGGCAGATTGATGGCTGAGCACGGGGCAGCTCTGCTTGCCTCAGGTGCCTCTCCATGTGGAGAAGCCTTTTGCGGCTCCTCATCCTGGCCAAGCCTCTTGCTGTGTCCCTGGGGACAGGCAAGCTGGGGCCAGGACATAAGGCAGGAGGAAGAGCAGACCAGACCACGACTGGTGTTTGCACACACGGGGCTGCCGCTTGGGGACACGGCTATGCAGGGCCAGGGGACCCTCCTGCTGTGCCTCGCCTCCCTCTCCCAGCAAGGGAATAGGGGAATGGGTTGTCCCCTGGGACAAAGGTGTGACCTGAGACTCAAGAGACGAGCCCCGTGTCTCAGTCGTGTTGCTGCAGCCTGTCATGCAGGCGCTTCCCTCGCGRCGGGAGCTGCGGCAAGGAGGACACGCGTGCTCAGCACGGCCACGGGGACCAAGGCAGCTCCTGCTTCACCAATCAAGCAGGAACCCGGAGCTAATGGGCTGCCTGGCCACAGGCCAGCGCTGAGCGCCTGCAGCCTGYGCTGGCAACCAAGAGCATCCCCTGCAGCGCCGGCACCTCCGCCGCGCTACCCGCCAGACTGCCGCACACGGGCCGTGCTGCCCAGCCCTGGAGCGTCGGGCAGGCCATCCCGTTCTGCACGCAGCAGTGCATGGGCACCAGCTGTGCCAGGGGCTGCAGCCCCGGGCAGGGTGTGCAGGGAACGAAAGGGGACAAGGAGCCGGACACTGGGTCTCTCGACGCTCCCAGTGCGTCCCGGCGAACACGAGCGTGGGGCCTCCTGCCCCTTCCTCGCCCAGCGGTTCCAAGGCACCGGCCTGCAGGACGTGGAGGGAGGGCCGCACTCCGGCTGCAAGGGGAGGCTGGAAGGGGCTTTCTGCATCCAGCTCATCCAGCACCAGTGTAGGCACCTTCAGCGCYGATGGCAAGAAGGAGAGCCTTGCAAACCCTTCCCGAGAGGAGAGGACACTGTTGCTCTCCTTGCATGGCTCAGCAAAAAGAAAAGCCCTGCTGCATCCACGCGGTCCATGCCTCTGTCACTGCATGGGACGGACACAGGCAGAAAGGCCGCGCAGGGGCCAGCAGATCAGGATTTGATCCTTGTTGTTACGCCCCATAGGTGGACTCTATCCAAATGCCTGCATGTCCAGGATATGAATCAGCCTGGACAGGAGGAAAGCTGCCATTGCTGGACACACTGAGCTGCCTGGCAAGCTGCTCCAGCTGCCAGGCTGTGCCAGGCACCAAAGTGCTGGTGGGGCCGGGCTGTGTGCAGCGGCACTCGCTGGCTTCGCCGGGACCCTGCACATCAGACCTGGGGCCCCAGGACATGTTTCTCCATGCTCCCCATGGGCTTTTTCCCAAGTCACTGGGCTGACAAGTGGTTAGAGCAGTGGTGCATGACCAGGGCTGTCCCTAACCTTGACCCAACTGCCCTGCAAGGAGCTGTCCCCCTGCCTGGCTGTGACCTGCTTTGCCCCTGGCCACAAACATGTTCCACAGGCCCGGCCAGAGCATTCCTCCTGGAAGAGCATGTCCTTTGCAGGCTATTTTAAGGAACACTTGTGCCCTTTATTCTTCCCCATGTCTAGGCTCGAAGGGGCCTGTACCCTTTGCCGGAGGAAGCAGTTCTAGGCTCGGGCCAGTAGTGAGTGCAACGAGATTGAGTCAAATAACGTGAAAAGAGAGGGATGTCAGCCCTGCATCTCCTCAAGCCAAGTAGCAGGGCATCACCTGGAAACAGGCTCTGCAGGGAAATGCCCAACAGCCACCGAGGTTCAGAACTTTGGATTCCGAAATAAAACAAGCAGCCTCGGCTAATCCCCCTTTTTCTAGCAGGGTGCACTGCAGGACGCCAGGACCTCATGGTGGGCAGTGCACTCTTGCCAGCAGTGCCGGGCTGAGGACACGGCGCTGACACTGGCTGTCTCAGCACAGCCACGATGGAGCCTTTCGGTTCCTCTTCTGCATCCTGCTCTGGGCACAGATTGCCAAGGTGGCGCGTTGTCGGGCAGGGGGCAGGAGTCCAGGCCCGCAAGGAGAAAGCCAAAGGGTTTGACAAGCCTCCTACCAGCCTCACCCACCCTGKGTTTCCTTTTAAGCAGTAGATAAGGAAGGAGGAGCACAGCAGCAGTTTCACAGCCCTCCTCGTCCCTCCGCCACCCTTCACCCTCCCAAGGCCCCAGGTGTCCGAGGGCAGGCGGAGGGGCCTGCCAGGCTGCTGGCTCCTRTCGCTGCGAGTCGCTGTTCAGCTGATTTCATCTGCGCCCTGCTGCGCTGGCAGGAAGGCGGCTCGGGAGGGAAATCTGACCTGATTTGATTTGATTAGCAACGGAAAAATCTGGAGGAGTCATCAGCAGCGACCTGCAGGTCTGAGCCCCATGGCTGTGCTGCGTGAGCACCACACCTCCGTGTGGGGCAGCGGCAGACATGGAGACACAAGCACGAGGTGTGGGTGTGAGGAGACACCGTGACCACCGCGGAGGCACCAAGACTCCCTCAGAGCCCTGCCCTGGGCAATCAGGGCCCACTCTGCCCTGTCCCAGCCTGAGTGAGCCCCGCACCAGGCTGGCAATGGGGGCAGCCCTTCCTGGGGCTGCAGTCTGCTCGGTGGCTCATGCTGGAGGCTCCTTTGCTGGGGCCTTTCAAGTGTTAATGAACACCCAGCCCAGCAGCAGCCGCAAGTGCCGATAAAGAACGACCTGCAGATAACGGGGAGGGCGAAACCCAGAGGCGGCTCTGACCCGGGTCCTGGCACTAGGAGCACGTGCGTGGGCTGATGAAGAGCAGAGCAGAGCCTGCCCCTGCTGTCCCCATGGCTGGCACCGCTCCTTGTCCCTCACCACRGTGCGTGGTGGCACGGGACACCTGGCGTGTGCTCAGGTGAGGACATGTCACCTTTATGGGCACAGCTGGCCCGCAGTGAGCGCTGCGAGGGAGCGTTGCTGGAGCTCCCTGGCACGCGGTGGGGCTCCACAGAGCGCCCGCGGGCGCCATGGGAGGCACGCGGGGCCGCGCCAGCGCGCGAGCCGGCGTGCAGCATCCTGCCGCCACGCCGCACAGCCTTTGATGCGGCCAGGCGCCAGGGGGGCAGACGCCAGGCACTGCTCCGCGCTCGGCCGCGGCAGCACGCGCCATGCCGGCGCTGGGTGCCACGGGCTGCGCTCACCCACGGCGCGAGTCCCTGCCTGCCGCCCTGTCTGCGGCACAATGCTCCCCTCGGGCACCGTGGCAGTGCTGCTGCCTGCCTGGCCATGCTCACGGTGCCCGCGAGGCCTCACGGCCTCCGCCAGCCGCTTCTCCGCTGCGGGAAGGGCAGGAGGCGCCCAGGRCTGCTCCCCCAGCCATGCTGCTGCCGAGGGCGCCTGCAGGACACGGCTGCCCTGTCGCGCTCCAGTGACCTCCGTCTCTTCACACCCGCAGGGCAAAAGTGCACACAGAAATGGAGGAACTCCTGGCCACAGGGTGTCACGGGGCCAACGGGGAAGTTCACAGAGGAGCAGGGGATTTCACGGCAGAACGGGCCAGCGGGAGCTGGAGGAGACGTTCAYTCTGCGGTGCCCATGGCACCCCAGCGCAGCCCGGCCCGGCTGCCTGCTCTGCCCTCACTCTCGTCCCGTAGCTCAGAGAGCTGTTGCAGGCCCACACCACCCTGTCACTGATGCACAGGGCCACTGTCACTGCCCCGGCTGTGCAGGGCACTCGTGAGAGCCAACAAAGCCAACCTGAGACCCCACCAGCCATGACACCACCAGGCGCCACACGCCACCTCAAGGCCTGCTCGGCCAAGGATGGGCAAACCCACCCTTGCCAGGCRCGCAGCAGCCAGGCCCTTGGCCACCCACTGAGCACCCACCCACTTGGCCACCCACTGAGCCAGGCCCTGGGCACCCACGCTGCAAACCAGCGTGCCCAGTGCCCCAGCTCGCTGCGAGCGCCGGCCGGCAGCGCTGCAGCCATGCTGGTGTGCGGGGGAGCTCTGCCATCTCGTGGCCATGCTGCCGCCATGTGCCGCCGGCACAGGCCATGCCTCGAGATGGGGACCGCCTTCCTAGGGCTCCCGGCTTCCCCTCTCGCCATGTCGCTCCAGCACCAACCCCAGATTCTGACCTCCTGGGGACTCCTGGCTTCAAGGGAGAGACATGCAACCACCTGGGAAAGGCAGGAGAAAGGAGAGGAAGCTCCTTGTGGAAATGAGGGTCAAAGGGGAAAAGGACATGCACAACAAGACAAGAGGGGACAAGGGGACAGGGAGGATGTCACTTCCAGAGGCCATTTCCAAGCGGGCAGCACAGTATTGGCCACAAATACCTCCCAAACACCAAAGTATTGGCCACTGTAAACAAACTGAGCAAGAGGAATTCASACCTCATGCCTAGACACGCACACAAAGCGTGTGAGAGGATATCCTTATGTTTTTGCATGGTGTTCTCATTTTAGTCACAGGTCAGGCAAGGGGCTGACCCGTTATCCTCATGTTTGCAAATGTCAAGCTTAGAAAGTGGCCGTGTAGTGAGGCACCCTGGAAGATGTCCCCCAGGAGACTGTAGACTGAGTGATGTTCATTCCTCGTGCCGGGAACTGTCCTTCTCCTCCGTGCCTGCCTGACACAGAGCTCAGAGTTAACGCTGCTCTCTCAGGCACTGCATCAATGAAATATCCGTGGTACTCCCCAAAGACGAAGCAGGATGAACCCTGCAATCAAGAAATGGCAGTGTGGTCTTCCCCAGTCGCAGGGGAGGAGAGATCACTTACAAACGCTAGACCCAAAAGCCGTAGGTCTGCGGGGGGAGGCTCAGGATACGGGAAACCTTCCACAGAGGCTGCTGTATAGGAAAGGGTAATGCTGAGAACACCCTGAAGGGCTTTCAGGCCCTCTTGGGCACTTAACCCCTGCCATGGCCAGATCTGAAGGCYCCAAATGCATCCAGGGGCCCTGCGTCCAGCCCAAAAAGCAAGAGAGAGCAGGCCTGGGTGGAGGCAGCCTGGTTTTGCAAGGCAGCAGTGGGAGAAACACAGCTGGGGCTCCCTGCGGGGCTGGGGGCCCTGCACACAGACCACCCCCGCACCTCCCTAATGCCAGGGAGTTTTGGTTTACCCTCTTCTGCCTTTCTTCTTTCGGATGAATTTAGGAGTAGATTGTGGGACAGCCCATCAGTAACACATCCCTCATGCTCTTTGCTCAGAGGCCAAGCCAGTTGCGTTTTACACTTCCCACATATCGGAATTTGGTCTTGGCCCACACAAAGAGGAGCCCGATGCTGGCGTCTCCAGCATTAGGACCCAGTACAGCCTTGGTGAGAGATCAGACAGCAGCGATATTCTGGGTGTGAAATTAAGAGTAACGTGCCCAGACATTTGCTGGCATCGCTAGTTACCAGGCAAACCTCCATGCTCACAGCTCAAAGCCCACAAAGCTTTAACTCAGCACACAGAACAAGCTCAGAAGATTTATTTAGCTGTTATATCAGTTTCCCTCGCCCAGCTCTGGAGCTCTCTAACCAGCAGGTATTAAGTTGCAAACCCCACAACAGCTCCAGCTCACAGCCCAGCTGCTCCCTCCTCAGCTTGCACAGACAACAGCACATGCAGGAGCACAGCCAGGACCACGCTCCTAAAATAAATAAATAATAACTAAAATAAACCCTCCAAGGTGTCCTTACTCAGCTGACATAAATCAGGCAACAATTTCTGACAAGCTAGATCTAACACCAGCAGCTGAGCATCAGCTCTCTCTCTTGCTGCTGTGCCTAGATCAGTCCTAGGGGCTACATAGGGATATCTGAGCCCTCCTCCTTGTGTCCGTTTTGCCCGGAGCGAGTTTCATTTCCCTGCTACACTTCTCTGTCAAGCTGTGACTTGAAATTCCCCAGGCTGCASGGGTCATCTGGTCCAGACTCACCCTTGGCACTCTGCTCTTGGCCTGCCGTGCTCATGCAGACCATCTTGTCCTCCTGGATGCATCTGGAGGTACCACTGCATCCCCACGGACAGTTTTTTGGCCCGTTTGCTTAGTCCGGCTCTGAGTGTCAAGGACAGGGCAGTGCTTGGCACAGAGACCTTCCTGGCTGCAGGAGATGCTCAGGGCAGGCACTCTGGGTTCTCCTGTATCTCCTGATCTCCTCCAGTGCAGGCAGGGAAGACGCTGGGGAGACAGCTTGGTGCAGCCTTGGGGTGCCCCAAGCTGCCCAGCCCGCGGCTCACACATGTTTGCAGCCTGTCACTTCTAAACCAGCCCTTTGAGCCGGTACTGCGGGACAGCTTACTTCTGCCCAACCTAAATACCAAGGGCTTTTCCCAAGCATCCAGTTAGGGGAGAAATCAGGCACAGGATGTTGTTCCAAAGATGTCAAATCAGCTGGAAAACAAAAGCAATTTTGCTGTTACCTGCCCAGCTCCTAAACTCGCAAAAGTTAAGCTGAAAGATAAGCAAGTTTTAAATGCTCGTCAGAATGCTATGAAGATTGACTGTAACCTGTGTTTTTCTCATACCATTCAAATGCTTGATATCATGCTCTTTGCAATATACTGCTAATATTTTCATGGCAGCGTTATTTGTAGGAATAAAATGGCTTAAATACTTAATAGATTTAGTGTCCTTTCACTTTCCCAAAATCGATTGATGTGTTTGTAGTCACTTCATAGGAGAAAGCTAGTCTGTGATGCAGGTAAGGGACTAATCCTTCCTGTGCAAGAGATTGTTAGCAGAATTTTGGCTGCTTTTAAAATATTACCTGCATGCTTTGCCATGCAAGACTTCTACTCGCTGAATTCTCTGAAGATCAGCCAGCAGAGGGAAGCACCACATTCCCAAATCCCTTACAAGCCCGAAACTACTGAAAAACACTGCCATTCTCTCACAGAATTATGTTTTATACCAGAGCCTGTTAAAATACTGCAGTACGAGGAAGGAACAATAGCTATGCAATGCTTTTCTGTTTTCGTCTTAAACTTGTAAGTATAATTAAGGCACATCTTTCTTTTAGAACAGTAAAGCAAGAACTTGTTCAGAAGTTTTTTGGAGGTAAACTTTAGTTCACTATGTTGAGACGCGAATTCTGAAAAGGTGATGTGTGGTTTAAAGCAGTTCCTGGGTTTAGACACTGCTGAGACTGCTGCAATACTACATTGCTAGAATTTGTCAAAATCTTTGCTGCCCCCAGCACTTTAGTTTGTTACTGTCTTCCTCATGAAGCCAGATCTGTTAAGGAAATTCTCCATAGGACTGTCTCAGCAGTACAGCCCCTCTGTGTGTCAACTCCCAATTCACTAACTTAATGCATGATAAAGTTAGAAAATTCTAAGCCATCTGTGATTTCATGCATCATCATAACTTTAACATCAACCTGATTTTTTTTTTTTTTACAAACAGTTGCTACAGAAAAAAAAATCTAGGAGAAATTACCACATACTAAGTTCCAGGTCATTTCAACTCCACTTAATAGATTGGCCAGAGGTTTACACAAACCATGTGCTSTTTTTCTGTAAAGGGAAGCATGGACACATAACAGGCAGGAGCCATCAGCTTCCTCTTTCTATAATGTTTATGTAGATAGAGACAAAATGTGTAAACTGCCTCAAAATTCTCCAGGATGTAGTGTACTCACCAGTCTGTTTGCAGCCATCTCACAACTGATTAGAAAGGAAGAGCAGGCGGGGCCACAGAAAATTAAACTCACTGGCACAGCTGTAAAGCTGCTGCCTAGGCTGTAATCCTTACCTGGCTATAGAAAGTCCTAACTAGCTGTGCTTTAAATCAGCATTTTCGATTCTGTGCATGACTAAYGTGAAGTGTAACTTTCTTATTCAATGACTAATCTAGGAGGTTTTAAAAAACTTATAAATCACTAAAATATGTTTTGTTAAATAAGAGTGTTAGCTTCTTGCACACTGCACTTGTCTGTACATTAAGTCACAAGGACTGGGTCTAGCAGGTCAGGAATCTGTTGCAGATTAAGTTTGGTAAAAAGCTATTTTKGGGGACTATGTTATCAGCATGCAAATTCTGTTTGCATTTAGGCTTGCAAACTAGACCATACTCGTTAGTCAGAATATTATTAGCAAGAGAGGTTTTGCTCATATAGAAWATCTATGCAGAGCCATTAAATGTTCTTTGTTGCTTTACTTAGTAGTTAATATTTCTAATCCCCTTTCATATTTTCAAGTTATTTATAGTGACTTTTTAAAGTGTATTTTACTACATTCTCATGCATTGCAAACAGTCTTAGCCTAGCTTCCAAAGAGTTTAATTCCTAAATGTAAAAATAGCTGATCTAAAACTGTAACAGGGACAAGAGGCAAAGGAGAGCAAACACTTTAGCAAAAAACTTCGGTGACCAGTGACGTCAGCTGTTGAAAACCACAGTTTTAACCAGAGATTTACGCCTCTGACAAATGAAAATTCTATCACTAAACTTACAAACTGTCACAAACCTAAAACCCTTTTCTTTACACATATTGCTGGGGTGCAGTGCAGAACATAACTGCCTTACATTGTTACTGTATGCCAATGAATTGTACTTGGGCCTAAACTTTAACTTTAGGCAGGAAAGTGCAACGAAAACATGAGATTTAGAGCCTTGAAGACCCTGAAGGGTACATTTTAAAAGGTAGGAAGAGCCTTATGTTCTGAATGATGTTTTTTAGTGGAGAGTAAGTATTAGTGCAGGAAACAGCACATGCCTAGGAAGCAGCATTTTTAAGTAGGTCTCCCAAGTACAAATATATGTATGCATTTGTTTAAAAAATAACAGCTGAGGGACCTGTAATTCCAGTGCTTCTACAAGCTTTCCTGTATATAGTGGGCACATCTGTTATAGCTGTACTAAAATCACTAAAATCAACTCCAACACAAGCAGCAAGCCCAACTTTAGACACAAGGGACAAGTCATTTGTGCATGCCATTAAGAACGTTTCCCAGAGGAACAGGAAAGTATTAGTCTTGCRGATCCTAGATGACAAGGAGACAACAAATGGTTAAAAATCAAAGCATACYTCAGTAAGAAAAAATATACATTTGCAAAGAGGTTTGTAAGAGAGTTTTAATAACGAAAGATGCAGCATTGGTTACAGACGACGGCCACGGCGACCACCCTTTCTGCGYGTGCTGTCAGAGGGGATGGGGGTGACGTCCTCTGTGGAGACAAAACCACTGTTACCTTCCGGAAGGAAGGGAAGAAACCGAGTGGGCAAAGCCACCCAACCAAGCAGTATCTCCAGATACCCCCCGGCTGCACCTCAGAAGCCAGCTACCCAGGCAGCATCAACAAACTATGGCAGTCAGTATTTGTGAGCTCACCAAATGCTGGGTATCCAAAAATCCCCATGTCCCCACCCATTTGAACCAAGTACCTAAAATTCTAACACTCTGTACAAGGCCTGGGACTCTCTCTCGGTGTGAGCAATTCCTCTTCTTGAGTAGCAGCCTTAAAGGAAGGCTAACACAATAGTTCCAGATAATGTAACAGCTCTGACATGACAGTGTTCCCTTTAGCTCAGTAATCCCTCCAACTGATTTCTGAAGTATCAAGACTCTGCCCTGACATACAGTGGCACAGGCTTCCACAAGTACCCTCCTCCTCCACCACCACTCACCAATGCGGCCGATCTTCATCCCAGAACGAGCCAGAGCTCTCAGGGCTGACTGGGCACCAGGTCCAGGGGTCTTGGTCCTGGAAAAGAGCATCAAATCAGTAACTCCTTAAATGACTCTAAACTGAGCACACAGATGACAAAAATCTAAGAGTCTGAAGACAGACACAAATACTCCTCCCCTAACTTAACATCCCATTTTCAAAGAGATCAGAACTCTCCTTCCTGCTATGCCCAGATTCACACCACGCACAATCATCCACAAGACACATCCTACGTTCACTCCAGACTGACATGCCTCCGAGTTTGACAGCACCTAYGTTTTTACTACTATAGTTAAACGCAGACCTGTGAACGTATTCCAATTCCAATCACGTTAGTCATGACCATGTCAGCCAATTCCCACCAACTTAAGCAGCACAAAGAGGAAAGGGCCAGGACTTTCTGTGGAACTGGTATGGACGGAGGAGCTGACCCTCACACACACAAGAAACTCACCCTGGTCACTGACCTCAGGTTTGCCCTTTGCCAAGGGCAGCAGGCAAACACGCTGCAGACAGGGCTGAACTCCCAGCACGCCAGCAGGGCAAGTCACACTTTGGGAGTGCACTAGTGCACGCTGAAGCACCAACAGACACAAGTACTGCAGACACAGGGGCCAGTCCCTCCAGCTTACCTGTTTCCACCAGTAGCACGCAGCTTAATGTGCAGAGCAGTGATGCCCAGTTCCTTGCACCGCTGGGCAACGTCCTGGGCTGCCAGCATAGCAGCGTAAGGAGAAGACTCATCTCTGTCAGCCTTCACCTTCATGCCACCRGTCACACGGCAGATGGTTTCCCTAAGACAGGGGAAGAACAAAGTCAAGGAAAAGTCTCTCCTCCTCCACCCTAACAGCCTCCTGGGGCATTATTTCCACTTTCAAAAGTGAAGCAACCAAGTGCCACACAGAGGCAACCAGTGCTCAGTACTCACTTGCCAGAGAGATCAGTCACGTGGACAAAAGTGTCATTGAAGGAAGCAAAGATATGGCAGACCCCGAACACATTCTCGCCTTCGGCAACCTGAGGGCCCAAGCTAATGACCTGTTCTTCCTTTTTCTCCTTGCCTTTACGAGGTGCCATTTCTGAATGAAAATAAGTTGATTTTGTCAGCATCAAAGTAAGGTTTTACACATTTCCTCAATTGCAACACTTTATCAAAAAACCMAGATGAGCTCCCAACAGAAAAAATCCATTCATGCAGCAAATCTCTGGTGCAAGCAAATCTCTCCAAAAACCCCACACATCCCCAGCTCTGCTGTCCACGGGCAGGGCAGCCCCTCCATCTGCAGTTGTTCAGTGAAGCCTCAAACCTCTCCTCACACAGCAGAGGTTTCTGAACAACCTTCATCTCAGCAGGTATCTCCGGGCACCACACCAGGGAATCACAGCAGTGGGGTATTTCTGCATGACTATATAGAAGCAGAGAAGATATCTAACCTGACAGTTCCTACAGACCTGGTGTTTTCACAAAGCTCTGACTTCCCAYGGCTTCCAGGCAGTAGCTGGGGTTCCCACACTTCTACCCACACCCCGGGAGCAGCTCGGGCACATCCTCTGCCTAACCCTGGACACAGGCAGCCGCAGCACCCAGGAGCGCTCTCAGGGGCCGGAGAACCCAACCTCCCTCCCGCAACACCAAGAGGTGGCTCCGTGCTGCCCAGCAAGGCCTGCCGGATTTGAGCCCAAGCAAAACAACATCATTAAAGCAGTCATCCTGAACCAAGGCCTGCTTTTATACGCAGAACTAGCTTGAAGATCCCCGCGTAGCGTTGCAAAAACGGCACCCAGCTCCAGTCCCTAGAGCAGAGCCCAGGAGGAGCCCGGCAACGCAGCGGCCTCTGCCCAATGCGG
>NW_020455754.1:3523300-3530052 GCF_003342845.1 Nothoprocta perdicaria
AAAAAAAAAAAAAAAAAAAGGAAAACGTGAGGGGGCGTTTTCGTAGTTGGAGGCACAGAAACGCTTCTCGCGCCCCACGGCACCGCACCGCCGCGGCTAAAACGGCGAATAACGCTCACGCGGAAAGCTCGGGGCTGCCCTTCCCAAGATGGCGGCACCCGCCTCACGCGGAATCCCCTTCTCAAGATGGCAGCCCTCGGCGCCCGCAGTCTCCTCCCCAAGATGGCGGCACCCGCCCGCCTCGGAGCCCCACCCCAAGATGGCGGCGCGAGGGTGAAGGGGCGGGTGGCGGGAGCTGCGCGGCTGCCTGAGGCGGCCGCGCTCCCGCAGGCAGCGGGGACCGCACTGTGCGCGGCGTGGGGCAGCCAGCGGACGTGTCAGTGTGGGGCTCGTGGCACGTGGGAGCCTATGGCTCCCCGTGCGCTGGTGCTTCCTGCAAGGCCAACGTCAGCCCCCGGCCCGCTCCGAAGTGGAGATGGAGAGAGGTGTCCAGGGAGGGAGAGCCCATTCCCGGGGTGTCCCAGCATCGCAGGCCAGCCCAGAGCACCCTGTCAGCGCCATGYCCTGTAGCGTCGCCTCTGGCCCGCGCGCCAGGCGCAGCTGTACTCAGAGAACCGGCCCCCACGCTCGTGGTGGGGTCTTGGGCCCTCCCTGTCATGCTGCGGGGCAGCACTTGTTCCATGTGGGCCTTCATCCACAGAGCCTGACTGTAACGGGTGGTTTGGGTCGGTCTGACCCGCGCTCTGTGCAGGTGCGCGGGTTCTGCTGTGCAGATTATGCTAACGGGGCTAATGTGGTGAGCGCCCCTCGTATAAAATGCTGGTGCCGGCGTAGCGTGTTCCAGTTCAGCGGAGCGGGGTAAATGACGCGGGGAGAAAGCGCTTAAGCAGCGGTACCACCGCGTCTGCCCTAGGGCACTCCTCTGCGTCGTGATGACTGGGCTGCTGATAGAGTTAGGCCAGGAGAACTTCAGAAATGCAGGCCTGAATTGGTGGGAGAGCGGGAAAATGAAGAAAAAAAGAATGAGAAAGAACTTGGTATAATATGTGCATGCAGACGGGCCCCTGCGCTGCTCCTGGTGGAGCAGCTGGAGGCAGCGCTCACCCTAGGCTGACCTGAGTTGGCGTTGGGCCCAAGCTGCGCCCTGCTCTCTCTGCTCTCGGGTGCCTGGGCACAACAAGGGCTCCCCCGTGATACGGGCATCTGAGCAGCTGCCCATGTTGCTTGTCTGTGAAATAAGTTCAGCCAGAAATGCTCAAGAAATGCTCAAAGTCCTCCTGCAGGAAGGCATCTTTCTCCCTCTTTGCTGCAATCCTACCCGTCCGTACTGCAAGTGGGACTCCAAACCTCCCGTGGGGGGTCATTTGCCATTGTTGACGCCAAGAATGTCTTGTGCTGTGCAAAAACAGGCTTGAGTGGGCACTGCAAGGCTCTGCTTTGCCCTTAACCCACCCTCAGGTAACTCCCAGCTATTGCCAGCACTAGGTCCAAGCGTAACATCTTTGTCCAGAAGAGCTATCACTCAATCCAAGGCTCTTGATTAAGACCTTAAAGCTTAATGTGCACTGACCTTGCCTGACCCATTGAAGCAAACCAAACACATAGACCCTCTGCAGTCAAGATCTCTATTGACATCTTAGACTCTCGGCGCCTTTGTGCAGCTTGCTGATCCTGGGAGGACGGCAGGCAAGGCTTACCTGCCGACGTGGCCCAGCTAAATGTGTTCCTTTGCGTTAAGGATTTCCTGCTGGCATCAGAAAAGTCTCTAATACTGCTAGTGGTTGCCTTACTCCTCCTCTCTGCTAGCTGCACATCACTTCTGTCATTCTCACAGAAAATATATGAGTGCGAGGAGGTCCTCAGGAATTCTACTCACAAGGGAGTATGCACAGAGATTTTAATATGTGTAAGTCTTTGGAGCATTTTGTCTTAAGGAGCTACTGGGAGAGATTTTAATAAATGTGATTCTCTGCTGGGAAGTCAGAAGGCTGCTGTAAGTGGCACAGACTTTRTAGCTGTGAATGACGTTGCAGGGACTCCCTCCTTAGAAGAATTATCAGGGGAGATTTGTTTCACCTCTACAGCAAATAGGATGTAAATTTGTAAAGTTTTACATTAAGGCGGTCCAGCAAGTAAGTATTTTCTGGTTCCAACTGATTTAAATAGCACTCAGGAAAGTAAAGATAGTAAACATCAAAGAGGACATTTGAAAAAAAGGCAGACGGAATCCGCCAGCCCTTGCAGCGTTCTTCCCAGGCTCCATCCYGCCCTGTTCCTCGATGCCTCCTCATGGCGGTGGCTGCCTCCGCTGCGGAGCCCTCCGAGAGCAAAGGCTGCCGAGAGCCTCGCGGGGCTGAGGCACCGGCAGCCGCCCGGAGCCTCCYGGGCAGCGCGTGCGCGGGGAGGACCCGCAAGCGCCCGTGTGGGCAGCGGGAGCTGCCCGGAGAGCGGGATGGCAGGGAACCGGGCCTGCAAACGCCGTGGCGGGGAGGCCCCCAAGAGCACTCGCTGCTGCTCCGCAGGAAGCTCTGAAACCCCTCCAGTGCTGGCGCRTGTTCTGACCTCATGGGAACGTAGCCGTGAAGAGAGGTTGGTGCCATGAGTTTATCTACTGCCAAATCTCACAGCCATCTGCTTCTGATGCTTCTGCTGACCTGGGTGCCCCAGAGGSCTGGAGTCAAAAACCATCCAGTCTGGGGAGCTGCGATGAGGGCGGCCCTCCTTGCACCGCAGGACAGCAGAGGGAGGCTTCAGCCTGACCAGCCTGCTCAGGCCCTGCATTGTGGCAGACACAGGGCTCTTGGATGGAAAACTTGGCTACAGGACAATGTGGGACAAGGAAATGGAAAGTGGAAAGGGTTGTGGGCAAAATAATGACAGTAAAGCCTAGGGGAGATCTGGCCCTGGATCCCTTGGTCAGGATTGCTGAGCAGCTTGGGGGCACTGTGTTTCTTAGGGGAGCTGCCGTGTGCCCTGCAAAGCTGCCGCTTCTGGGGCATCTTCCCCCTTTTCAAGCCAAGCATCCAAGGTCCCTCCAGGATGGAGCTCCCTCAGCTATGACCAGGAGAAGAGGTTTGGTCCAGGCAGCCTCCCTGTTCCCTGGACTTCATCCCAAGGAAAGCTTCCTGTGTTCCCGGACACCAGGATAACACCCCCTGTGATCCTGCTGCTCCCCTCGTTGTTAGCAGTTTGCTGCTGTATAAGGAATCTTCCCCTTTAAATACTGAATGAGAAGCTCTTAAAATATGCATTGGTGGGACTGCTGTAATTCCAGCTGCGGGCTCCAGTGGCACTGCCCATGCCCTGATTTCTCCTGCCTTCTGCTCTAGCAAAAGTCTTGAGGGCAGGGAGTCTCCTGCASCCAGTATTGCTCAGATTTGAGGCGTTGAGTTTCTTTCCGTCTGTCTTTCCCCCTTCCCTCCTGCAAATCTCCCTTCCTTGAGAATTTTTCTCTCCCCCTTTGTCCTTTTCTCTCCTTGCTCAGCATCCGKGGCCCCGTGGGGATGGTGGTGGTTCCCCCCATGCTGCGGTGGCTGTGGCTGTGGGTGGCAGCATGAGGGAGCTGAAGGATTCTTGGGAGCAGGGCTGCCATCCCACCCGGATGGATTTCTCCTGGGGCAGGGTGGGAGGGCTGGAAAGAGGAACCATGTGTGTGCATGGAAGGCCGGGCGGAGGAGACTGCAGAGATCCTCACACCGCCCGGCAGATCCAACTGTGGAACAGATGCAACCCAGAGGCAAGGAAATGGGCAACCTCCTCTTTGGGGAGCAGACTGAGATAACAAGCGCTCCAGATGAGCTGCTAGGAAAACAAACCCCAAAAAACTGTTCAAAGCCCTCCACTGCCCGCAGCAGTGGGGAGGCAGCTTGCACCACCTCCTTTAAGGCACTGAGTGAGGTTTCCCACTACTCACTCTCAGGGGCAAATCCTTCTCTTTCTCTTTGCTCCAGGTCTTGCACGAATCCTGTTAAGTCAACAAGGGAACTGCCAGCTCTGCAGAACGCTCCTGAGGCCCAAACACCAGCCATGAAGATGCKTTTCTTCATGAAGATGCTTTCCGGCGTTGAGGACCTTCCCGTTGTCCGTGCCARCCAGGTGCCAGGTTGGGATGAGTGACAGGAAAGGCAGCAGCGGTGGCTGGAAGGAAAGTGACCTGCAGCCTAGCTGGGAAGGGTGCTCAGGCCATGGTGAGGTCAGTGCCAGAGAATATGTGCGTTTTCATTGAGAAATTCCCCAGATTTAGCTCCTAATGGGTCATTAAAATTCCAGCTGCTCCTTGGTAATCGCCTCTCCAGCCCATGGGAAACCCACAGACAGTGACGCTGCAGGCGGAATTCAGAACTCAGGCGGTGACTAAACAAAAAGGGAGCCCGGGAGCCAACACAAATGGAAATGCTGCCCCTGACCTTTTATCCTGTCCAGGCTTGGCCCTCGGGTAAGCGGTCCTGGCTGGGACTGGCTCGGTGGGAAGCCACTGACCTGACCTGTGAAACCCCCTGCTCAGGGCTCTCTATGAGCAGGAATTTTTGGCACTTGAAAATCATCATTGTTTCCGTGGCTGCCTTTGGTTCCCACGAGCTGAACGCGCCACCAGACCAGCAGCCTCTCCAGCAGCCTCGGAATAGGAACCAGCCCTGAAAGAGGCCAGTCCTGTTCTTGGAGGCTGAACTCCGGTTCCCTGCCTGGAACGGAGSAGAGGTCTGGACTTGGGGCTCTCACTGAGCTCATAGGCAACAGCTTTAGGCCCCTCAGCAGCTTTTYTCCCTCTAACAGCACGGATAAAGAGAAATTTAGGGCTCTGAATGCAGTCATTCATAGGTAAAAAGAAGCATTTTTCCATCTGCTTTTAAGACTATTGGAATTCTTAATTTTAGAAGTGCAGTTAGTGCACACCAACATGTAAAATGACATGTCAGAAACAGGCCTAAGAAGATTTAAAAAGAAATCCCTAATGTTGAAGGCAAAGCACTTAAGGAATTGGCAAAGACTTCAAGAACTAGTTTCTGGTCCTAATGAAGTCAGTGGAAATGCTGCCATTGACTTCAATGGGATCATAATTTGGCTCTAGCTCTGGAGGAAACTGAAGGTGTTGATTAATAAATTGGAGACAATGCAGAAGAAAACTGCTGAACTTCTTTGCAACAGATGTGCTGAAGAGCAGCCTGAGAGTCAAATTATGCAGGAAAAGAGCTGGTGTCCTTTGTATTTGCAAACAGAAACAGGAAAAAAGCTACCCGATATGCATGTAAAATGTTATAACTGGTATTAATAAATGTACGTGTCTTTCTGAAAAAGTTTCTATTTCCAGTGGGTAGGTCTTTCTTTCTTTCTTTCTTTTTTTTTTTTTTTTTTTAAGAAAAGTAGTTGCAAATGCCAAACCAAGTGTTCAACAAATTCCTTTTCCTCAAAAGTAACTAGTCAGTGGAAAACTTTACCGCTGGAGATCATGAATTCACTGGAGATTGTCCTCAGATTTTTGTGTGTGTTTTTATTACTCATTGTTGGCTTTTTGCACGACCATTTGTACATGACTCTCTGCTACAATTCTGACAAAGTTCAGCAGTGCCTCAGTAAGCTATTTGTACTGCAGATGCGTTTTCAGGCTGAGTCGATGAATCACTTAAAGCTGAAAAAAGAGCCCTCAATGCACTTCACAGCAGTTCACAGCTGAAAAACTTCCTGTTTGCCCCATTTTGTTTTCTAAGCTCTCAAGTTACTTGGGCTCAGGCAAGATATTCAGAGATCTTTGGAGAAAAGACATCTGAGGGAAGAAAAATGTTTAAGAAATATTTGACTTTCGTGAAAGCTTTGGGGTACGCTAATAAACGTGTGGTCATTATTGTCTGCAGTTCTGTGCTTCTCCACTGTTATTTCTYCCTTTGTTTTGTTTATCTGCTTGCTTCATTTCATTAAAATTGCTTCCTTGCCTCCTGTTAAGGGGGAGGCTCTCCCAGGGCCCGGCACCAACACKGAATTCCAAGCAGCCCTTCCGCCCCATTGCAGGCTGAACATGCAAGCTGGTGGGGTCCACGCGCTGCACTGACAACACAGCACAGGGCTGCCCAARAACACAGCCACACAGCTGGTGTTGTGCCCTGGAAGGGATGCCAGGAGATCTCGGAGAGGGTGTTTTATTCTCTGCACTGATTTGCAATGCCTGGGCCTGGCTACAGCTGTGCCCTGGGGGCACATCCCGCACCAGTATGGGAGCTCAGGGCCACGGGGCTGGTCAGACATGGGTTCCCATTGCCCAGTGCTTCCCTCAGCTGTTTCCAGTTGTGCCTCCCTCCCTCCCTCAATCAGCTCATCCTGTTCCAGGTGTTCCCACTCCCACTCAGGGTAGCAGCACCTGGGCCCTCTGCACCGCTCCAGCCCCGGGGCTGGCCGGGAGCACTCATGGTGCCTGGGAGCTCATGCAGACCATGAACACGGTTTGCGGTTTGACTACGAATGCGGGCCTGGCCCTTGGCTGGCGCGTGTCCTTGCAGTGCCCAGGGCAGCCTGGACAAGGGAGCAGTGGCTGGGGCGCTGTCCCACAGGCTGTCCCCTCTCCCCAACAGRAGAGCATCTCCAGGTGAGCACTGGGGCCGGGCAGGGGGAAGCTGATGAAGGAGCAGGCGGGTGGCAGCTCATGGAGGAGGCTGCCCGGTGCTGTGCAGGTGGGGAGCAGGGGCCACCTCAGCCCTGCCCAGCGAGGGTGCCAGGAGCGCGCAGAGCGCCCCGGCAGAGAAGAGCAGGCGGGAGCCGGGGCG
>NW_020455754.1:3530607-3583955 GCF_003342845.1 Nothoprocta perdicaria
GGACCGGCTTGGGGACCCGGGGCGCCCGCGGGCACTGGAGCCACCCGCGGGCAGCCGCCGGCGCTGCTCCCATGTGCCAGCTCCGTGCCCGCGGCCTCGCAGCCGGGCCCGCGGCCGCGCCGCTGCCTCGCCAGGGTGTCCTGTCCTGTCCGAGCTCCCGGTGCCACCATGAAGGGRCCGCTGCCCTGCCAGGAGCGAGGGCTCCTCGGAGCCGCAGCTTCGTGCCCGGATCGTCCTGAGGCGCCTGGAGCCGGCACCTGCCTGCCAGCGGTGTCCGTGTTAGCCCTTGGCTGCCAGGAGCTGCCCGCGCGGGATTGCCGGCCTTGCCTGCCTCAAAGCTGCTGCTTAACGAGGAGCAGCGAGGCCGTGAACCAAGTGAGGATAAGCGAGGGTTTCTTTCCCAACCCCGCCCCACCAGCATGGCCTTGCAGCGCTAAAAGACCTTCAGCAAATGTTTCCTGGCTCCATCAAGCCTTAAATCCTTCCATATCTTCAATTCTTCCTTCCTTCCGTCTGCCGTGCTGGGAACTCTGGAAGAGAGGAAAGAAGCGGTAGGCAGGGGTGGATACGAACGTGTCAGCCAGGCTGCTCTCTGCACATCAGACCGCGACCGGCTCTTGTCCTCTGCAGTGGGCACTGCCAAGGAGCTCGGAGCAGAAGATGCCAACTGCTCCCGTGCAAGTCGGAGCACTGTGGCTGCAAAGGGCACGGCTTGTGGGGCCTGAAACGTCCCTGCTCTGGAGAAGCATAAATGGCATTAAATAATAATAATAATAAAAGATTAAAGGGAATGAGAACAGTGCAGCTGGGAACTGGTTTAACGTTCCGCTCTTCCTGTGGCATGACGTTGCCTTATGGCCCAAGTCTCCATAAAGCGCCTTATAGTTGCACTGCAAGGAATTTTGCCATTAAGTCAGYGATATTGTTTGAGGGCGGGATTTTCTTTGTCTTTTTTTTGTGCAGTCTTTTGGCTTCCAGTTTCCACATTGTGCAGCCAGGTTGTCCCCTGATAATCCGAGGGAGCCGGTGGTTGTYGTGTTGTGGGTGACTCGGAAGCCTTGCCGGCTCCACGGCCTTTCAGAGGCTTTGGGGAGGCTTTGGTTGACTTGGAGGCCRGTGTTTTGGGCCGGCGCGGCGGCAGACTCGCTCCTGCTGATGCTGAGCTGCAGCTCTGCTCAACAGATCCCATTGCAGCCTCCTGGGGGCAAGGCCTTCCCTTCCCCTGCTCTTCTCCAGGTGTTGCTGCAATGTAAGTGGGGAAATGTGTTCCTCATGTTCCTTGTGCTCTGGGGGGCTTGGAAAACCAGCACTTTGCAATGCAACCTTGTCATGGAGAGCCTAAAATGGCCTTGTTTCGTCCAACAGCAGAGCAGCACCTTTGCCACCTCACTCTTGAGACAGAGAGGGTGTTTCTTTCACCAGGGCTGGGCTGGCTCTTTGAGGCTGAGCCTAAACAGGGAGATAAACAGCACGGTGCCCGCTCCTCTCAGCTGCGCATGGGGACCCTGCCGAGGAAGTCCTTGTTTTCCAGATAAAACAACTGAGATGGATTCAATAGGAAATAAGTTATTTGCTTCTGAGTGAACTTGCCATGGGCGGAGAAGGAGGAAATTAAACAATAGAAAAAAAATGCATTTTATATGGCAGAAAAAAAAAAAAAGACTTGGCCTTCAGCAGGGTGGTCGAGTGTCTTCCCTTCGCACATGTTGACATTCTTTGGGAGTCATGGAAAAGATGACAGTGACGCAGCTGGTTCTTGAAGTCCGTCCGTTTCGGAAAGCATCGGTGCTTGGGCGCCGCAGAGCCGGAATCTCCTGGTTGTCCTTTTTGTCCCAATATCACTCCCAGCCAAGGTCCTGATCCTGCACATGTGTAGGGCTCCTTGGCCTTCCTTCTCCTGCTTGTGTTTGCTTTGTGGTCCCACCTGCAGCCTGGAATCTCTTTCTGTTGCTCATCCTTTCTTTTGCATCTTTCTGTTGCTCATCATGTTGCTCTGGGCTATCTCGTCCTCCTCGAGGCCGCTGGCTCCTGGCTGCGGTGGGGACCAGTGCCCAGCTCTGCTGGTCGCCGCGTTGGGGCTCAATGGGGTGCACGTGTCTGGAGTAACTGGAAGCTCCAAGGCACGCAGCCCTTCCCAGTTCCCTGGGGCTGTTTTGCTTTGCTTTGTTTCAGAATTGCTTTTGAATGAGTGTGGAAAACCCACTGCAGTTAAACGTACTTTCTGTTAAAGGTTACTTCGCTCTTCTTTCCCCCTCTCGTTCTGTGTCGAACTGTCACTACTTTAAAACAGAAGATATTTTCATGTGCCGTTGGTGGTAATTCAAACAGACGGCAAGAGATGCCTTACAAGTCAAAAGCTGGGCTGGAGTGAACAGAGAATGATTAATATTTTTTTCAGTAATGTGTCGTGATGAAATATTGCCCAGCCAGGCGTGACCCTGCTGCGAAGCAGTGGGCGCAAACAGCGCCGCTCCTGCACGCGCAGACACGCTCCTGCCGCCTTTCTCCTCACTTTGCTTGATTTTGGGGGTATCTCTCTGGTTGTCCAGGTCTGTGCAATGCCCTTAAGTAGGGGGCAAATGGAGGCGGTCCCAGTCTCCCTGCTCTGGTTGGTGTCTCGGGATGTTTCCAGCCTGGCTGGGGCTGGAGATGGGTTGGGAAAGGGCATGTGGAAAAGGGCGCTGAGGGAAGAGTGGGGGGATGTGTCCAAAGTGGCCACTGACTTTCATTAGTCTCCGTCTGTCTCATATGGAGACTGGTGGAGAGGGGGCTGCCCTGGGATTTTCTGCTTTGGCTTTTGTGGGACAGGCCTACAGAAAGCTGGAGCTGCTTCCCTTGGTATGGCAAAACTTTCCAGCCTCCATGCTTGGCTCTTCCAGCAGGAAGGACTGTGCGAGCGCAGGGACATCTGGAAAAGCTACAATTCTCAGTCCCAATCCCAACTCTTCTCCTGAGAACCCAAGGTTGAAACATGCCACTGATTTGGTAAAAGGGGCCCTTAAAGCCCTGTTTTTCAAGCTTTTCCTTACTGAAACTGGACACCTGGCATGGAGAGGCTGCCGTCACTCCTCCCTGCTGGGTGCAGGTGGGAGAGAACGCTGTGTCCGGAGCTAAGGGCTCCAGGGCTGCTGCATCCATGGAAAATTCCGCTGGCCTGGGGGTCGTGGGGTCAGCAGTGGCCACGTGGCCCAAAAGAAGGAGCGAGGCCTGGAGCGTTTGGTCTTGGCTGCCCGTGGGAGGGTGACAGCTGGTGCGCTCAACTGTGGCAAGGTGACATTGGTTGTCTTTGTGTTCTGGCGTGTSGACCGTCTCTAGTCTCCAAAACATTCTGGTTAACCTGTTCCTTGGCAGGCGCTGCGATTTGGGGCTTTTTGTTTTATTTCCAGCCCTCTACGAGGCTCCTACATTGCTGACTCGTGCCAACAAGCCGGCAGCTTCAGCAGAGCATCAGGAGGGAAAACACCCTGGTGCACCCACCCCCTCCTGCACCAGGAAGACCCAGCACTTTCCGCTTGTCTGATGTCTCTGTGACAGCTCCAGAAATTGCTTCTCTGGGAAAATCGTATTTTTAGCTGTCTCTATCGTAGTAAGCTTGCARCAAGGGAGAGCTGGGAACCAGGTGCTGGCCAATGATTTGCAATTCCCCACWGCTGCTCTTTTGGCTGCTAGTGGCCTAGAGACTAGGGTAGGTGAAGAGGGCTTTGTTTAAAAGGCTTTTGTTRTGGAATTTCATCTTCCAGATGTAGTTTATGGAGTGGATTTTTTTTTCCTCCTGTTGAGTTAGTCTGCTAAAATTATGTTAGGACTCAGGGCGCGAGAGAAGCAAGATATTAAGGTCCTATATCTTGCAATTGCTTTATGGCCTTGGAGGGCTAAGGTTTCCAATCCATCTAGCACATGTTTCTAGCCCTGCTCCTGAAGGGACTTTGGACCTCGGAGCTGCTCTTGGGCTCTTAGGTAATGAGATCCTTTTGGCTGAGGTGACGCTGCTGCTTCTTGCAGGGTGCTCCGCTTGCAGGGTGCTCCGCTTGCAGGGTGCTCCGCTTGCAGGGTGCTCCGCTTGCAGGGTGCTCCGCTTGCAGGGTGCAGTCGTGCGTGCACCAGCAGTTTGGAGCTTGGGACAGGGGAAGGAGGTCCCAGCTGTGGAGCCGGGCTCGAGGGGATGAGTTGGTGCTGCTGTCCCGGGCGCTGTTTCACAAACTCGGGGCCTGTTGGCTGTCACGACGCAGCCTCCAAATGCCTAGGGAAGATGGGGCAGTTGGGAGACAACCACGTGCCTGAATATCCTGCTCTCCATGCCTGTGCCCAGATGCAGAGGAGCAGAGCAGCCTGTCGTTCCAAGACCCCTGGAAAGCCTCAGTGAGTCACGCAGTGCGGATGGAGGAGAGGGCAGCCTGTAGCTTATGATTCATATTGTTTTCCTGCAAAAGCCATCGACTGTAATGGCAGAGCTTGCAGAGGATGAATCAATAGTGAGCGGTAGATCCTGCGTGTGACTGCAGGCTGCACAGTGTGGGCAGCGGGGGTGGGTTGAGTTGCCCTGTCCTTCTGAAAAGCAGGACTGTGTTGGAGYGGGGGTAGCTCCTTTGTGCCTTGCCCGGGCACCACGGCTGCAGTTTGGTGCCCAGGGCAGGGGCTGACACCCACAGCACTGTCTTTAGGTGGTGTGAGCTCCCCTGGGAAAGTCTTGGAAAGCCCAAGTATTCTTGGATGGGAAATAACCCAGGAGGAGCTTCTGTGGTGCTGGTTCAGCCCTGGTGCTGGCTTAGTCTAGTCCAAAGTCTTGGAGACAGGTTGTTTTGGCCAGAGACTCCTCTCCAAAGGACTCTGCCATGTCTGTTGTCTCCTGCCAGGAACCCAAAATGTCTTGGAAATCTCCTCACTAACAGAGTGGAGAGAGGAAATATTTTTGTCTCGTTTTGCTGGGTTGTTCTGCTGGTTGTCCGTGTTCACCCTTGGCAGCTGCCCTCGGGTGCCTTGGGAAGGGGTGTCTAACAGACTGTCATCCCCCTTAGTTCTGGGGGGAGATTTGTGTCCTGCCTGCAGCTCTCCGTATGATCCCAAAGGATTATAATCCCTACGGAGTGCTCCACTCCATGGAAATTCCATACTACCATCTGCTTTCTCCTGGTGTTACGAGGTCCTGGAGCTTGGAGCTTTGGTCAGTGAGGCTGCAGAGAGACCGGGCTGCTGGTGCCCGGAGAGGTTGTGGCCAAGTGCACCTGCCGAGGGGCCAGAGAGGAGCTGCCTGGAGACTGGGAGGGCTGGAGGCCGCAGCTCATTCCTATTTCCATTGGCTTCGATGGAAGATCCATCCTATCTCCAAGTGCCAGGACACGTCCTGTCATGGCAAAGTCCATGACCGAGCAGGGAGGGTGCTCCTGGCTTAGAAGAAAGGCCTGTGATGTGTTTCTGGTGCTAGTGTCTGAGGGCAGCAGGGCTGGTGCTTTTGGGCCGGGTTTGACCCCGAAGGAGGGGGAATGGCTGGGGATAATGAACCATTTCAGGTCGTTTCTGTGACCGTGCGACTCTAGTCTGAGGCAGGGGATCCTGGGGGTTAACGGCACAGGCTGCTCGCGAGAGCAACCGCAGCGGCTCTGGCGGAAATACAACTGCAAGATGCTGTCGGCGCCTGAAGTCCAAGTGCGAGGTCGAGTCCCTCTTAAATCTGTGGYGGCCTTGATTCATTCCTTGGCTTTCCTGGTGCAGTGCTGGTCTTGGGGATTTACATCTGAGGAAGGAGCTGGAGGCTGCACAAGGGGACTGTGCTCTGTGAGAGAGCTGGGAGGGGACCGTGCAGGGCATGGGGACACCGGCCTGGTGGCTCCGTAGGGATGTTGGCTCCCAGCTGTTCTCCTGGCAGRGGGGAATTGCCCCACGTAGGGAGGCCAGGAGCAGTGTTTAATGGTTGGCTTCCACAGCATTCCATTCCCAGCCAGCTGGTGGGATGTGAAACGGCACATGTTACTGCTCGTGTATTAGCTCTTGTGGGCTGGAAGCACCGGGTGTCTGAACGAATGGGACATGYCCAGGGTAGAAGGGCCATCAGAGCGTGATTCCTGTTGCGTTTGCTTTGAGCTTCTGAAGGTGGCAATCGTGTGGTGGCTTGAGATCACATAACCTGATGCCACATACTTCACATGCATGAGCTCAATAGCATTTGTGCCCTTAAAAACTATGCTGGAGATCAGGGAGGTGAGAGGCAGTGTGGGCACCAGGAGCCCTTGTGCTGCACTTGTGGGAGCCGAGCATGGGCTTTATCAGTAAAGTCCTAGTGGGTGAGAGTGGCAAAGATACCACAAGTGCTCCCTGTGCTCCCACCGTGCGCTGCCCTCCGTTCCTGTTTCTCCCGGCTCGGTAAGCACTGCAGCCTCTGGCATTTTTAAAGGGTGGGAAAGTTTGTGTGGAGAGGTAATATCTTTTATTAGACCGGCTAATACCTTTAGGAAAAAAACAGATGTGCTTGAGGAATACCCATGTGCCCTGAACGTGCTAGTTTTTCCTGCTGTGACAGTCGGTCTAATAAAAGAGCTGCCCTTGGYGTGGCCTGGCCGTGCCCTCGGAGCGCCCAGCCCACCGGCCCCTGAGCACCTCCCTGCTCCGGGCAGGGTCACCAGGGCCGGCCTCAGTTTGCTGCAGCCGCTTCCCGGAGTTGGGCTGTTGTCTGCAGATGGATGATCCAGGCTGTGAGCGCCCACGGTGTCTCTGGTGGGCCATCCCCGCTCGGCTGCAGCTCAGTGCAGCCCCTGGGCATCCAGCAGGATCAACGTGCCCCGAGAGCATCCCCAGCTCCCGAGGGGAAGGGGCAGCCTGTGCGATGCCCCATGCATCACTGCATGATTTCCAGACGCTCATGTTCTGAGCAGGGAGGTTGTTGCTGTCCCAGAGTGGTCCCTGGTGCTCTGTGAGTTTCTTGCACGGCTGTTTTATGGATGCTTGTTTAAAACAGCAACGTTTTGGGGCCATCAATTGGCAGGGCAGCCTGCGGTCCCAAGAACAGGTGGTGGTTGTTGTGTAGACCGGCTGAAGCCAATCTCCTGTGGACTTCACATTCCCAGTAATGGGAAGCAGTGAGGAGATGGAAGCAGCAGGTCCTGCTGYAAGGCTCAGGCAGCCGGGAGCAGCGGGAGCGCCTCGCGGTGGGTGAAAATACTGCTGCCCACCCAGCCCCCTGCGACCAGGCACCGCGGAGGAGCCCACGCAGGGGCGGCCACGCTGCTGGCAGCCGGGCCGGAGCCTCTCTAGGAAAAACCTGGAGCCAGAGTGGGAGAGTGTGGGAGGCAGCGGCGGCCTCAGCCGGCGCCGCTCGGCACGGCACGAGTCCTCGTGCAGCCGGCAGGTGCCGGTGCAAACTTCGACTCCTTGCCTGCTCCCAGGAAAATATGTGCATGGAAAATAGACACTTGTCTTTTCCTCCATTTTTTTTTATATACCTTAAGTTCAGACCCTGCCTATCCAGAAAGGCTCTTGGACACTTGGAAGACCACAGGAACTGAAAAGAAACATTGCAAAGCAGTGAAATCCAATTTACTGAGGGCACTTTTTTTCACCCACGCCATTCCCTCTCCCCCGGCCTCCCCCAAACCCACTTAAAATTCATGGGGAGTTTTGTCAGTAAGAACCTGTTTCAATTAACAGACAAAAGAAGCTCTCCTAGTTAAGCAGCTCTTTCAATTAAGGTTTGGGAGAATTCCCCAAGGTCTACTTCCTAATAAATGTTCCTCGTGAATGAGGGTATTCCTGAGGCTTCAAGGGCAAAAAATCCATGTGAGGAAGCCTAACCTACAAAGCAATCTCGCCTTTCCAGGGTGAACAAGGTGACAGTGGCTTATTGTGAATTGCAGCCKGGTCTTGGCCCCCTGGGACCAGATTTTGTTCCCTTTTTGCCATCCTTGAGCATGTTTGTTGCCATCTTTTTCTTCTGCCTCGTTTTCCCCTTGGGTGAAATTGGTGCTGGGACYGCCCCTCCTGCAGTGCTGTGAGGTGGGGAAAATTGATGGATTTTGGAAGTGTAGACCCAGGTGCAGACACATTTTGGGGAGAAGTGTTTAAAGTGCCAGATTATTTTTTGGAAAAGTGTTGGYGAGGGGAATGAGTGGCGGCTGGTAAATGGTGATGGAGTTGCCAGCACGGATTCAACTGAATCCTGAACTGGGAAGCCCACGTTGGGATGGGCCGATGGGTGGGACGGGGTGAGAGCTGCCCTGGCTGCCCCAGACGGTGCTCGTTGCGCTTTTGTTTTTTACTGAGAGGCAGGAAAAGGACTCTGGAGTCACAGAACTGCTTGTAGTCATGTAAAAGTTGCCTGATGCTTCACYGAGGATCTGCCAAAGTCCTCTGGCCTGGGAAGTTCCTTGGCACCTTCGGTGTCCCCTCTTTGTGTGCAGCTGCRTTCCCTGCGTCAGGCCTGTTTGGGTTTTGGGAGTCCCGTCCTCCCTCAGCTCATCCTTCTCCTTGCCCAAGGTGGATGCATTTGTCCTCCTCATTTTTTCCCTTTGCACCTCTGGGCAATGGGAAAAACCATGGCAGCATCCTTAGGGAAAGCTGCACGTGGCCCGTGTCCCTGCCAGCAAGCAGTTTGCTTTTATCCGTTGCATGTTGTAACTACTGTTTGCTAAGCACTTAAGAAGCCCGTGTAATCTGTGGCTAAGACATTCCTTATCTGGCATTATAAAACTGCTGGGATGGCRAGCGGGCGTTCGGGTTGCCTTGGTGAGAGCGCGCCGCCGCGGCCGGCCTGGCCGGGATTAGCTCCTTCCTGCTGGAAGCGCGGGGTGCCGGGGAGCGCTCTCAGCACGGCTCTGCCCTCGTGAGYGTCCCTGCGCCCGTGGCCTCCTGGCTTCGCAGGAGGCAAAACCCTGCGCGCTCAGGAAGGGYCCGGGAGCAGTAGGAGAGCTCGGCTCAGCGCCTTCGCAGCGCTGCTCTCCGGCTGTTTTCAGTCATCTTKCAGGCGGCAGGGCTGGGAAGAGGCCGGAGGGCTTGGGGCAGGGTCAGTGGGGGCCACGTCTCGTCCTGCTGCCCCTCTCTGGGGATCCTGCTGCCCGCACAGGTTGCGGTGCCACCGGGTAGGTTGGGAAGGGGCAGCTTGGCGCGCGCGGAGGCAGCAGCGTGTGGGGTCAGAGCGCGTTGTGCGTGGGGCTCCGAGCTCCCATCTGCAGCTCTGCAACCCAAACCGCAGCCTGAACTGCTTCGCTGCCACCTTCCCCTTGGYGGAGGAGGAGAAGCAGCCTGCGGAGCTTAGTTTCTGTCTCCTGGGCTTGGAAACCTTGTTTTTCAGCCTTAGAAGAAGCTAAGAAAGCCAGATGTCCATCATGACTGTCCATCCATCTGCTTCTCTTTGGGCCTGTTCTGAGGACTTTTGGCACTGTGAGCCAAAAGATAAACGGGTTGCCACGAAAATGCCCCGTGGTTGCAGTGGATGAAGCTTTTATGTTGAGTTCATCTCACTGGGCTTCTGCGCGGGGTTTTGGCCACTGCTTGATGAGCTCTTCAGAGATGAGATGCTGTGCTGAAGTATTAAGGGAAGGATTTGCTGCCTCGTGCCTGGCATGCTTACTCAGCCCAAAGAACAGGGTTTAATACTTGTGCTCAGCAGCTGTGTAACCTGCTTTCCTGAAATCACCGTGCAAACCTACACTGCAGGAAATGGGTTCACCTCCGTTTGGTTCTTCTTGCCTTTTTTCAGTGGCAAAATAACGGGGATGGGGTGGTTGTCTTCACCACTCCTGCTGTGCCTGCCTCTTGCAATGACTCTTCCAGTGGCTGATAGTATTCCTAACTCTTTCATGGTGTGCCCRGTTGCATTTTAGATTGCTACCTTTAATAGACAGTTGTTGATAAAAGCAGTGATTCAGAGGTAGATGTTGAAGGAAAAACTTCTCATGCTAGTTACTTTTTCATTTACAAATCAGTCTCCCCTGTCTTAAGCTCACGCTTGTCTCTCAGATCATGTGGTGGCACTAATCTTCTCTCCGAGGACGTGCTTATTTAGTGCGGTGGTTTTCAGCTGTTTTAGAACTGCAGCCTTCTAAACAATCCTGACAAAGAGAAAGCCGTTCCCCGTAGAGGGCATTTAAACCCATTAATATCAACTCAGCCAGCTTTTGTGTCTCTCTTGCAGGTAGTCCACGATCCGCAAGGGACCTGCTTCGAGACCGCTGGTGTGGAGCGGCGCTGGGATGCTGGTAAGGACGCGTGTGGGGCGCAGGAGAGGGGCAGGGCGGCAGCGGCTCTGGGGTCCCACAGGCTGTGGAGGTCACAGGCTGTCCTGTGTGCAGATATCGGCAAGGGCAGGCTAAYGATGCCTGGGCAAGGTCTTGCATTAGCCTCTTGCCACTGATGRTGAAGTGGGAATGCTCACGGATGCCGACCCACCCGCACAGGGGAACCATGAGGGTGATGGGGCTGAGCTTGCGGCCTCCCCGGCAGTGAGCCTGGATGCGCCAAGGGAAGTGTCTGAGCAAGCAGACGTGCTCACGAATCGCTGAGCTAAGCAGTGCGATTTAACACGGTGCTGCTGTATCCGGGTGCTTAGCCCGGAGGGCCTGCTCACGTGAGGAGCTGAGCCGGCGTGGCGAGAGCGGGGCGGTGACGGGGCGCACGGGGCCGCGAGCGGCAGCGCCGGTGCCCGGGGAGCCTGCGCCGTGTCCCCGGCTCGAACCCCCTGCGCGGTGGAGAGGTCACGCACTGCCAAAGCGCTGCTCGACTCCACAGCCCTGTGCCTGCCCCGGATCCCGTCTGCCCGCTCGGAGTGTCCTGGGAGGATGTGCRAAGGCCAGGGCATCACGCTGCCGCGCTGGGGCTGCGGTGACCAAAGCAGCTGAGTCATCTCCGCTCACRGCTCCCTCTCCTCCCCGTTGCAGCACTGCTGCTAGGTGCATTTCAGCTTCTCTCCCTCCCTCGTGCCTGCTGCCGGTCAGGACGGGCTTCCCTGATGGCTCCTTGGGCTCACGGCTGCTGGGGTGAGAGCGATGGGCTGTGTGGAACCGCAGGGAACCTGGAGCAGGGCTTTCCTTACCCAAATAACCACCAGCAAAATGTTGTGATGCCAGAGACGGCCTGCAGCTCTGGGGTGGCCACGAGGGGCCCTGCCCAGGATTCCTGCAGGACCTTGCTCTGAGGGCAGAGAGAGGTGGATGTGGCTCCCTTCCTCCAGCTGCGTTTGGAGCCAGCGGAGTGTTTCTGTCACCGTGAGGATGGGAGGGGGCTTTGCGCCTGTTGTGGCCTGCAATAAAGGGTGTCAGGGTTGTCTGCCAGGTTTGGTGAGCCTGTCTGTCTCTGGATCCATTTTCACTTCCTTGTTTATATTTAGACCTCTTGTTACATGCTGAAAGAATCCCTGCGGAGGTTAAAAGGAAAGCACCACTGGCTGGTGACAGATACTCGGTGCCCTCTGCACCCCCCAGCACCTCCCTCGTTGTGCCAGCCAGGAGGGCAGCTCTGCTGGCAGCGGAGTCACCCCCAGTACTTCCCAGCTGAGTTTCTCCTCTTTTTGTTCCTGGAGAGAGGAATAAACCAATCCCAAGTGGCCAATTAGCATCGGCAGGCCTGTTCCTGGTGCTGCTGCAGCAGGAGGGCAGGGAAGCGGGAGCGGCGGCAGAGAGGCCCGTGCTTCCCGGCAAAGAGGCAGAGCTTCTCAGCGCAACGGGGCTGTTGGGAGCAGCTGGGACTGGTGATGGCCGCTCAGGTGGCCTCCTGGGCACTGCTCCGTGCCGCTCCTGCCCAGCTRTGGGGAGGGATCTGCTAGTAGCCGAAGGTGAGCGCGGAGCCCCAGGTCCCCCCTTGACCCTGTCCCGGTGCTCCCTGGCACGCAGCCTGTGGGGAAGCCGATGGCTCCACTGCGAGGGCTGTGGCCAACGGGGCAGGGCTGGCGAGGAAGCTGCTCGGATGCTGATTGTGTTTGTCAGTGCTCCCGGATTAAACCTGCTCGCGCTAAGTCTGCTGAGGGACTGCCCTAYGGCTGGAAAGCGACTACGGGAGCTCCTCTGTCCTGCCCCTCTGCACCCTCCTTCTCCTAAGCCACCTTTAGTGCTTTGCTCTGCAGTCGCCCCAGTGATAAAAGAGAATTGAACAGCCTCGCTGGAGCTCTAGGAGCCGGGAAAGGCGGGAGATCTCCTCGCTGAGGTACCGCTGCTGAGCGGAGGTGGGTTTGCCCGAGCCGCGGGGTGAGCTGGCTGCCGGGGCAGGACCTGCAGCGAGGGCTCTGCTCAGGGGTAAAAGGGAGGATGGCTCTTGTAGTGACTCCCCCGAACGCGGCTCCGTGTCCTGGTGCCTTGTAGCYACCCCGACTGCCTGTGAACTGTGGTGTTTCTGAGGGCTCCGTGTCCGGATGTGGCACTGGGGCTGTAATTTTCAATTTTAAAACCACAGTGGTTTTAAAAGGCACCTGAACAGCTTCTAAAAACCGGGTTAAAGGAAGTTCGACTCTTGCTGTCACCCTGCCAGCTGCTGTGTGTTTTTGATTTTTTTTCTATTTTACCATGTTTTCCTTTTTGTTTTATAAATAACATAAGAACTGTGTGTGTTAGAATTTGCTCCATTCTGTGCTGCTGGGCCTAAGCCCATACTTGTGATGGGGACTGACTGTCCTGTGCTCTCACATGCATAAACTGGACTCTTTCCAGCTTTGAATCCTTGTGAGCCTTAGCTTAGTTGCTTCAGGTAGCCGCATGTAACAGCAGATATAAATGCTGGCCGCAAAGGCGGTCAGTTTGTTTATTTTTGAGTTCTCCCTTTACGTTTCCTGTGTCCTGCCTGTGTGCAGCAGGACAAAGTGCTGGCCGGGGTGTCGCTGCACCTTCCATCTCGTCTCAGCAGGCGTTGCTGTCGTCTCCGGCTGCTGCCCGTGGGTCAGGGGCTGATTGCTGCAGATGGGGTAAATGTCATCGCGATGACCGGTGCATCGGAAGGGTTTGTTGCTGCATGGGGAATCCCTGCAGGGACGCCGTCTCTTGCCCCTTTTCCTGGGTTGTGTTCCCCTTGCCCACAGCCTCTCGGGATGATGCAGATGGGCTCCCTTGCACTCCAGGACCCACTCACGCAGGGAAAGCCCCGCACAGAGTATCCCCAGCTCACGACATCATTGCCCTCCCCACATTGCAGCTCCTATTCCTGTGGCCAGCAGGGGAGCCAGGCTGGGCTTTGCCTTGCAGCGAACTAGTGGAGCAGTAAGGAACCGGCGGTGCACGTTGGGCTGCGTTCAAGGCCGTGCCAGCTGCCTCCTTGGTCACGTCCTTGGGCAGCAAACCAAGCACCCAGGCTGCCCTGGCTGCAGCTGCTTGTGCCGTGCTCGGCCCGCCCTTTGGGGACGGGCGCTTAGAAACCTCAGGGCTCTTGTTCAGGTCATCTTGTGTGAAGGCCATCAAGTAGYGAACACGTGTGCAGTGAAGAGCTGGAAAATTCCAGCTAAGAATCAAACCTCTATTTTAATGCGGTGAGGCCTGTTTATTATGTACTGCACAGACCATAATTATAAGTTCTTAGAACAAGATGGACTAATGAATCACCTCGGAAATGGAAGTTGCTGACCTGCAGGACCCGGTTCCCACCACGTCCACCCTCTGKCCTGTGTCTCCGTTGCAGGTGATGTGGATAAATGTGTAATCCTGCCTGTCAGCAGCTGTCTCCGTCCCTGCCTCTCCGCGCGCTGACGTTAGATCTGCTGGCTGTCGCTTCCCTGCCTGTAGCCATGGGAACTCGGGTGTCAGCCCCGAGTGCTGGCGATGGCCGTGCGGGAAGCGGACGGGTCTGCGAGCACCGTCATCCCTCCTCCCGGGTGAGAGAAGCTCRGGAGGAACGGGATGGCGTGTCCAGGATGCGACACTTCATGCTGTGTTCCTGGTCTCCCGTTTCCCTAGGGRGGGACAATCCTGCACGCATGCCTCTGTAAAAGCCAGTCCCCGTGGGCCTCTTCTTTAAGGGCATTTAATGGTTAAATGAGGTTTGATGAATGTGGTGGAGCTTGTAAGTGCATTTCCATCGTGTGCTTCTGCAGAGGAATTTGCTCCGTGGTGCTTCCCTGCTCCGGGTGCCGGAGCCAGCAGGGTTGGCAGAGGGGATTTGCAGGGAGCTGACAGGAAGGTCGCCTGGGGTTGAATCCAGGCTTTGCTCCGCTGAAGGAGACAAGGAAACCGCCGCACTCTGTGTTGTYGAGAAGGTCCCTGGGTCCTGCCTGGCGCAGAGGAAGGCCATGTCCTTGCAGGAAATGTTTGGAAGCCAGTGGCAGCCGACTGTGCCTTGGAGAAGCAGTTCTCCCACTCACTTCTCTTTGCTAATTGTCCCGTCTCCCTTTAGGGATAGGTCATGATTTGTGGGGAGCTTTTGTGTGCAGGGGATGGTCTGGGGGGCTCTGCAGAGCAGAARGGGGGTCTCTGGCATGAAGATGAGGTGGGTGAGCTCTGCAGGGGCTGCGACAGAGGGACAAGGTGGAAAACCAAGCTCTGGCAGCTCTTCTTGCTGGTCCTTTCTGTGAACCTTTCCATTCAGGGCAGCTCTGGTTCCCATGAGATGTGATACCTGTCRCCTGGTGCATTTGGGGTTGGGCAGCTCAAGGTATCGCCTGTCTCTGCTCGTTGGTGTCACCAGTGGCAGGGGCTGCGCTGCCCGAGGGCTTCCGGGGGTGCCCGTGCTTGTTTTTTATTTTTTATTTTTTTGCTTTTAAGGCTGTTTGTGAGTGCTGATTACAAATTCCTGACTGCTTTTTGCTCAGTTTTGGAGGCAGTCCCAGCAGAGGAGTCCTTGCAGGTGCTGRATTATCCGCAAGAACAGCGTGTTGCGTGTCTGCACCGTGCTGCCCTGGGACATCCCTCCATTTTTTCTGTTGCTTGGGCTRGGACAGACAGACCTGGGAAACTGTCCTGCCCTGGATCCCTGCGTGGGATGCTCTCCTTGGGAGAGCGAACATCCGAGAGGAGCCCAGCCGCGCTGAGGTGACTTGAGCAGCACTGTGCAGATACAAATGAACTGAGATGGGAGCAATGGAGCAAGGTGGAGCGAGAGCCCAGTCTCGGGTGAGTGGAGCCTGCTGCCTCCGAGGGAGCTGGGATGCTCTGTGCTGGGAGGCCAGTTATTCGAGGCGTCCAYGGCTGACACGGGTTAAACATTCCTGCCGCACGCGCGTCGGGAGAGCCGCGGAGTGCAGAGAGAGGGGAGGGGAGGGTGGCAGACCCCGCTTTGGAGGAGAGCCCCGTGCTGCCTCCCTGCCAAGGAGCGAAGGTGCGCCCTGTCCTGTCCCCCTGGGATCATCTGCTTGTGAAAGAGGGGAAAAAAAGATGGTAATGGCAAAAAGGCAGCAGCTGCCCTCCTGGCATGGTGCAGCCAGCAGCGGGTGCTGCTGAGACTGGCCGAACCTGAGCGCTTGCTGCCAGYGTGCGGGGTTGTCACCGCCCCGCGCAGCCTGTGCCTTTGCTCTGGGCACGCGTGGGGTGAAGGGGTGTCCCCTGCCGGGAGGCTGGGACAAGGCTGTGCGGGGCTTTGCGCGGGCCCTGCTCCGAGCAGGTAGGGGCAGCAGTGACAGGATTGCGCTGCCAAGGCACAGCCTGTCACCCGGGTCACTTTTGAGCCAGCCACGTTTAATGCCGTTACCAGGGGATTGCAGCATGCAGTGGCCATGGGCACTCGCCCTTGCGGCTCCCCGCACCGTCCTCGTCCCTCTCCCAGTGCTGGTTAACGCTGCGCTTGCACCACCCTCTCCCGCAGAGCACAGGGAAGCGAAGGAAGCCCCGTTCTGCTGTGGCGCTGGCCTGCGCGCTCATGGTATAGCTGGTTTTAATGCAGTGACACTACCCATTCTTCCCTCCCTGAGACAGCTTCACCTCCATGCAAGGTGGATTTTTTTTCTTTTCCCTCTTTTTTTGTCTGCCTTTTTTTTTTTCTCCTCTTAGTGGCCTTTTCAAGAGGGAAAGGAAAAAAAAATTCGCAAGGTCTGTTGTGCTCCACGTGGCCGCTCTCGCCCGCCTTGGCCTTTCCCTCAGAAGGCGGCTTTGTCTCGGTGACCTTGGCTGGAATTTCCCCCTTGGCCCGTGGCTCGGCCTCGTGGCTTCCAGCTGGCCGCCTGCCCGCGTCCCTGCCCTGCCTGTCCGCTGTTCATCCCGGGCTGCCCGAGGGCCTGCACGGGACGCGGGATGCGGGCAGRGCGGCCCGGCTGCCTCCAGCAGCCCAGAAACACGGAGCCTGCCTCTGTCAGCCACATCAGGGCCGCCGTGTGAAGGGCTTCTGGCCAGGAGCTGCGCTGCGCAGCGTGGGAGCAAATCTGGAGAGCTTCCTTTTTGTTCCAGCGCTTCCCCTGGTGTAAATGAGACTGCAGTCTGGCCTGAGGATTCCTCTCACTCGCCTTGGGTCTCTGCCTTAATGAGTGTGTGACTTCCAAGGACCACAGTGCTGCTGCGGAGCTGGGAGCGCTGCTCGTGGGACGCGGTGGCCCCACGCGCTGGAGGGGCTGTGCCGGCTGTGGGACAGGGCTGGGTGCCCCGGGACCGGCAGCAGCCGYGCAGCGAGGGTTTGAGTGCTGAACTTGGCCTCGAGAGCCTCCTCTCGTGGCCTCTCACTGCTTGGGAACGGCTGCTGAGACACCCCAAGGCTGCACTGAAACGCCGAGTGCACCGCGGCTCGGGGCCCGGGCTCGGTCCCGTCCTGCGGTGGGGAGAGTGCCCGGCTCTCAGTGTCCCCCCGTGCAGATTGCTCGGGTCTGCACGTTGCCCCGGGCTGGTGCCGTGGTGGCTGCAGCCTCCCTCGCGCTCAGGGGCCCTGCAGGGGCTCCGAGCCGCTCCACGCCGTGCGCTCGCCGAAAGGCGCAGCCGGTGCCTCCTGCCGCGTGCCCCCGCTGCTCCCCTGGCAGCAGCCTGGCTCTCGCTGGATGCCCCGCTGAGCCTGCCGAGCTGGGAGGAAATGAGCCCGTGGAAAGGCGGGGGAGAAAGTGGATATTTTGCGAGCTCAGTGTACTTGATGAGGGATCAAAGGAGCGCTGGAGCCTATGTGGAATAAAAGGGTGTGGGCTGCACGCTTGCAGCGGGGAAGGGAGGAGCRGGGCTGCTCTGGCAGCAGCTGCTTGTTGGAAGGGCTTGGGCATGATGTGGAGGGATGGGGCTCACAGATGCCCCTGGCTTAGCGAAGCCGGGCTCTCCTGGCACGCGTGCACATGCAGGCGCTGCCGGTCCCGGCCCCGCCGGGAGCTCTCGTTGCAAGTCGTGGCACGCGAGCTCGCTCGCCGAGGGATCTGCTCGAGCCGTTGCGCTTGCACAAACGAACGCCGCGGAGCCGCRCGCCACCGGGGCTCGGCGTGCGGCCGTCCATGTGCCCCCGGTGCCGCCCGCGCGCTCACCGCCCTGCTCTGTCTTGCAGCGCGGCAGGAGTGGGGCGCCGCGGGGAGCTGCCCTGGCCGCGCCGACACCGCCAGCGACGCCGCCCGCCGCGCCACGCTGAGCACGTGCTGCTCGGCCCGGGATGCTGCCGCCGCCAACGCTGCTGCTGCTGCAGGGATTTGCGCTCTGAAACGGGACCCTCCGTGGATTTGCCATGGTGACATGAAGAACGCAGTGAGGGACACCGGACTGTCAGAAGGAAGAGAGCCTGCACATGCGGCCTGCTAGTATTTTAAGTTATTATTAGTATTATTATTCAATTTTTTATAAACTTCTTTCTATTCTTTTCTTCCCCTCCCCTGAGGTTTGAAAGGGGAGGGGAGCGGGCGAGGGAGAGGGCCCTGAATTGGCTCTGCGGATGCAAGGATGACTGTGCTGGCGAGGGTCCGCAGGAGTTTCCGACAGGTATCTCCACAGGTTGTGTTGCTCCTGCTCTTTGCCTTTTGCTTGCTCAGTGTTTTTGTCTCTGCGTATTATTTATATGGGTGGAAAAGGGGCTTGGAGCCCTCTGGGGACGTGCCAGGGCCAGACTGTGACGAACCCAAGGTTGCCCCCTCCCGCTTGCTCCCGCTGAAGGCCCTCAAGGTGGCCGATTCCTCCCGCACGGACCCCTTGGTGCTGGTGTTTGTGGAAAGCCTCTACTCTCAGCTGGGCCAAGAGATTGTGGCCATTTTGGAGTCGAGCCGCTTCAAATACAGGACAGAGATCGCCCCGGGGAAAGGGGACATGCCCACGCTGACCGACAAGGACCGGGGACGCTTCGCCCTCATCATTTACGAGAACATCCTCAAATACGTCAACCTGGACGCCTGGAACCGCGAGCTGCTGGACAAGTACTGCGTGGAGTACGGCGTGGGCATCATCGGGTTCTTCAAGGTATGGGGCTGTGCTGGAGGGCGGTGGTGAAACAATGTCCCTGTGCCCCGGGTAGCTGCCCTCATAGGGACTGGGTGCAGGGGACAGTGCTGGGCCCTTTGTGTCCCTCAGGCCGGGCTGTCTGTCTGTCTGTCCTTCCCCTTGGTGCAGGGGGCCCGAGGGCTGGTGAGCTGACCCTTCCCTCACTGCGTGCGTTTATCCCCGCTCCAGTGAATCCCTGGGCTGTGGTGGTCCTGAGCAGTCAGGCCACACAATGAGCACAGCAGTGAAGTATGAGCAGCTCAGTACAATGCTCAGTGTGTCTTTAAACAGCTTCCTCTTATTGCTCCCCTTATGCTTTGTTCAGGGCATCTCTCCCTCTTACTAGTCCTGACTTAATCTGCTTCTACCCTTGCAGGCCAACGAGAACAGCCTGCTGAGTGCTCAGCTGAAGGGCTTCCCCCTCTTCCTGCACTCCAACCTGGCACTGAAGGACTGCAGCATCAACCCCAAGTCACCCCTGCTGTACATCACGCGCCCCAGCGAGGTGGAGAAGGGAGTGCTCCCAGGGGAGGACTGGACCGTCTTCCAGTCCAACCATTCCACCTACGAGCCGGTCCTCCTGGCCAAGACCAAGTCAGCAGAGTCAATCCCGCACATGAGCGTGGACGCGGCGCTGCACACCACGGTGATGCAGGACCTGGGGCTTCACGACGGCATCCAGAGGGTGCTTTTTGGCAACAACCTCAACTTCTGGCTGCACAAACTGGTCTTTGTGGACTCCGTCTCCTTCCTAACAGGCAAGAGRCTATCCCTGCCACTTGACCGCTACATCCTGGTGGACATTGATGACATCTTTGTGGGCAAGGAAGGCACTCGCATGAAGGTGGAAGATGTCAAGGTACTGCTGTTACGTCCTCGTTGGATGGGTAGAGGATGTGTGGGKTTGGGACAAGGACTCACATGGTCCTGATGGTACATAGTCCAGAGTGCTCCTGCCTCCAGGCATGAGTTCTCCTGCCCTTAGGGCATCCTGTGGCAGTGGGCAGCCCTTCCCTGGGTGTTGCAGCAGCAGTGCTCTGGGAAAGTCTCATGGGCTCTGCTAGTGTTGGCATGTGCTTTGCTGCAGCCGCATGGGCAGAGTCTCTCTCCTGCTGTGCACTGAGGACGTTCTTGTGTTCTCATCCTGTGCCACAGGCGCTGTTTGACACCCAAAATGAGCTACGCACCCACATCCCAAATTTCACCTTCAACCTGGGGTACTCGGGGAAATTCTTCCACACAGGTAAGGAGGGTGTTGCTTCAGCATCTCTGTCTCCACGCTCAGCATTGCTGCTGTATGGCCCTGAACAACAAGGGCCCTGGGGCATTGGTGCATGACGGTGGGGTTGACCCCACAGGTACCGATGCTGAGGATGAGGGCGACGACCTGTTGCTGTCCTAYGTGAAGGAGTTCTGGTGGTTCCCGCATATGTGGAGTCACATGCAGCCTCACCTCTTCCACAACCAGTCGGTTCTGGCGGAGCAGATGACCTTAAACAAGAAATTCGCTGTCGTGAGTAAGATGCCGCCTGTGGGGGTGATTGGCTTGGGAGGAGGGTGGGAAACGGGGGAGGATAGACAGGGAGATAAAGAGGCTTTTGTGGGCTGAGAAATCCAAGGCAATGACCTGACCTCCCTCACTCCCTTGGCTTGTTTCTTTCCTCCTCAGACAAAGTCCTGGTTCCCTGGTGGACTCTGGTAATGATATCCGTTTGCAAGAGCGAAGGGAGCTGGTGGCATTGTCGTGTCCTCTTGTTACCGTCCCCTGTTCCCCTGCCTCATGCACRCGATTTGCGGTGCGTCCCCTGGGAGGAGCAGTCCCTGGAGCTGCTCCCCACGCCTCCCTGCCTACCAGCGCCCGTGTGGGAGGCCGGGACCAGGAAAGAATGACAAAAACCATCCTGGGGAACAGCAGCAGCACAGTGCGAGTGACGCGGGGGGAGGTTTCCCTCGCAGCCTGCCGAGGGGCAGCGACGGGGACGGCCGCGCTCCGGGCTGCGCTCGGGGCTGAGCGCTCTGGGGACCTTGTGGAGGTGCAGGCTGGGGTGTAAAGGGCAGGCGTGAGGAAAGCCTCTGGAAACGCCCAGCCGCTCTGCACTTGGAGGCTTSGAGCTCAGCGCCAGGGTTTGTAGCTTTTAAAGAAAATGAGCGTGGGAAAAAATCATTTCTACACCTGCGCTCTGAGCAAAAGGATTTATTTCCACCTCAGCTGTTGTAACCTGGTGGCAGCAACTTTGCTGGGTGCCCGTTTGAGAGGGGAGCACTTCACTACCTTGCTCTTCTGTCACCATGTTGCTGCAGACTTCCCACTTGTCCCCAGCCCCCTGCGGATGGAAACCTCTGCTTGCTCTAGGGCTCTTAGTAGGGATACAGGGATTAAATGCTCGGCTCTAAAAGGGGAAAGGTTGATATGCTGCATTTTAACCAGGCCTGGAATCTGGTGGTTAGCCTGCTGTGGGTTGATGCTGCACTGAAGCTGTTGCTGCAGGGTGGTGGAGCCAGGTCAGAAATGCTGCTGCTGTGAAGSTCTGGTTGATAAAAGCTCCCTCTGCAGGTCAAGTTTTGGAGGACCAGTTTATTTTCTAAGGGCAGATTTTAGCTCTGCTTAGGTGTTGTCGGTCCTCTTTTAGCCCGGGTAAAGCCWTCCCTAACTCCAAATAGTGCTGTGACTGGCTGATTTGCTCACGCCTGTCTTGCATCCACTGTAATGTCAGACCCAGCAATAATAAATCACACTCACATCCTAAAAGGTGGATTATCCGTCTGTCCTGAATTAATGCCTGTTAACCGGAGTTCCTTAACAAGGGGTCGATTGGGCCATCCCTGCTTGTGCTGGGAGATACAGGCAGATGTCCAGATCGGACTTTCCAGTGTGTTTTGCGTCACAGATGTGAATCAATTTATGGTGCTATACAGACATATCAACCCAGTCTGACAGAAAGCTTTGCTGCTGCTGTTTGTACAACAAAATGACAACAAAAATGGTAGGAATAAATATGGTGGAAGTGGAGCAGAGGAGCAAATGTCCACCCAGCCCATCTAGTCCTGAGGTCCCCTCTCTAGAGACAATCCCAGTAAGGAGAGGATACACAGAGACAGCTCTGTCCTGGCTGCTCTCCAGAGACATGAAGGCACCRTCTGTAGTTGGGAGCGAACCATTCTTGAGGGTGTCTGGATTGAGCTGGGAAGGCGCAGGTTCTGGGTTCTCTCTGGTCACCCTGCTCTTTGCCTCTGCAGGAACATGGCATCCCCACTGATATGGGCTACGCGGTGGCTCCCCACCACTCGGGCGTGTACCCCGTCCACGTGCAGTTGTACGAAGCTTGGAAACAGGTTTGGTCCATCAAAGTCACAAGCACGGAGGAGTATCCCCACCTGAAACCTGCTCGCTACCGCCGTGGCTTCATCCACAATGGCATCATGGTAGGTGGCYAGGTTTTCTCATTGCTTCTCTGCTGTCCCCCCATTGAAACTTCTGCGAGGCATCCCTCGATCACTCAGCTACTTTGTCCCTGTCTGGTGGAGGCTGCTGATTTGAGGGGACTGTGTCACTCTSTGTGTTTGTAGTTCTTTAACATGGGCAGTTGTGAGGGATCTTTAGCGTAGTTTCTGTATCTGTCCATCTCCATCAGAGAGCATTTACTCAGGGGCTAGTGAGATGCAGAGGAGCTGATCCTGACCTTTAAGTATCTGAGGACATTGGGGCCACTTTTAGTTTAAGAAGATCTTGCCCCAGCCTCCTGGAGCAGACTGGGTAACTGTTTCATTGCTTAGGTTCCTTCGCCTACTCCAGGCTTGTCTTTCTCTTCCACCAGGTATTGCCCCGGCAAACCTGTGGCCTCTTCACTCACACCATCTTCTACAATGAGTACCCCGGTGGCTCCAGTGAGCTGGACAAAATCATCAAYGGAGGTGAACTGTTCCTGACGGTGCTCCTTAACCCTGTGAGTATGTCCCGAGGCCCTCGAGGGTGAGCGGGCAGAGCCCTCCCTGTGCGACGCTCAGGGTGGCTGTCAGGTGAGGCTCTTCTGACCCCTGCTCCATCCTTTCTGCTTCAGATCAGCATCTTCATGACTCATTTGTCCAATTATGGCAATGATCGCCTGGGTCTGTACACCTTCAAGCATCTGGTCCGCTTCCTCAACTCCTGGACCAACTTGAAGCTGCAGACTTTGCCCCCTGTGCAGCTGGCGCAGAAATACTTCCAGATCTTCTCTGAGGAGAAGGACCCTCTGTGGCAGGTATGTTGTGASCCAGGGTATTGTGTGGAGGGAATGGGGGAACCAGCCCAGAAACTTGGGACTGGGGAATGGCGAGTAAGTCGTAGCTGGCCTTGCTTTGAGTAGAAGTAGGACTAGGTGATCTGCTAAGGTCCCTTTCAGCCTGCACTTTCACATGATGCTCTGGGTAAGCAGTGACATTTTTCACATCTTTATGGTTCTGCAGATAMTCCATCTGCGCCATGAAAGGATGAACTCATTTGTTGGTCCTGTTTGCTGAGCAGTGTGGCCTCCCTGTGTATCTGCTCCTGTCTCAAGACAGCTGAGCACTGGTGCAAAGTCCTTTCTAGGCTGCCCGGTCTCTAATCCTTCTGTCCTGCGTTTCAGGATCCCTGTGAAGACAAGCGGCACAAAGACATCTGGTCCAAAGAAAAGACCTGTGACCGCTTTCCAAAGCTCCTTGTCATCGGGCCTCAAAAAACAGGTACTTTCATTACTGTCAGTGCCATGTGCTTGTTGGGAGGCCTGTCAGGTCCCCTGCAGCACCCCAAAATGTATGTTGATAGCACTGTTGGCCTGAAGCAAATCAGGAAGAGAGCTTTGGCCTAAATCAGTTCTTGCTTCTCTCTGTCTGAAGGAACAACTGCCCTTTATCTCTTCTTGGGGATGCACCCGGACTTGAGCAGCAACTACCCGAGCTCAGAGACCTTTGAGGAGATACAGTTCTTCAATGGACACAACTATCACAAGGGCATTGACTGGTMGGTCTGCTTGTATCTTCCCACCACAGATTCCAAGCTGCCGGGGTGGGAATACCAGTTCCCTTGGGAACAGGAGCGGCATTGCTGTGGGGTTTTCTGACAGCCTTGTAGCACCTGGACCCCTAACTAAGAAGCTGAGGGGAACYTGATTTTAGCTGCAGGTAGAAGTAGCAGTGCTTATATGAAGTTATGACGTGATAAAACAAAGCTTACTGCTGCAGCTTTGCCTGATGAGAGTCCTCTGTGGCGGGGCATAAGCAGTGGATGTCAAAGCTGGAGTCCAGGAGAAAGGAGTCCTCCCTTGTGTCATCAGCAGGACAAAGCAGGCACCACAGGCACCACTTTCCGGGCTGYCACAGGAGGGAGTCCCTCTCCCTAGAGAGGAACAGGAGGACAAGCTTAGGATACTTGGCCACTGCAGGGCGAAGTGAATTGCTTGTGGTGTCTCCCCCTTGCCACAGTACATGCTGAAGCCTACCCAGCTCTGGTGGCTGCAGAGTGTACCTGTACCTTACCCTTAATGCCTGTGTTGCCACCGAGACGGGCTGCGGATGCTCCCCCTCTGCCCACAGGCCATTGCATTGCCACAGTTTATCCCTGAGATGTCATTCTGATGCCAAAGGCTGCTTGCCAGGACTCAGCAGTGCCCTTCACAGAAGCCAGGCTTGTGTGTGTTGGTTACACTATGGCTTCTAGGTCTGCTTGGGGAGTTTGATGAAGCCTGGCTGTCCAGAATGTCTGGAGGTGATTGTAAATGCAATAGGCATCACATCTGGGGGAACTATGTCAGTTTAGTCCTTGATAGCATTGGTAACCTTTATGTTGGTAGCTTTGTAACTTTTAGTGGAGGTTTAGCCACATAGGGGACAAGACTGTGGCTTGGAATGGAGAATGGCAAGGATATCTTCTGGTCCTTGTGTGCCTAGACTAYGCTGTGCCTTCCCCACAGGTACATGGAGTTCTTCCCTATCCCCTCCAATACCACCTCTGACTTCTACTTCGAAAAAAGTGCCAACTACTTTGACTCAGAAGTGGCTCCCAGACGGGCTGCAGCCCTACTCTCCAAGGCCAAGGTCATCACGATCCTCATCAACCCTGCAGATCGAGCCTACTCCTGGTATCAGGTGAGCTTGCCTGCCTCYGACTCCCCTGCAGCTTCTCTGGCTCCCTGGGGCAGTGCCAGCCTCCCATGTCCTACGGAGTAAGGATCTTCCATTGCTGTCAGCTTGGCTTGGAGTTGAGGGTGTCTTTCAGGGGGGCATTTTCTTGGAGTCAATAAGAAGTTCAACCATTTGCGTTGGTGACGAGGGAGCTACAATGCTCAGCTGTGCCCCAGAGGTGTCTAGAACCCAGCCTGGGGTTTCTAGGCCCATTGGCCTCCAGTCTGGACTGCCTCAGCAGCAAACCCATCTCTCTTGCATCTGACAGCATCAGCGAGCTCACGATGACCCAGTTGCCCTGAAATACACCTTCCACGAGGTGATCACAGCTGGACCCGAGGCTGCTCCTAAGCTCCGGACACTGCAGAACCGCTGCCTGGTCCCGGGCTGGTACGCTACTCACATCGAGCGCTGGCTGAATAACTACCATGCCAACCAGGTAGGAAGGACAACAGCTGTGGCACCTCGCTTGTGTGACCTGCAGTACATGGGAGCCCTTTTCTCCCAAGCAAGGACGGGTCAGGGAAAACAGCTTAGGCATAAAGCTCACTGCAAGGGTGCTCCAGTGGGAGCTTCTCTTACACGCAAATGACTTTTGAGATAGAATCAAAAGTTCTTTGAGTAAGTATGGAGGGGAGACTTCGTGTAAAAAGGAAGACCTTGTAGTTTGAGATTGGTTATGGCCAAGGTACAAAGATGCCTCAGTCTGGGCTAAGCATCTGGAGAAAGGTGGGATTTTTTCCTCCCTAAGTGTGTGAATGCAAGAGGCTTAGTCTGTAAGGCCTGGAGTGGGCAAGGATGGGGTGGCTCATCACAAACTCCTTCCACAAGGACTCCATCCTCTGCAGCGTGAGGGCTCCCCTGGGCAGTGTTATGAAGGGGTGATGGGGGCTTGGGTGGCTTGGTGGGTATCGGGTCCCTGCTGCCAACTAGTCTTGGGCCTCAGATCCCCACGTGGTCTTTGGGGTTGCCCTGCCCAGTGGTACTGCAGRAGCAGAGTGGGATAAGGATACCAGGCAATACTCTCCGTTGCTTCAAACTGCTGTAAGGGCAATCAGGGTTATATCTCAGCCCCGCTGTGACCTGCACACACAGGGGGAGTGGCAGTATATGGGGCACGTTGCCTGAATGATTTTTCCACTGTCATATCATCTTTTAAAGTCTGTTATTTGTCTGGTCCTGGTGTCATTGCTGTAATACAATCCTGGCYGTCAGTGGGTTGGGCAGCCCTGAGCTGAAGCTGCAGGCTCAACCTGGATGGAACCTTGCATTTTTTCTCCCCCTAGCATCCACTGWAAGGGAACACCAGGGCATTTAGCTGTTGGCATCCAAAAGGAGACTTTGTTCAGACTTGTGAGAAATTTGGCTCACAAATGACAAAATAGAAAAGGTGTGGTGTGCCAAGAGACCTTGGGCTGGGAGCCTGCAGGAGGTGGTTACCTGACAGGTTTACCTGAACTCCATGGTTCTGCTTCATTCCGTACAGATCCTTGTGCTGGATGGAAAACTGCTCCGAACAGAACCTGCCAAAGTGATGGAAACAGTCCAGAAATTCCTTGGTGTGACCAGCTTCATCGATTATCACAAAACCCTGGCGTGAGTCCTTCCCAGAGCTTCCTCTTCCTCTTTAACCAGGAAAGCATCTGCCATTCCCCATAGCAGATAGAGGAATCTCTTTTTTTACATCAGGCTTCTATCACAGAAAAATGAGAAGTATAKAGCTGCCCCAGCACAGAACCAGGARGAGCAATGMCCCCCTGGAAGTTTGTAACAGAGCTCCCACTGATTCTGATGACACCAGAATTTTACTTGTGTCAGCCTGGGGCCAGAACTGGAGCTCCTGATTGCTGAGATCTATGCTGCTATCTGGGATAGCTGCATCCAGATTTAATGCTATGGCTTTGAGAAGCCCTTGCTTGCTGGGACACAGTGACAAGCCCCTGCAGGATGCCCCTTCCTTCCCAGGATCATGTTTACCCAAAGCCATAAAGCTACAGTTCTTACAGGTAGCTGCTCCTGAGTGCTGCAGCCATCATTTCCATTTGGCAGACATCCCACTTCACTTTGTTTATCCTTCTGCTGCAGTGGGGACAGGCTGGGCAATGCAGGAGCAGCATCTGGRCCCCAGAAGCTGAGAACCCAAGTTCTAGGGATGCCTTCAGATCCCTTGTTGCAGCGCATCATCCCTCGTGTAGGTTTGGGGTGTTGAGAGGCTCCTTGGCCTCTCCTGCAGGTGCTGCAGAGCTGCTCTTGCTGCTCCCTGTACAGCACCTATGTGGGTGCTGTGACTTCTTCCTTGTGGGGACAGTGAGCGTGGGCTGGGTGGTGGTTGCAGCTGGGAATGGCTCTGGCTGAGCTGGAGGAGGTGGGTGCTTTGCACACTGCAGCAATACCTCATTACTTGGTTACTTTGCTAATTATGACTGTGAAAAACATGGATAGGGTCATCCCTCTCTAAGCTTCTTAGACATTAAAGCCTGTCACAGAAAGCACAAGCSTTCATAGCTCCTAGAAAAACAGTGACTCTTTTCCCTGCTGGTCTTTGTCTTGTGTGTGCATATAGCCTCTCTGAGGCTGTGGGACTCCCATGAGAAATGCAAGCAATAAATGTTGTCACGCTGCTTGTTGTGTGATTGTGCAGGAAACCTGTTGCACAGGTTGGTCAATAATGAGGTGTTAGCTGGACTGTGGATTAAAAGCAGGGGCAGAAATGCTGCTCTAGGACACTGAGCCTTKGCAAACTAAGGCAGTGGGGCCATGTGAGATGATGCCCTTGCACACTGTGGGGAAGCACAGCCCTGCAGAAGGGGCACCAGCAGGTTGTGCTTGTGTTAATGAGAGGGCTGAAGGCAGAACTGTTCTTTGTAGGTTTGATCCGAAGAAAGGATTCTGGTGTCAGCTTCTGGAAGGAGGGAAGACCAAATGCTTGGGAAAAAGCAAAGGGAGGAAATATCCTGAGATGGATTCAGATGTGAGTATTCAGATGAGCTTGTGGGACAGTGCTTTGCTGGCACTGTGTCCTAGAAATGGAGGTGCAGCCTGTGTGGAAGGGCAGGGGAAGGCCGTGTCTGGCGTCCCACGGAGCGTGAAGATGTGCGGGCAGCGCGGCCTGGCTGCAGCCTGTGCCCAGCTAAGTGTGGTCTCCCTTCTCTTCCTCTTGCAGTCACGAGCTTTCCTGCGGGACTATTACAGGGACCACAACATAGAGCTGTCCAAGCTCCTGTACAAAATGGGCCAGACGCTGCCCACTTGGCTGCGGGAGGAGCTGCAGAACACCAGGTAGCTGCTGCCTGCCACGGCCTGAGCAATAGCGCAGCGAGGAAGGCAGCCCGCCTGCCACSGAGCCCAGCCCGGCCAGAGCAGCCTCTCTGAGCAATATCCAGCTGCGGCCTGCGAGGGAGACCCTGCGGAGCCCCYGGAGCCGAGCGGAGAGCGCGACGGCTGCGTCCGCGGCTGCGCGAGCCGCGGCCTGACTTTGCAGCCCCAGCACTGCGGCCTCTCTGCGTGCCCCCACATCCATTCTTTTTTCCTTTTAGATTCTTGGGCTTGTCATGGAGGTCGTTTGTCATCCTGTTCTGATGGGGAAATGGGGAATCGGTGCAAATTCCCTGTTTCTCTACCTGGCCCAGGTCCTAACTCCCCTGGGCCTGGGAGAAGCATCAGAGCAGTTCTTTACTTCCGTGTCAAATGAGGAAGCAGCAGCTCCAGGCACCTTGAAGGTAACTTATGCCAGCCTGGAGCAGAGGAAAGGAGCTGTTGGAAAGCTAAAGCCTGAAGTGACCCTGCAGTGCAGCCCAAGAGCAGGAAACAGAAGCRTATAAACAGTGGTTTGTTGGATTCTACCAAAATCTAGTGTTAAGARCCAAGGAGGAGGAAAAAAAGGTGTCTTTGGTTTCTTTTTTTTGTAAAGACTTGGGCAGTATTTTTTTGATCATCTTTATTTGTTTTCAATCTCTTATTCCTGGTCCATGGGCAGCGTGATGGCAGAACTGAACTGAGAAGYGGCGTGGGTGCAGATCCCTGGACGCCCACGCGCCCCGTCCTGCGTGGCAGCGTTTTACACGCGTGGTGTTTCCTGTGGTAAAGCCGAGGGGCAGCCCGACAGCTCCAGCCCCCAACTCGGAACGGAGCGGGCCCTTGCGGACATGGCGGATTTGGGGATAACGGCGCTCAGAAGGACGCCGTGAACTTCAAGCCTCTTGGATATTAAAAGCTAAAGTATTTTAATAATGTTGGGTTGGGTGGGGAGGGTTTTTTGTTCTGTTTTGCAGGGATTGTTTTTCTTTGGTGCCAGAATTTGTACCGAAACCTCAAGGATTTTATTTTGTCTCTGTACCTGTTACACAAGAAATGGACAAAGGTCAATGGGGAAATGGGAAGGTTTCTTGGTGTGGCTTCTGCGCTGGAGGCAGACACGTCTTCATACCTGTACTGGTGACGCACAGGAGCTGCAGCCCTGTTCCAGCTACAGCCAGTGCTCCAGCAGGGAAGCTTGCAAAGCTGCCCCTGTCTCGAGCTGCCCTGGGAGAGTTTGTGCACACAAGTGTGTGTCTGTGTACCCGCCCGTGCACGCCGCAGCAGTGYGACACTGAGATGTAAGTTGGGTGGAGAAGGGCCCCAGTATCCCCTCRGATATCTGTGCAAAAGTTGGGAAGGGGTCACCCTTTGGGTGAGTCTTGGGTGGCAGATGGATCAAGGGGATTTCTACTCTCCAACCCAAGRGCCCAGCAATTTTTATGCCTTCAGAAGGGGTGAGAATCATGCAAGGAGCAGCTGTTGTGGGCCACGTGCTGCTGTGCATTGGATGGCTGTGTTTATGCTGGGCTCCTGAGGAAGGCGGCCCGAGCTCTGCGGCCGCTCTCACGCTGCCGGCGTGGGAGCTGCGCGGGCTGCAGCGGTGCTGCGAGGTGACGAGCAGCAGGGACAGCCCCGGCAGCGGCTGCGATGGGYTTGGGAGCGAGTTCAGGGCAGCAGGGCGGGCGAGCAGCACAAGTGCTGGGCTTTTCCACTCCCTACAATCAGATTTGGTTTTGCTGGTGGAAGGGGCCCTTCTGGGAGTGGGAGCTCTCACCGATTTTCTGTTTTGTTTTTTTGCATGAAACTCTAGTGCTCCCTGGGGCACAGGGCCAGGGCAGAGGGAGGGCTAGGGGAAGGATGCTGCTCCATTCCCATTGCCCTCTGTTTGGTCCTTTCCCAGCTCAATCCATTTCAGTTGCATTTGGAGTTTCCCAGTTGTTCATGTACGGTCCTGTTGAACTAACTGCTAATAAAACGGGGGGGTTGGTTTTAGCTGCCTGCCGTTGCCTGCTTCTCCACTCAGCTGAAGATGAACACAAGGGCCACAGCCGGTGAGCTGGTGCGTCTCACTGGTGCCACRGGAGCCTGTTGCACCTGCACATGAGGAAGGGACAGTCGCCTTGGGACAGGAGGGCAAGGGCAGAGCGGCTGTGAGGAGGTGAGTGCTTGCAACAAGTCCCATTCCTCTGCACACATCTGCGCTTCTGTCCTGGTGGCCTGGGCTTGGTCTTGGGCGTCACGGTGGGTCACTGGATATGTGGTGTGGACACGGGCCAGCTGCGCAGGAGCAAGTTGGACTTCCTTGTGTTCTCCATACTGGCTACGTCGCATTCATCTGGGCGCAATCAAGGTTGCAACAAGTCTCTCCTAAGCCCCATGTCTCCTAAGTCCCTAAGCCCTGGGAGCTTCTGCTGGGGTGCCGGGACCTTGAGAAGCTCGGGGAGGGACAGCGCTAGGTGAGGCCCCATCTGCTGCTGCCTCCYGGCTTTGAGCAGAGCCCTGGGAGGCTGCGAGCGCAGGAGGGCTGCGGGGGCAGCAGTGAGAGCAGCCGGGCCCCGCGCCGTGCACGAGGTGGCAGCAGCCSCCCGGCCCCGCACGGCTGCCGGCCTTGCAGCCTGTGCGAGGGAGCCGGGCAGCCGCGCTGCCACTAGCCCCACTAGCCCGGCTCGTGCCCCTCTGGCACGCCCCAGCGCTGGGCTCCTCCAGGGCTCCTCCAGCCCCATGTTCACAGCCTCCCGTCTCCAGCCCTGCTCTTTCAKTTGGGAGCAGGGGCTGTAGCTCCCACACAGGGTAAGGAATGAGTGTGTGGGGGCTCCTGATGCCCAGGCGTGAGGGCAGCAGCCCCTTGGGGCGGCGGGGCCCAGCCAGGCTGGAGCTACCGGCTCCATGCAGTGCAGCGTGTGCTGAGGCCCGGCGTGCTCGCCTCAGCGAGGCCGGAGCCGGAGGCCAAAGTGCCCCCCAGGGCCCGCTCTGCTTTCACCTTCCTCACATGATGTGGCTGCCACTCRTCATTGTTACACTGGGGACAAACGTGGGGCTGCCTCGTCCCCCATGCCTCCTGCACCCAAATCTGCCCAAGCGGGGTGTGAAGTGGGTTTGAGAGGGGCTGAGGGGCCGTGGCAGGGCCTTGCTGCAYGGAGGATCCCCGGAGCTGCCTGCGGCCCTCGCGTCCAGCACCAGTGCGGCTCTGGCTGCGCCCCGCGCCCTGCTGGCCCCTGCGCTGGGTGCGGGGTGCTGCAGCCGCGTTCCCCTTGCCCTTCCAGGGTGCCGTCTGCGCCCCCGGAAAACTGGCCCCTGCTCCCTGCCTCGCCTCCCTCCTGCTGCAGCCCTGGCCCCCGCGAAACGCGCAGGAAGTGGAGGCGCAGCCTAATTAATAGCAGACGGGCACCGCACAGGGCCCTTTGAAGCTGTCATGGTGACAAACGATGTGCGGTGCTGTGGGGACGGCAGGCAGGGCTGTGCGCGCCGCCCGCGCCCCTCGTTCGCCCCAAACGGCGGGCTCCCCTCCCCAGGGCTCCTGCTGCCCCCCGCTCTGCAGAGGCGCCGGGGGCCGCTTCCCCTGCAGCCGGGTTTGTGTTTTTGGGGGGCTGGAGTTGGCCGGCGGTGCCGCTCACCGGCCCTCGGTGTGGGGCGGCAGGTGGGAGCAGCTGCTGCGGCACCGTGGCCCTCAATGTGCAGGGCTCGGGCGGTGGGACGAGTCCTGGCCCTGCACCACGGCCTAAGGGCTGCGCCGGGGCAGCCCCGGCCCCCGCCACGCCTGCCTTGGCACCAGGGCTGTTTTCTGGTCTCTGCCTCCGTGGAAAATGTGCGAACGAGGCAAAATCTGCGCTGGGCTTGGGCCAGGGCTGGAGCCGCTGTGCCCGGCAGCCACAGCCCGCACTGCTGCCGGACACCCCAAGGCTGCTGGACACCCCSAAGGCTGCGGGCACGGGGGCTGCCGAGAGGAAGCGCGCGGGGAGGGAGCTGCAGGGAGCCCCCGGGGACCAAGGGCRAAGGTGCCCTGCTTGCCCCCATCCAGCGCCACTGCCTCCGGCCCAGGCACCCATCCTGCTCTGTGAGGGGCTGGGGGCAGCGAGGTGCGGCTCAGCACAGCGCCCTCCTCCCACCTTGCTTTTTATTTTCTTTTTTCTTTTTACACTTTATTTCCTTTTAGCTAAAACAGAGCTGCCTTTCACGGCGGCTGCCGCCTGGCCCCTAGACCCCRCTGGGACCCGCTGCTATGTCGGGATGGGATGGGGAGGTGGGCTGGGCAGACAGGGGTGGCTCCGGCAAGGGAAGGGGGATAAGGCGGCTGCCAGGGCTGGCCTGGCTGGAGCCGAGCGCTGCCCCCCAGCCCTGGCCTGGGTTCGGTGGCCGCACGGTTCGGTGCCCTTCCTCCTGCCCTGTGGCCATGCACAGTGGGGTCCGGGCCGAGGAGCCGGGGGCTCGCGGCCCCGGCTGCGCATCCCGGTGGCCACAGGGCCTCCTCGTGCGGCCGGCCTGGCTGCCGTTCTGGCCCGCGGGCTCGGCCAGGCTGGGGTTTTGGCAGGAGGCGGYGGAGGAGCCGAGCGCTGCTCCAAGAGCTCCCGTCAGAAGGTTCTCGAGAGGGGAGTGCGGAGCTGCAGGAAGGGAGCAAAGCCGCGAGTTTCCAGAGTTTCTGCTGGGATCACTAGGGGGGATTAGGAGCCGGGAAAGGCTGAAGATTTACAGCCTCCAGCTCCCCTGGCAGGTCCATCTGCTACTAGAAAGTGCAGTTCAGCCACGCAGGAGCAGCCGTAGGCAGGGAGTGCATTAACGTCGTGCTCATAAAAGCAGGCAGCGGAGCTGCGCTGGCCGCCTCRCTGCCTCCCTCGGTTTGGAAAAGCCCGTAAATGTTTCTTGCCAGGGCGGGCTGGTGGGGGGGAGGAGGAGGAGGTTTCGCCATGTGCTTCCAGCTGGGAAGGGGTGGAAATAGGGGCTGGAGTGCGCCATGCAGCCCCTCCAGGCACGAGGACGTGAAGCTGCGGCGTGTCCAGCCGGCTGCATGCAGCCCGGAGAGCAGCTTGTGCAGCCGGTGCCTTTGGCCTTTCATCGCCTGGTGAGTTGTGTAGGTGGCAGCACAAGAGAAGAAACCTCTTGGACATCTCAAAAACCATCTCCTTTATTTGTTTTCCAAAACAGAGAGAGGCCACGGTGCCCTGCAGGGGTTTGGAGCAGCAGGAGGGGACTGTTCTTCATCCTTTCCCACTTGGCAAAGCTTGGTGTCTAAGCAGAGCTTCACTGCTTGGCCTTTTGTGGAAATCAGTATCATTTTATTTGAAATGTGCCCTTCCCRAGTTTGGATGCTGCAGAGATCTCGCTGTGACTGTCGTTATCACTCTAAGAGTGTCTTGCTTGCAGGGATGACTCCAAAGAAGCACCCTGAAAAGTGTCCAGCAGGGTAAGAACTGGGGTTTCTGAGCCCTGGGCTTGGAGAGCCTGGAGTGGGTGCTGGGAAGCACCATGGAAGTTATTCTAACATGAGGGAGGGTCTCCATGCTGCCAAACCCTTCAACATCTCAAAAGGGAGGCTTCGAGTSGCTCTGTTTGCACGCAGCAGATGTGACGCACAGAATTCGCCATCCTCCCATCGGATGGGGAAACTTCAGGGGATCTTCAGGCTCTGGCGTTGCTGTCCCAAACCCCCGGCCCCTTGCCCAAACTCGAGGCGCTGTTTTGTGCTCAGGTTTTTGGAGGGGCAACCGGCCAACAGGAGATGGGCTGTGCTCTGAGAGCTTTCCAGGGGAGGTGTGCTATATTTGTACTTATTTTGAAAGGATAATTAAAAAAGATCCTCCCCTTGAATAAGAGCCATGCAAAACATTTCTTCTAATTTCCCTCRTGAGCTGGGAGGGATGCAGTTATATTTTGTGAAAAAAAAGAAGCACTGAATTTTAGTGTCTGAAAACAATCAGTATGATATTTTTATTATATGTTTGTGAACCCCTAGATTGGAAAGTTTAAAGAGGRTTTCTGTAAGTTGTATGTTTTCTTCTAAACATGGATATGTCTTGTTTTGAACATAGGCAATGTGGTATGCGTTAGAAGACACTCACAAGTAATACATCTACAGTGTCTAAGACTGTAAATGAATCACACATTTAAATGTCACAGTTTAATTCAAAAAACGCCACAGATGTAGAATACATTCGAAATGTCAAAGTATAGATGACAAAAATATGTTCCTTCCATAGAGGAAAATTGCCTTATAAYGAAATTGCATTGATCGCCGCTTTGCAGGGGCTGTAGCTAGCCCAGCTCTGCGAGCGGTTTCCTTTTCGAGGAGCCGCATGGCGCGGGGCCGGGCGCGCGTGCTGCCTCGCGCGGGAGCACGWCCCGCTGCGCCGGCCCCGCGGCCGCTGCCTCCCCGCGGCATCCACCCTTTGCGGCTTTGCCCGAAGTGGGGCTGGATACCGCCGGTGCCACGGGTTGGTTTGTGCCCGTGGGTGCTGCTRTTGGTGCTGCCTTGGTGCTGCTCTTCCCAGGGCTCCCCTTGCTGACATGCCTGGGCAAGGCTGGTGGAGCTGGTGTCCTCAAGGCCCCGACACCCCAAGGACGAGGGCTGTGGGCAGCAGTGTGGCTCCCGAGGGCACCCGCAGCCCCGTGGGGACCCGCAGCCCCATAGGGCCACGAGCGCCGCTCCGGGTAAGCGCTGCGCCGGCTGCCCCGGCCAGCCGCCCCCATCGCCCACAAGAAGCCTTTGTCTCTCCGGCGTCGCTTATTGGAACCATGTGTGGCAGGGAGCTCTGGAGCCGGCCCCCGCCTGGCCGGGCGCTCCTGCGAGCCGGGGAGRAAGCAGAGGCTGCTTCCCGGGCTGCCCGTAAGGGATGTTGTAGGGAAGGAGAGCAAGGATGGAGGAGGCTGCTCCAGGAGAGCGCCAAGGAGCTGCCCAGCAGCCACAGTTGCCCTCCCTGCAGCCATGCACAGTGTGTGGTGCAGGGTGCGTGGTGCAGAGTGCACAGTGCACAACCAAGGATGCTTGGTGCATGGTGCAGAGTGCACGTGCCRCCGCTCAGCCTCCGGCGGGAGCACGGCCGGGGGCACGGCCGCCTTCCTGCTCCGTCTGGAATAACACGGCGCCTCGCGAGCGGCACAGAGCGGGCATTGTCTGGGCTGCCGGGAAGGCCGCCGGCGCGGGAGGAGGGGGCTTGCTGCAGGGGCCACCGCCGATCCGGGGGTCCCGGCACTTTCCATTTTGTGTGTGCAGCTGCGGAGGAAAGGGCTGGCCGAGGAAAGTTGTCTGAATTTTGCAAGAACCAGCCGGAGGGGGCGGGGGTCTATCCTCTCCCCTCCTCTTGCTGGGTGAGACATGAAGGAATCAAAGGCAGCCTCGGTTGGGGAACGGGCCTCCCCGGAGGCCTTGCCCGGCAGCTCACTCGCACGTGTTGCAGCACGGGATGGTGGTGAGTGCCCTYGGCCCTGCTCTAGGCTCTGGAAACCTCTTAACCTGTCGTCAGACCCCGCTCACCTCGCCCAGCTCCTCGTGCACCCCTGTCCCTGGGGCGTGCGGGGCCCCTTCCACCTTCACCTGCCCACTCCAACGCTGGCACCCAGGGAGGCTCCTGCCAGGAGCCTGGTGCTCCCAATGGCTCAGGAAGCGGCAGCTGGGAGCCTCCTGGCAGCTGTAGCACCAGGGCAAAGGGACAGTACCTGGTAAGGTGACTCTGTCTGAATAATGCAGTGAGACACCTGGGAAGCGGCGCTGGCAGAGCGCATGCAGAGCACAGTTAAGCTTAGGAAAGGCAGCCGATAAAACTAAGGCAGATGCTAAACACGGGAGGCTTGAGGTGCTGGGAAAGCAGCTCGTGCAGGCCAATGACGTGTGGGTGGCTCTGGCTCTCCTGGCAGCTTTCCCTTGGGCAAACGCGGCTCCCGTGGCATACCTGGCTCTGTGCAGGCCTGTCCCAAGCGTCCTGCCCCTCTCTGTCCTCGGACAACGCTCGTGTCCTCTTTGCAGGGTGCTTTGGCAGCGAGGAGGAGAAACCCAAGACCAGCTGGGGGTGCAGCCCTGTCCCCCTGCGCAGGATCTCGTACAATGTACAATGAAGGATGTCCCGTGGGGCCGGGAGGGCGGCAGGCGCTGGTCTGTGCTGYGGGGAGCCATGCAGGGGCTGCGCCTTGCCCTGCACCTCCGCGTGCCCGTCCCGTATATGGGGCACCCGCCGGACCCCCCGTCAAGGGGGTTCCTGCACCCGGCTCTCCAGGGTCCCTTCCCGGCCACCCACAGCTGCCTGTGTGTTTATAGATGATGTGAGAGGAGCACCCCGCCTCGCGCAGCCGCCTGCCCCCGCGTCCACGCGCAAGGGCCGCACAGACCTAACACGAATCAAACGCCTCCGAGTGAGCCAGAATAAATATTTTATGGTAAATTACCAGTGCTAATAATTATAAAAACCTGCACTATGACCTGTAGCTACGGAAGGGTTTGCAAGCAGCTGGTGGCCACATGAGTGGCGCTGCTTTGGGCTCCCCCGCCGGGCTGCCTCCCCACRTGCACCCACATGGGGAGCGGGACTGAGGGTCCCCCGGGCACCTCGCTGGCTCCAGCGCCTGGAGTCCCTGCTGGGCTCTGCGGAGGGCTCTGCGGTCCTGGTGGCTGCTAGAGGTCAGTGCGAGAGGCAGGTTTTGCCGCGGCCCTTGTGCATCTCGCAGTGCCCAGATTTGTGCATTCCCGCAGCAGAACCCCCTGCGGCACCCGGCGGGCAGGGAGCCAGGAGTGGAGAGGAGGGTTGGCTGTGGGGAGCTCTTCCCTTCCCTCACTAGCACATGCCCTGCGCTTGTGCTGGAGACGATGTCAAAACAGCAAATAGATAAATAAATAAAGCGTTTCCCCCTTCCTCCTTGAGCTGATTCTGAGAAAAATAGGACGGACCTCAGGTCACCGCCGAGCTCTCCCTCGCGCTGCGCTCCGGGTTCGAGAGGGCTGATGACTCAGACCGTAAACAGCGGCGGTATCCAGGGCTCAGCCCCGCTTGGCTCTGCTCCTGCCTTGGACAACTTCAGCAACAATAGCGTTGGCCTTGAGCGTGGCTTACTCATGGAGTTAGACTCCTCTAAATGCAAGACATCCGCTGCAGTGGTTTTGATTTAGACAGGGAGCTGGGTAAAAACAGCGAGGGAGGAGGATGGAGCGAGCAGCTTTGGGCAGAGGTGCGGGAAGGAGGGAGGAAGACGCAGGGCCTGTCTCCAACAGAGGGGCTCCAAGCGCACTGGAACCCCGGCCTGTGCAGTGCAGTGGGACATGCTGGAGCAGGGAGCGGGGCAGCTCCGTGCCCAGGAATGGAGCCCGGCACCTCTGCAGGCTCCCACGGGCGGCGTGTGCCGGTGCTGGGCAGAGCGGTGCTGGGGAAGCCTGCGCAAGCGCTGAGGTCCAAGCGGGGCCACCAGGTCCCACACGAGGGCTTCGGTTCGCACCCGGCTGCTGCTCTCACCTCGCAGCAGGGCCGGYGGTGCTGGGAGCTGCCAGCTGCCTCCAGCGCTCGCCCTGCGGCCCCGCGGTGCCCCTCGGGCACGGGGCCGTGTGGAGGTGCCACCCCGGCAGCACTGCTCTCCGCTCGGCCCTTCCTCCCGCTTAATGAAAGCCATGAGTGCGCCGGGGCTGCAGCCCTTGGCTGCGCGCGGACCTTGGCTTCCAGCAATCAACAGGAAACGGGAGATGGATTTCTCGGTAAACTGGGCTTTCCATAAACAGTCTGAGGGGGCCGACGGCGATGGCGGGAGCAGCTCAGCGCCAGGGCCGGGATTTACATCTGTTTATGACATTTCTGTGCTCTTGCTTCCTGCCCCTGCTCAGGGGTCCTCTCCCGAGAGCCCCGGCTCGCGGGGCAGGCGCCCGGAGCTGAGCGCGGCTCCCTGCTCCGCAGCCGGCCGGGCTGCCGCCCCTGCCCACGGCGCGTGCTGAGCTCCCCTCACCAGCATGCCTGGTGCAGCCGCCTCCATGGACCGGCCCCRCGCGGCGCCGGCCCCGCGCACCCTGCCTGCAGCACAGACGTTGCTGCCCGGCTCCGCRCAGCACAGAGCAGAGCGGGCAGCTCCCAAGGCACAGCTGCGTTTATCCAAAACTCGGCTCACGCTGCTCTAAGCTACCAGGGGGATGGCAGCCCAGCGAGGGGCACCAGCTTGTGCAAGATTCTCCCTGCATCCGCATCCCTCATCCCTGCGGGCGTGCATGAAGCCAGGGCCTGGAGTGTTGCTGCCCAGCTGCCCCTTCGAGATCCCGAGAGGCTCCCCCTGCTTTTYCCTCGCTTCCCAGAGTGGGAAGCCAGCTCCCCTTGCTCTGGCGCTGGCAACCCCGGCCTGACGCGCTGGCGCTCCCTGCCTCGGGCCAGCCATTAACTAATCAGCCCTGGCTGGGACACAGGCCTCCAATTTCTCGGTAATCAGGGCTTAAGAAAACACAAGGTGACCCCGCGAGGTGAGCAGGGCAGCAAGGCCGGGTCTCCAGCTGCTTCTCCCGCACAGTAGCAGAGGCACCGCTGGCTCCCCAGCCTGCGGGGCCGGTTCCACCGCTGCCCTTTATGACAGTAATGTCTGCTGCTGCCAACCAGCCGTGGTATTGGCAATGTATATAATGTGATGTATATAATGCCTCCCTGCAGCCATCAGCCCCGCTGCCTGGCCGCTGTGGCACACAGGCACATCCACGCACCCCGGCGAGCTGCGTGGGCATTGCGGTGCGCTGGTGCCCATCCCGGAGCCGACGGCTCCCGGCGCGGCCGCGCGCCCGCTGCCCCTGGCCCCCGGGACAGAGCGGGCTGTGTGTGCGGGCGCCGGGGCCGGCGGGCAGGCGCGGGGCGGCGGGGTCGGGCCCGGCGTGGGCCCTGTTTGCAGAGCCCAACAAAGGCGCCTTCTGTGTGCCCTGGCTCYGGGCGACAGCGGCTCCTCGGCGAGCGCGGCCGCCTGCGTCAGAGCCAGACGGCGGCAGGACGGGGGTTTGCTCCAGAGGGCGAGGATGGTCGTGGCGGCGGGAGCCCMAGCAAGCTGCTGCTTCCACCCCAATGAGTCGTGACAGCAGCCAGGCCACCAGATTTGTGGTTTTGGGGTGGTTTCTTTGGGCTTTGCAAGGCGCAGAGATGCCCCGCTGCAGGGCGAGACCTGGCACGTGGGCAGATGTGCAGCAGAGGTTGCGAGGCTTGGAAGCAACCAATTTCTGCAGCTCTGCAAGAGTGCATGGCTGCAGCTCCCTGCAGACAGCTGGCGGGCTCGCGCCTCCTCACCAACCTGAATGGGCAGGTAGTGCCAAAAGTTTCCCACAAAAGTTAATTGTACGACCTACCGAAACACAAGCTGCTCTGTGTGGCTGTGCAGACATTTTTGGCATGCGCATATGTGCATGTTTTGGCACAGAAATGCACATCCTATTTCCACATGATGGATATGCAAGAAATGTGTTTCCATGCAGAGAGGGGCTGTATTTGTGGCTGGGGTCGGAGCAGAGCTGGCAGGGGATGCGTGATAGTGCTGCCATTCCCGGGAGTGGGATGCTGGCCAAGGAGAAACACAGCCTGGAGTTGGGATGAGCTGGACCGGAGCTGTCCTTTGGAAGAAGGCTGGTATGTGGGAGTGTTTGTGCGTGAGGACGTTGGAGCGCTGAGTGTTGAAACAGAAGGGTTTGATTTTTCATTTGAAATGGCCTTTCTGATCTCTTGGAATATAAAATGAGGCATTACAAGAAAAAATAAATTCCCAAATCAGAGCAAACTGTTCCTCCCCACCCCAGAAATTCCCCTTCGCGGCCACATTTTTTCTCGCTTGCTCGTGTCTGCGCCTTGGCGCGGGGGCCCCGGGTGCCTCCCGGTGTCCAGCACGGCCGTGCCGCGGCTGCCCTGTGCCCGGCTGTGCCCCCGGGGTGCCCGCAGCTCCCTCAGCGCGCTCCTGGTGCCGTGGGGCGAGCTCCTCACCATGCAGAGGGACGAGGCTGACCGCAGGGCTATCGCCACGTGCGTGCAGGGAGGAGGAAACCCCCCAGCGGTGCCTTTTAGCTGCCTTGGTGGTACGTGCACATAGGCAGAGCGCGGCCGGCCCGTGGCGGGTGACACGAGGAGCAGTGACGGCGCTGAGCGCCCCGGAGCGAGCTGGCTCCCTGGGGTGACCTGTGGCCGAGATCCGCGCCCAAGGGTGCCCACGCCACGGCCCGTGTGCCCGAGTGATGCCAGGCCTCGTGCCTGGCGAACGTGCTGTGCCCTGGCGCCCTGCCTGCCCACGCGCCGCTTCTGTGCCGCGGGAAGCTCCTGCAGCTCTTGCTTGCAGGTGGAAATCAAGCGAGCAGTGTAAAGCGGGGCTGTTCTCCAGGGGAATAATATTTCCTAGCCATGCAGTGGTTTATAGGACTCCAGCCCAGACTATCACCAGCAGTATAAGCCTTTTGCAGCTATGGATGAGGACGATGACTACTGGCTGTCCGAGGTGTTAAGCTTGGCTTGGGAATAGCGCTCCTACCTGGGCAGTCCCTCCCGTTGTCTCCAGAGTGGAGCCGAGGAGGATTTAGGTTCATACTCATATTCCCACAGGGAGGTTAACACATCCCCAGCTTCCTACTTTTATTCTTTCACTGGCATTTGTTTAAGTTAGTGCACGGTGCTGTATTTGTTTCGGTTGGTCCCCAGCGAGGCGCGTGCCCTCCCCAGCTCGCGCTCTTGCTGCCCCACATCAGGTGCTCCTGGCCCGGCTCTCCCTTTGCCAGCAGTGCCCGCAGTTTCTGCTGCCCACAAGGAGCCGGCGGGACACGGCCTGAGCCAGGGCTGGCCCCGGGACGGCTCCGCGCCGGCCCAGCCGGGTGTCACTCCGTCTCGGCCATTTCCAGACCTTGCTGATTAGAGCCGCCTCGCATTCCTCTCTCTGCCAACGGGATATTTTATCAGCATCTTTTTTTTTTTTTTTTTCCTGCAGACTATTTTCTTTTCATGAAAACATTAAATGGTCTGCGAGATAAGGAGTAAATTTATAGCAGTTCACACCAAAGCAGCCAAGACGCTGGCAAGGAAAAATGCCGTCCCTCCCGCTACCCGCCTTCCCGCGCGAGGTCCCCACCCCGGCCGCTTCCTCTCATTCTCTCCCGCTGCTCCCGGCTCCCACGGCAAGCGGGGCCAGCAGCTCTTCCTGCCCTTGGCCAGGCGGGTGCCAGCGATGCCGGCCAGCTGCGCTGCGGCCAGGAGAGGTCACTGACTGGATGCCCACACGTGGCCGTCGCAGAAGGACCGGGGATGGGAGATGGGCATCCTGGTGCCAGCATCCCGCGGGTGCAGTGGTCCAGTGGACAGAGGAGGTGGAGGCCGGCTCTGTGCTCATCACCACAGACAGCCCCTCTGACTCAGGCTTCAGGATCCAGGTGCTCCTAAGTTTTCCTGGTGTCAAAAATGGTCAGAAAATGGGCGGATGTTAACCGYGATCCAGGCATCTTGTCACAACCCTGGGGGTCCACGGCCCTGTTTGCTAATGGGAAATGTCAATGGGAAGTGGGTCTGGTTTTGAATCGGGCAAGGCTGGGGTCCTCTGCTGGAAACGGCACCTGGGGGCTGCACTGCGCCCTCCGGGGAGCTCTCCTTGGGTCCCCACCGGCACCCGAGAGGAGCAGCCCCGCTGGTCCCTGCGCTCAGCACCAGCCCTTCGTGCTGAGACCCAGAGCCACGTCCGGGGCTGCCGGGGTGCCTGGGGCCCGGGCAGGGCGCAGGGCACCGAGGGGAGYCCCGTCCGCCCCTGTGCTCCCTGCTAGAGAGCTGCCCTTGCCCGTCCTCGGCACTGGGAGCCCGAGGCATCGGGGCTGGCGGCCTGGCCGCCCCAAAAGCTGCAGGAAGCCTCGCCGGTGCCCCCACGCTGCAGGGCTGCGAGCTCTGCGCAGCTATGCAGGTCCTTTCCCGGCTGTGTATTTTTGTTCCAAATAGGAGTGTGGCTGGATAAACGCTGCACAGAGCCCCAGCTTTCGGCGCCCTGCACGGCACCCCAGCTGGGCAGCCCTGCAGCCAGGGCAGACAGACAACACATCCTGTCACCCCGGCACGCTGGGCTCCTCGGGACGGCTCCCCCCGGCACGGGCCACGTTTCCAAGGGCTGGGAAAGGACCCGCGTGTCCGGTGCCAACATGGGTGCGAGGGGTGCRAGGAGGCCGGACGTGCTCCGGGGAAGGCGCAGGGTTTCCATGCCCCTCTAGCCTGCATGGATCAGCCCCTGGGCTGAGGATGGAGCAGCGCAAGCTCAGCCAAGGGACCCCAGTCCTGAATTTTGGGTGAAATGCAGCTCCCCTGTGGCTCGGGACTGGCACTGCTGCTGGCGGCTTCTTGAGAGGAATCGGGCAGCGATGTGCGGTGTCCCGTGGTGTCCCATCCTATGGTGGTGACCGTGGGACATCGCGGGGGGAATTTCTCCCCTTCCTCCGTTTTTGGGTGACAAAAGGCTGCCCGCAGCTGTCCCGGGAGGCCGGGCAGTGTGCAAGGCTGCATTAGGGGCTGAGCGCTGGGCTGTCCCTCAGCGCTGCGCGGGGGCCGCGCTCGCAGCACTGACGAATATAGGTGGTTAATGCCTTCAGCATGTATGAAATACACCATATGCTGGGAAACAAAAGGGGCTCTGTGCTATTAAAGTTTCATTTCCCCACTCCCCTTCTCCCGCCCCTCTCCCCCCTTTCCCCTTCCCGCGCGGCGGCGGCTGCGAGCGGCGGCGGCGGCAGGAGCCGGGCGCGCGGGAGCGCAGCAGGGCCCAKGAGCCCGCGGCAGGTACGGGCCCCCCGGGGCCGCCGGGAGCACATGGAGAGCACATGTGGGGATTCCCTTCCCACGGGGAGAGYGGGAGCGGCGGCGCTGGGGTCGGAACATCGCCGCGCCAGGGGGTGCTGGTGGGGCTGGATTCCGCAGATGTGGGTCAGTATTCYGCAGATGTGGGGCAGCAGGGGCAGGAGATGCAGCCCCGCGGTCCCCGCGGTCCCCACGGCTGAGGACACCAGCAGATGGATGGCGGCTTTCCATGGTGTCACCAACACCCCGCTGACGGGCAGCCGAGGACGGGGGCTTGGTTCAATCCTCAGCACAAGACGTGGTTTCTCCAGGGTGAATCCACTCTGTCCTTGGGGTCTGGGATTTTGAGGAGGGAGTAGCTCTTTTCCCACGGAGCCCTCCGCCATGGTGCCACTGGAGAGGGGACGAGCCAAGTCTGCTCCGGTTGTCAGTGCTGGGACGGGAATGGAAAGAAAGAGGGACGCGTTGGTGCGGGCGGGTTGGTGCTGCCGAGCTGCTGCCCCACACGTCTCTGCCCTTCCCTGGGCAGCAGGGTCCCCTGGGCGCGCGCAGTGTCCCTCCTGCCCTCTCCTGCAGTGGGAGTCCCGGCTCCGGCTGGCTGGAGCGGATCCGTGCCACAGGATGGGATGTGGCTTGTCAGGGCTTGGCTCCAGCGGGAGCTTTGCTGGGAGAAAAGCCCCAGGATTCGCTCCGTGTGCATGAGCAGGGGCAAGCGCACGGGCGCCGCTGGCAGCAGGTGAGGAAGGGGCTGCTCTGCTCCTTGGCTGCGTTACGAGGGTCTGAAGGCAGAACGGAGCCCTGCTCCTGCACCGGCACCCTGGGGCGGGATGGGATGGGATGGGATGGGATGGGATGGGATGGGATGGGATGGGATGGGATGGGATGGGATGGGATGGGAAGGGAGCAGCTGCAGTGTCTGGCACCAAGACTCGAGGCAGGGGAGGGCAGGGCAACGGGGAGCCCCATGTGTTGGGGAGGGAAATGCTGAGAGCCCCAGCACAGGGATGGGATGGGATGGGAAGGGAGCAGCTGCAGTGTCTGGCACCAAGACTCGAGGCAGGGGAGGGCAGGGCAACGGGGAGCCCCATGTGTTGGGGAGGGAAATGCTGAGAGCCCCAGCACAGAGCAGGGCTGCTGCCCCCCAGAGCCATCGACCCGCAGGGCTCCTGAATGGGTTAAGGGAGAAGGGGATAAGCGGAGAAAGAAAACAGAGCGCGGGGAGAGCCCRGCGCGGTCAGGGGCTGTTTGCGCTGGCTCGGATGTGTCCTCTGCGTGTTTATTCCTCCTGCACAGGCGGTTTTGCCAGAGCAGGGTCCAGTCTGTGAGCACACACAGGCACATGTAGCACTCTCGTGAGCGTGCACACACACATGCACAGAGCTTTCTGTCTCACGTGTGCACAGCACCGTCCTAAAGCACTTCCAGGGGCACCCTGCCTGCACAGCTCCCCCAGTCCCACCCCTGGCCTTCTCCCTCTGCACTGAAAGTTGCCCAGGACGTCTCGGAGGGGCCGTGTTTGGTGGCTGCAGCCCTATCGCCTCGCCAGACCTGGCCATGCTGGGGCTCTTCCCATGTCACTYGCCCCGGCCTCTGCTCCAGGCGGGCTTGCAGCCCTGAGTGCATGGACCTTGTCCCAAGGCCACCAGCCCGCGGTGGCGCCGCGGCCAAGGCCTGGGATGGGGCATGGGTTGGGAATTGGCTGCTTTCCTGGGCTGGGAAAGAAGCCACCCGCCAGCCTCACCATGACGCTTGTTGTTTCTCCCAGACTGTCCCCAAGCATTACTGCAGGGCTCGGGGGCGGGATCCCAGCCCAGGTGCTGCGAATCCCTCCCTTCTCCCAGGGTACTAAAGGGTCCTATTGCCTACACCTGGTATCTCCTACCACCACAGGGATGAGGGGCTGTGTGGGTGGGTGGGTTTTGGGGTGATCAGGTCTGCTGTTGCTGTGGGTGAAGATGGTGCTCCTCTGCCTGTTGGGATCATCGGCATCCTCAGATAGGAAGCAGGGAGGCTTCTCAAAAGCTCTCTGGGCCTCTTGGGTTGTGCTGCAGAGCTGGAAAAGAGAGGAGATGGCCTGGAGCTGTGGGGGAAGGATGTGCTCCAGCTCTCTGTCATTCTGGCTCCAGCAGCCCTGGATTCCCTTGAGTTGTTTAATCTGGCTTTTCAAGCCACTGTGGATTTCCCTGCCTTAGTCAATGGGTTGTGTTTTATGTTTGCCTTGGGAGTCTGAGCTCCCTGGGGCTGACGTGTCTGCGGGATGAGGCTCCACTCCTGCCGTGCGGAGGCTGCTCTGTGCTCCTCACCTTTCCCACCTGGACCGTGCAGGGAACCAGKAGTACAGCAAAACCACGGGTTGGATCCCAGTGGCCCCGTGTCATGCAGGCCCAACTTTGCTCCGCTCCTTGCTATGACGATTGGGATTTTGTTTAATTAGCCAGCATTCATCATCACCCCCCAACAAACGTTCGGCAGCATCGCTTGGGAAAGTCGTGAAAGCTCCGTCATGCCAGGCCTCCCTCTGGCATCTGCTGTCGGATCTCTGCTGGAAGCTCCGGCTGTGGGACTGGCTGTGCCTGTGAGTTGGGGGCTCGAAAGCGGGTGCCGTGTATGTGTACGTGCAGGGACTGGCACGTGCAGCACGTTCGCACCCGCTGCCCGGCAGGCGAGGGGACGCGCGAGGTGCTGGGAGCTGCCCCGAGCCCTGCAGCTCAGGGCTGGTGCTGCCTTCGGCCCCGGCACCCCAAGGGCTGCGAGGGGCACAGCAGTCCCCGCGGGGCATCAAGCGGCCCTCTTGGCGAACCTGCGCCAAGCCGGGTGCCGCGGCAGGGCTGGTCCGCCCGCCTCCCGCGCCACCGGCGGTGYCCGCGCCGCTGAGTCACCCCGTCCGTCCTGCGGGAGAGCCGGGACACCCGGAGCTTCCCGTGTGGCACACACGGCAGCTCTTACCCGGCGCGCGCGTCCCAACCAGCGGCTGCCACAGCCCGTCCCGCGCGTGTCCGAGCTCTCCCAGCTCCCCAGGCTCTTCCGCAGTGCCTGGTTATGGAACAGAGGCACCGGGCATTTTCCTTTTGCATCCCACATCCGCAGCGCTGCGTCACTTCAGGTACGTAGGCACCTCGTGCCATCTCGGGGCTTTGTGGTCTTCTCTCCGTGTCCGTATCTATCTTCTGCAATTTCAACTCAGCTCTGGCTGACTGTCCCTGTCCCCAAGCAGTGGTAGTGGCCCTGAGGGCACCTCACCTTGGCCTGAGGTCTCCGGGGCTCAGCAAACCTGGGCCTTCCCACCACAGACCTGCACCATGAAGCCYGGGGTAACTTTCTGTAGCTGGGGTGCAGCCGTGGCTGTCCTCACATCCTGGAAACACCGGGATAAAGCCAAAACCCAGCTCTGTCCTTGCAAGGTCCAAGATAAGCAAAGGCAGGGACAGGCTGGGACCTGCCCTGCACGGCTGCTCCCTGCAGCAGCAGCCCACGGTCGGGCAAGTCACTGCCCCTCTACGGACATGGAAGTGATGGCTGGATGCGGCCACTCATCCCGAGAGCTCCGATAGGGAGTGAGAGAGGGTAGCTGGACGTCTGGACCCAGCCGGAAGGTGTGCTGAGGGGGCGCTGAGCGGGCTCGGTGCAGGTTCCCCAGGTGGAGCAGCTCGGCAGACATTTGTGTTGCTGGGGCAGGCGCTGTTCAGCGCGACAGGCCTCCCTGCCCTGCCAGGAGGGGCCCAACACCCTGCCCCAGCCCCTGCCCTGCTGCTCCTCAGCACTGCGCTGCACAGAGGTGACCCGTGCAGGGCGCAGCCTGTTCTCCTTCCTCATCGTCATCTTGAGGACAAGCCAAGGCCTGAGGGAGGACAGGGCAGCGCAGTGGGGAAGGCAGCGCCCTTGGCCAGCGCGTGGTGTGGGACAGCGGTGGGCAGGGAAGCACATGTAGGTGCCTGGGACGCCCCGCCTTCCCAGCGCAGGTGCCTTGACCTGGCGCCTCTGCTTAGTCAGAGAATGTCCCTCGGTGCTGGCGAGGCGGGGGGCTCCTCGCTGTGTCAGCATGCGGGGCAGCGTGGGCACCCATGGGGTGCTGCGGGCCACGAGGGTTGCACGGGGACAGGCGTGCTGGAATGTTGTTTTTTCCACCCTGGTTTCCTCCAAGGTAGTAAATCAAGGCTGCGAAAGGCTTTTGTTCCTCGCGGCGCGCAGCGGAGCCGAGGCCGGCCCTGCCCGTGGCGGCCGCGGGGAGCGAGGGCCGTGCCAAGGAAAGCAGGGCCGCCCTCGCCRCGGCCTTGGCCCTGCTGGGGCTCTGCCCCGCGCTCGCTGCCGCAGTCCCGCACGTGGTCCTGGGGCTCGTGGGGCCAGCAGGGCTCAGCAGTGGGATCCTCTGTCGGGAAAGCAGGACCAGAGCCGTGCCCCAAAGCCCCCGGGAGCCTGTGGTGCCCGCTATTGCATTGCAACAGATGTGAGAGCAGCCAGGGACGGGGCGGCCCAGGCTCCGAGCCAACTGCCCCTCGGTGACAGCAGTACTGCGGTGACGTCTCCTGTGTCAGCTGCAGAGASAGCTCTCACTTAAAGAAACACAGGGAGAAAGCCCCTGGCCGCCTTTGGCACCTTTCCTTCTGGGACACTGGACGTGCCCTCTTCACAGAGCGTGACTGGAGCGGGGCAGGAGTTGCACAGGGCTGGAATCGGGGCCCTGCTGCCCCTTCAGGGCTTCTCATGCCCCCAAACATCCCCCCTGCCCGTGGCCACCTCGGTGCAGCAGGTCCTCCCCGTGCTCTGGGCCGGCTGTACGCGGTGCCAGGGGCAGCTCCCTGTGTGCGCGGTGCCAGGGGCAGCTCCTTGCGTCGGCACTGTGGGGGCAGCTCCGTGCGCCTCTGCCCAGGCCGGGCTCGGGGGATTCCCGGTGCCGGGGCTGGCGCTGTTGACGTGGGACGCGCTGCCCGGAGGCGCTGCCAAGCTCCCCGCGGGACGCTCGGCGCTGGCATGCCCAAGGTGCAAACCCCCCCTGCGTATATGTTGCGACTGGTCTATTTTGGAAAGGGAAGGAGTCGGTCTTGTGACTGGAGTTGGGGACTGAAAGTCTGGGCAGCAGGAGCCCTCCTGAGTGACAGCAACCCRCTGTGTGACCTTGGGGGAAACCCGAGAGCCCCCATCCGTCTGTCCCTCCATCCGTCCTTGCCGGCTCTGCCCCCAAGCCCTCTRCAGTGCCCACAGCACAGTTTCCACCCCTCTGCTTCCCTCTCCTGCCCATGCTGCCACTTAAAGATGCTGGAAACCGAGTGTGGGCAGTGATGTGTCTGTGCAGTTATGGGGCGTTGAGGACGGGGCTCAAGATCAGTGTGTGTCCCTGCCTCAGCTTTCACCCCACGGCTGCCTCCGTGCAGGTTCAGCCATGCTCCCGGGTGCTGGGCTTCCCATTTGCAGCCTCTCCCGCTCTTACTCCTCCTCGTTGCTGAGAGGACCAGCCCGTGTCCCCTCTGTGGTCCCCAAGGGCTCCTGCCTGCAGGCACATCCTGCCTGGGTGCTTCGGTGCTGGGGGAACCGTGGCCAGATGGAGATGGGAGGAAGGTTTTTCTGCAGGTCCCGGCTCCCYGAGATTGGCAGCCTGGATGCCTGCAACGCCTGCCAAAAATATTTGTGTGGGAGGTGGAAAGTTAACTTTAGTTTTCCTTTTTCAGGAGGGGGGGCCATCGCAGGTTGTGAAAAAGGCAGGCGAGAGGCAGGGGGAGGCTTGCTGTGAAGAGGRCGAGTAGGTAGGAGAGACAGCAGAGAGCAGAAGTCCTTCCTGCCACCAGCCTTCGGGGAATTTAGGTCTTCTTTTTTTCCCCTCTCGCCTCCCTGGCAGCGTTTTGCAGCATGCTGGTTCCTTACAAATGCTCCAGGCTCTTCTTGCCATAGGGACTGGCTGCAGAGGAGCACAAGGTGTCCCCAACAGCCTACCCTGGATGGGAACTGCAGCCCCTGCAGGCAGGTCCTGCCCTGTGGAGGGACCCCCAAACCATCACAGCAGCGATCAGCCCCGTCACAGGGCACAGATCAGCCCCATGGCACCCACAGGACTGGTGCCTCCTTCCAAAACCATCTCGGGAAGGCCGTGGGGTGCAGGGGTGGGAGCGGGGCTGGGGGCTGCACCGGCAGAGTGGCTCYCAGAGGAAATCTTCTGACCCAGGCTGTGCACGTGGTTATTTTAGGAAACTTTCTCTTTGTCCTCGTTCAAGATAAGCCGGCTCCAACAGCTTGCCAGGTTTCTAAGGAAAGATGTAGGTGGCTTCTCGCAGCTATCAGGGCTATGCATTATATAAAGAGCAGGGCGAGAGGGTTTTTTTAGCAAGAAAGGCTGAAATTTGTCCCCCCCCAAATCTCTTTGCAAACCTGTACTGGATAATTACAAAGCAGGAGGAAGGATTTCAGGCCTGGCAGGAGATTTCCTTCAGGTGCTTTCAAAAAGCCAGTGTTTCATTGGGAAATGCCCAAGTCCTTGCAGCTGAGCTCTCCAAATCTGCCTGCAGAATGGCCTGTCCTTATTTCTGAGGACAGATTTCTCATGAAGAACAGGGAAGTTTATGTGGCCAAATGAAGTGATCCTCAACCAGAATCGCAGAAGACACTTCAGGCTCAATTAAACATGCTGCATTAACCTGGAGCAAATTCCTCTCATTTCACTGAAAAAAATCAAAAAACAATCAGGATGTTTTTCTAGTCGAGCCAAGCCAACCTGTGAGGCAGCTCCAGCAAACCCACCCTGGGTGCTGAGGTGGGACAGGGAGTCCAGGCTCTGAGATCTGCCAGTGAGTGCCGGGTGGGTGCGGGGGTGAAAGCAGCAGCCGCCCCGCAGGCGGGTGACGCGCTGAGAACCAGCCTTGCAATGACACAGCAGAGGAGCGGAACACGGCTTTGCTGTGCCGAGCGGCTCTGGCGGACTCATCGCGCAGGAATTTCCCCGTTACACGCGCTGTAACCCATATCCTGCCCTGCGAGCCATGAGATATCYCTCTCCTATCTGATAGCTCTCCCGTTGGCCGGCTCGCTATGCACGCTCACCATCGGGCAGCGTTTGTGCCCAGGGCGAGGGCAGCGGCTCTGCCCGCGCCCGTCCCGGAGCCGCGTGCGTCGCTCGGTGGTTGAGCAGAGCCGGGCGCCCTGCTCTTGCTCGCGGGAAGGACGGAGCTGTCCTGCCCAAGCAGGAGCAAAGGCGGCTGCAGGCAGAGGCTGTGGCCAGGGCAGCCCCTCGGCTCGGGGCCAGTGTTCGCTATCCCAGCGCTCCCACCATCCCCACGGCATCCACGCCAGGCTAGCGTGGGCTTCCAAACTGGGCTGTGCTGCTAAAGCAAATGTAGCTGGGGACCGTGATCTGCTGCCAGGACCAAGGGCCCTACCCGAGGTGAGGGTGGGCAGGGGAGGCAGCCCAGGCATCCCCACTGTACTCCTCACTTGCCGCCCTTGCCCCTCGTGTCCCACCCCCTCTCCCAGGTGCAGGGGATTTTGCGGCTGCCTGGGCAGAATGTGAGGAATTTCCCCCGGTCTGAGTCACCGCGGAGCCCCGCTCGGCCCCGCGAGCCCTGCGGGAGGAGCGCGGCGCGAGCAGCAGTGCCGATGGCTCCCGCTCTGGCAGCCTTGCCCCAAGCTGCCCGGCCGGCGGGTCTGAAGGAGTTGCCTCTCGAGGGGCCCTCGCCTGCGCTCTGGCGAGTGGAGGGGACTGCACTTGCACGCGCCACACCGGGCCCCGGGGAGCTGTAACTCAGCGCGTGCCCCAACAGCCCCMGCGCTCACACTCTGCCTTCCCTCTGCTCAGGTTCCTGAAAGCTGCTCCAGCTGCCTCTGTGTCTCTGGAAAAGAGAAACCCCTGGAAAAGGCTCCTTGGTGACGTAGCCCTGGTCAGCCCTTGCCTAGGCGGAGGTGTGGAGGAAGCCCGTGCGCTGTGGCTGCTCTGACAGGAGCCCTGCTGCGAAGATCAGCTCCCGCAGAGCGYCCCAACCGGACTGCGGGTGCCTCCTAGGGCCGCTTCCCACGAGGGGGCAGCCCCTGGGCCAAGGAGCAGGTGGCCATCGGGAGTGCTGAGCATCATCCCCACGGAGGCTGAGGAAGAGGGGCAGGATGCTGAAGGCCCCGCTGCGGCAGCCGTGCCTGCAGCCTCAGGCTGGCTGCGCTGCACCCGCCGAGGCCATTCGCAGCCCTCGCGCCTACGGGGCCACTGAGCTGGACGTGGGAGAAGGACGTGGTCGCTTACAGGAAGGAGGGAAGATGGGAGAGCGCAGGTGCCAGCAGCGCAGGGAGTTTGTCCCTTTCCAGCCAACAGAGCGGGAAGAGAAGCTGGAGCTGGAGGGTGGACAGGCGGGTGAGCGCTTGCAGCAGGAGTCAGGCGCGCTCACCAGAGATGCGTCGTGCCTTGGGCTCGGCGGTGCCCACGCGGCATCCACGGCGGAGCCCGCGCCCCTGAGCACCTGCCCGGGCTTGGAGCAGCCCCCTGCTGCAGCCAGCCCCACCACGGACCCGAGCCAGGAGTGGAAAGTGGTGAAGATCAAGCGAGTCCTGGTGTCTCCCGTCAGCCAGCCCAGGAACGTGGGTAAGTGACCCTTGCAGCTCCCCTGCCCCGTGCTGCCAAGCTCCCAAGCATTGGGAAGTTGGGTTGCTCAGCCCTSTTGGCAGTGGGAGAGTCCAGGTACAACTGGGGCAGAACAGGCAGGACCACTGGGACAGCCCTGCATCTCATCCCTCTGTGTGGAGGGACCAAGTCACTGGGGCTTTTTAGTTTGAGATGGTCTCTGTGGCCTTAAAAATACAGAAGAGCATGTGGCTTTCTTGGGAGGGAGGTGGGCAGCCGGTGAGCAGGTTCCTGCACTCTCCAAGTCCTCTCTGAACCATGAGCAGCCACAGCCTGGGCAAGGACCTGGTGGCCCTGGAGGTGGTGGCACAACCAGCTCTCCATGTCCTCGGGACCTTGCTGGGGTGTCTGAGCGGGGCAGGACAACAGGGCCTGCTTTCTGGGACCCACAGTCCCTCCCGCAGGGTTCGAGCAGCTGCTGCAGCACCTGTGCAGCCCCAGCCCTGCTCAGGCGCCTCTGGAGGTGCTCCCGCAGAATGAGAACCACCCTTTTCCAGGCATTGGAGCCATTTTTAAACCCCTCRTCCACCACTTTCTATTTTGTTCCTGCTCAGCTGTTATCTCAGATGCCAGATCTTGCCACAGCAGGTACGTCACTGCCTCCCAATGGGAATGAGTTATCGGATGTTATAGCTCTGCTTTGAACGTGGTTTTCGCAGAGCAGCCCCTTATTCCAAGGAGGGTGGGATGGGCAGGAGAGCAGGAGGTGCTGTCTTCAGCTGGAAGTGCTGGAAACGAACCTGGTTTCCAGAACCTGTCCTTGGAAAATCTGTCCTTTGGGGATGTCTCACATGTCAAATATTCCCAAAACCAGCAGCCCATCAGACGAGTCCTTGCTGATGGAAATCTCAGACATGCTCTTTGGATAAATGCTGCTCCAGCAGCTTTGCTGTCTGTACAGTCATTGTGTTTTAGGGCCCAGCAATCAAAMCAGACAGATCCAAATACTCTTCCCATTTCTCACTGTTCTCTATTGAGAACGATGAGCGGCAGGAAAGGTCAGGGCTGTCTGTATCCGGGCTCAGCACTTTCCTAGCCTGCACCACAATCCAGCAGTTCTGCTGCCAGCTTGGAATTTTAAAGTAACTCAACAGGTTTGTTGGAAAGAGTTTGTCTGTCCTGCTTCCTCCTCCTCCAAGTGAGATCACCGCCAGCCGCTGCCTGTGTCAGACTTTCCAGAGCTGCTGTGCCGGATGTTGCCGAGGGTCCTGAGTGCTGGGAGCAGGACCAGGGCCTTGCTGCATGACTGGCACAGGGTGGCGAGGGGGCGAGGAGCCAGGCAGAGCATCCCCAAAGCAGCGCCGACCTGCCAGGCAGGGTCTGCAACCCGAGTGGCTCCCGGGTGCCACTTTGGTCCCCGGCCAGCAGCCCAAGGCCAGGCTGTCTCCTTACAAACATCTGCCCCAGCAGCCTGGGCTGTTCGGCACCTCTTGGGGCAGGCTCGGGAGCACGAGGAGCCCAGGGTGCAGGCACCGGCTGGGTGATGCAGGAGGCAGGACTGGTTTCTCTGTCTGGTGTGCAAATAAACAGAAGGTTTTGCTCCCCGGGGGCTGCCGAGCCAGCGTCAGTCTCCCTCAAAAACCAGAAAAGCACAAAAAAGCAAATGCTGGCAGGAAGAAAGGAAATTAGAAAGGCAAAAAAATGAAGCCAAGAGCTCATCCTGTGGTGAGGACGAGCTCAGGAAGAGTGGGGTGGTAGGGCAGGGAGATCCCACCTGCTGGAATTACATGAGGGGGAAATGAGGAGCTGCAGAGCCCAGCCAGGTCCGGACGGCCACCCTGTGGCCACCAGTCCCAGGGCCGCCGTGTTGCAGTGCCCATGGGCACCGTGAATCTCTGTCTCAGCCTCTCCCTGCTCTGCTGCTGGCCCAAGAGCCAGGGCATCCTCATGGAGGATCATCTGGGAGTAACCCTGTCATCCCCTCTCCTTGCACGGGGCCCCAGGGCTGTTGTCCTCACTTTCCTGGGAGCAGGAGCCACCTTGCAGAGGAGTCTCAGTGCTCTTCCCCGGGATATGCGCAGGGTGGGTGACATCAGGGCTGGATTTTTACCRCCTCCAAGTGTCCCAACTTCTTAGTGCCTTGGGAAAATCACTGGCAGTGGGAGCCCCTGTGTTCCCACCCGTGTCTGAGAGGCCCCAGCAGCGCTGGGAGGGGGCAGACGCACAGGGCTGGGCTGGGGGATGCCCCAGGCTGCTGTCAGCTCCGTGCGGGGCTCTGCTGGACCCCCGTGCGCTGGGGGCCGCGGGCAGGGCTGCCTGCACCGCTCGGGACGTCGTCGGTGCTGCCGGCTCTCGGGACGTCCCGGCCGGTGCCTCGCGGCGGCTCCGCGCGGCCCCCCGGCCCGG
>NW_020455754.1:3584210-3611760 GCF_003342845.1 Nothoprocta perdicaria
GGCGGGACGTGCTGGGGCGCTGCGGGAGCCCGGGCGGGCGGCTGGGGGTGCAGGGAGGGGACGCCCCGGGAAAGGGCAGGCAGAGCCCGTCCGAGCGCGGGGGAGGAGGGCCGGGGCGCGCGGTGCCTGTGCCCCCTGCCCCCCGGGCGAAGCGGGGACCCGCGCCCGGCTTCGGCAGCGCCGCATCTCCTGTCCCCCTGCACGTCCTTCCCTGGGCACAGAGCTGCTCCCAGCAGGGCTCCTCGTGGCCCTGCCATCTCGCGCTGGAGACACAAGGTCTGTCCCTCAGGATTGGCAGCCAGCAGGATCTGTTACGGATTGTGTAAGACGTTCAAAGGCACCGTTTCGTGCCCATCCCCTCCCTGCTCTTTCCATCCGTCAGGACAAGAAGAGCCAGATGACCTTCTCGCACAAGGCCATCGCCTCCTGGCCCGCAGGACTGCCCAGACAGGGATGTTACCTGGATCTGCAGCCAGGGATCTGTCAGGATCCATCAGGAGTGAGGAGGGCTGGGATTCCCCTGGCCGGCCACTTTTGGGGGTGGCTGGGTGCCCCCGTACCTGGCCTCACTGTTGGGACAGCCCATGGCCCCGTGTTGGGCTGAGGCTGCCRCCCGCTTTGCTCCCCGGAGGGCTGAGCTGGGGCAGCCTGGAGGAGGTGCCTCTGCCCCTGCCTCCCTAACGGGGCTAAGAGGTTAATTTAGACGGGCTGGGGGAAGGAGCTGGCTCTGGTTTAGTGGTGGCAGCAGCCTCTCCTTCCCCCAAGTGGATGTAAGCAGGGCTTCCCCTTGGCATCCTCTGAAGGCAGTAGCTGCTCGCGTCTGGGCAAGGCAGGGACAGCCAGCAGCTGCGAAAGAGCAAAAATCCCCATCCCTTCTCCTTGCCCCACTGCTTTATGGCCACTTCTGTCTTTCCTCGCGTGGGAGACGGGTGCTGCAAGGCTCGCAGCGCGGCTGGGGAGCCCGGGCAAGCCCCTGGAGCTGCTGAGTGCCAGGCAGCGGCCGCGCGCGGGCCAACAGCCCCCGGTCCAGCAAAGCCCTTGCAAACTGAGCTCAGCGAAAACTTGCAAGCGAATCGAATTTTATTGCTGTGCCGGATTTTGTCCCTGGCAAAGGCACCAGCGAGGAGAGGCCCGGCATGGTGCGGCCTGCCAGGAGGGGGATCGGTTCCCACAGAGCCGCCCTTGCCCCTCGCGCGGGGCTTGCGGGGCCATAGGGCGGCTGGGGCAAAAACTTGGATCTGGTTAAAGGAGGATTGGAAGCAGGGAGAGAGGCGGAATATGGTTGTATTTATATCTGTGCATTTTAATTGCGTCTGTTTCAAACTAGCCTGTCCATCTGTGCTGCCCTCCTTGTTTTCCTTGCAGTAGATTATTTGGGATGACTCTGGGAGTGGAGGAAAGAGGGAACTTTAGTGTGTTGCAGTTTGCACTCACTGCAGAAAATCTCGCACAGCTGTAGCTGGGGCAAAAGGCCAGTTGGCTTCCGTGCCAAAACCCTGCCTGCATCTCCTCGGTGCCCGAAGCACCCACCATTGGGGTGAAAACTGAATTCCCCTCCGGTGCCACCCATCACTGCCCTGGGAGTAATGTCATTTAGGACCAGCTGCGGTCCCATCGCCGTGCGAGGTATTTTGTACCCAGCCAAGGTGCAGAGGGCTGATCCGGGGCGTCCCCGCCGCAGGTTGCAATCCCAGGATTGCGCCGTAGGTAACGGTGCGGAGCGGGATTCACCCTGGGATGTGGCTCGAGGAATCCTGCCGGCTGCAGCTCTCTCCTGCTAATCTCATCCTGAATGCGGAGGGGAAGGAGCCAGGGTGGCTCCCGCCCCGAGCCCTGCGCCCTCCCCCTGCGCCCTCCCCCRGAGCATCTGGGCACATCTGGATGAGCAGCGCGGGAGCCGCCGGGCAAGAGCGGCTGCTCGCAGGCCTGGCTGCAGGGCTGCTCGGGAGTGCCCCAGCATGCCCGCGGCAGGGCGGCTCGTCCCCTGCTCCGCTTTGTGCCCGAGGACAAGCACAAAACGCTGGCTGCGCGGGGCCGGTCCGGCCTCCCCAGCCTCCTGCATTCACCCGCCCAGGCCAGCGCCTGTGAGGGGGATCGCAGCCTTTGCACAGCCATCCTYCAAACCAGGAGCAGGCTGTGCGCGGAGATCTGGGATCCAAGTATGGGAGCCACAAACCAGTTCTGGAGCTTGAGATTTCCTGTGTCCGGTCCCAGCCCACCAGTCCCGTCAGGAGGCTCCATTCACCACTAGCATCGATGTTCTCTGCATGGGACTTTTTGCCATTGTGCCTGGTACTAGGAAACACCCAGACCATGAGGTGACAACCTCCAAAGCACTATTTTTCTTCCAAAACTTGCTGCAGAATTCTCTGGTTTTGAGCTTATTCACAAWGCATCTGAGCCAAGTAGGTTACATACTGGCCTAGGAGAGAGTTTTTGCTGGGGGTTCTCATTGCAAACCATCAGCTGGCCTGAAAGGACGTGTGGTGACATCCTGGCTGTATCAGAACCATCAGCTTCGACTGCATCTTCTGGGCCAGTCAGCTCAGAGAGACCTGGGTTCTCTCCCCTTCCTGCAGCTGGGGGATGGATCCTGTCCTTGTCCAGCTGAAGACACTCTCTGGAGGTCGCTGTCAGGGTAGGACCGGCTGCAGGAGGCTCTGATACATCCTTCACGGTTGTTTGGGGTCCCACAGTGAGTCCAGCCTTGCTATATATATTTCAGATGCTCTCCAGCAGCCCTGTGCAAGGGGACCTGTCCTCTGCCTGGAAACTTGAGCTGGAAGGAATTTTGTTTGCCAGTTGGCTGTGAGAGGAGAGCAACAAACATGCCTTTCATCGCCCTCATCATCCTCACCCTGGAGGAGGGAGCCGTACTTGTTGCGGGAAGGTTAACTGACAGCTCAGGAAGAAGCTATTAAGCCTGGCACCTCGGGGATGTTGCGGGAAGTCATTCCTGGGGCAGCTGGAAACCCAAGGAGCAAGTTCCTATATAAATATATAGACAGAGAGCTATAGGCTCCTCTTTCCTAAGATGAAGGCCTTTGGGAGCTRGCGGTGCTGCAGGATGAAGGTTGACTGGGTCCGAAGCCGGGTGTGTGCCGGCGGTGCYGAATTCATTGTTCTTGGAAGAAGCCGGGACGTTTGGAAACGGGCGACGCTTCCTCCCTGAGCTCCAGCGCCGTGGCGAGCCATGAGTGGCCGTGGGAAGGAAGGAAGGAAGGAAGACTGGAAGAACGCAAGAAGAGCAAGTCACCCGTTGCACTTGGACTCTTTCCTAGCCACCTCCTGATGGCCGGAAGGCGGTTTCCAGCGTCGCCGTAGCCCTGGATGGCCTGGCCATATATAGTTCTGCTTGAGCCCTTTCTCCATGCCACTCGGGCTCCTTCAGCCCTGCGTGCACCCTGGCTCCCTGCTCCCCAGCACCTGGGTGTTCTCAGTGCATTGCTCTCCATCTCATCTGCCTGGGGGAGCTGCGTGGCTATGAACCCTGACATGCCCGACTGCCGAGGTGGCAGGACGAGGATTAAGGGCTCATTTCCGCGGCTCCTGCAGCCGGGACGGGAGCAAGGGGTGCTGCGAGGGCTCTGTTTGCCGGCACCGACGTCGTGTCCCTGGGGGCTGAATACTCTTACGCCAGGTTGAATAGTTTTGTCCCATGGCTGAAATCGGAGGCGCAGTGACCTGGCGAGGGGACAGGCGGTCCCAGCACGAGTAACCAGTGCTGTGAGCAGGGGAGTGTGTGCAYGGAGAGTAATCACGCATAATAATCTTATTCTCTGCAATTTCCTTTGGGCTGCCAGAGGGTCCAGTGCTCTCCATCTGTGCAATAAAAATCAGATGCTAGAAACRATTATTAGCACCACCACTATTATCATTGCTAGTAATTGCCTTCCCCCGAGCTCGGAGGGAGGAGCTGCGAAACGGCTCGCACAAAATGGACAGAGGGCCCTGGGGGCTGTCGGAATGGCGCTGCGTGGGAGTCAGGGATGTGGGTCTGCAGGGGCATGTTGGAAGCAGATGGCAGGGCCAGGGGCTCCGGGCTGGGGGTCCTGCCTTGTGGATCTCCCCATGCTGAGCAGTCGGTCCAGGAGGGTGATTGGGGCTGGAGCAGGGACCAGGGGCACGGTGCGTCACAGGAGCCGCAGTGCTGCTCCTGGGGGCTGGCCTGCAGGCTGGGAGCCTGCAGGTGAAACTGTGAGCTGGCAGCGGCACCAGGCTCCAACACTGACCCGTCGGTCCTGYGCATGGCTTTCACGTGCCCACACGTGCCCCTGGTGCCACCCAGCTGCATGAGGGAGGCGTTAGCCCCTGGGCCTGGCCGGCCGCTAGTCCAGGCAGGAATCTGCTGGCCAAGCGCTGAGCCTCCCTCAGCAAGGAGAAGCGGCAGGCCCTGCAGCCGCTATTAACAGGCAGTAGCGAAAGCGAGCGGCTCTGAAATGGCCCCGCCGAGAGCACTGCGTCTTAGGCGGCCTTGGCCGGCGAGCGAGCGYGGGTGCGCGGCACGGCTCCCCTCGAGCAGGCGGCTCGCAGGCGGCTGGAGCCTGCGGCTGCCTCCTCGACAGCCCCTCGGCCCCGCTGCTGCCCCTGTGCGGAGGGAGAGGCGGCGCGGGGAGCCYGTGACGCTGGCCGCCCTCCAGCCCGCCCAGCCCGACCGAGGAAGCCGCTTCCCTGCGCGGCGCCGCAGCCAAAGCAAATAGACGTGGTGCGTTCAACAGAGCCGGCTTCAAACCGGGAGAGCTTGGACGCCGGCGCTGCTGCTTCGCTCGGCTTCGTTGTTTCCAGGAGAGTTTCCATCGGCGTTTCTGCCTTCTGTCCCCATCACCCAGCCAAAATCCTCCCACCAGCAGCAGCAGCCCGTCTCCTTCGCCTCTCCTGGGTGGGCTGAAGACTCTGTCCACCCTCCTCCTCCTCCTCTTCAGCTGCCTTCCTCCATGCTGCCAATGGTGGGGTYTGTGTGAGGAGGGGCAAGGCAGGAGAGAAGCACAGTGAGATCTGCTCTGAGACACAGGGCAGGAATTTGCATCCTGCCGAAGCAGAGCCGCACGGGGAGGGGACGGTGGCTGGGTGCAGTGGCCCGGCCACGAAATGCAGGTCGTGGCTTGCCAGCAAGGGGATGACTAGCCTTGGGAGCTGGCAGCACCTCGCAAATCAGTGCCGGAGGGAGGGCAGCGCTTGCCTTCGCCAGAGTCGCCCAGCTGGGTTTTCTTCCTTCCCCTCTGTGCAGCCAGAAGACGGTTCCCTAGCCAGAGCGCTGCCTTTGGAGGAGCAGCTTTGGGCAGAGCCACCCATGCAGGCCTGGAGCAGGTCCCTGCACACGGTGCGGGATGCTGGAGGTGCCCATCGAGCAGGGCGCAGCGGGAACAGGCCGAGATGTATGGGTTCCTRCCTAAGAAAGCAGGGCAAGGAAATGCGTCTGTAGGCAGGGACTTGCTGCAAGCAGCCGGCTGCGGGTGTTGGGGAAGGCAGCGTGGGTGCCTAGGAAGAGATGCCCAGCTTGGAGCAGCCTTCCCGCTTCACCAAGAGCTTGCTGGAAGGATTTGGCTTAGTCATTCATCCTTTCCTTTTGCTGGTAGGCTGAACCACCGCTTAAAATACCCTGGAAGGTTCCCAAGCGGCACAGAAGGCAAGAAAATGAAAAACATGTGAACTGAAGGGGAGTGGACGCTGGCTGCGCTCGGAGGAGCTGGGCTCGGGGCGGGCGGCCCTGGCCACCCACCTCTGTCTCCCTGCAGCCCCACCGCGGGGCTGTGCAGACCCTGCTACACTGGGGCATCCAGGGGAGCAGCTGGTGACCCTCAGCCAGCCAAGGGCTGCGGGTGAATGTGRTGCTGGCTGTTTCTGCAAGGGGGCTCGAGCAGCTGGGGCCGGGAACAAGGAGGAAGGGGACACAGCAGAGGCCGCCCCACGGGCAGCAGCGCCTGCGGGCCCGGGCAGGCGCCGCGGCTGCCCTCGGCCCTGCGTGCAGCGGGGCGAGTTGCGGGAGGCCCGGGCTGTGCTCGCAGGAAATTGCTCAGCCAGGGAAATTGTTCCCTGCAATTTCATGTCCTTTCGGACGTGGGAACGGGCTTTTGCTCTGACCTCTTGGCCAGCATTTGCAAAGCCCAGCGGCACCCAGAGGGGTTTATGCGGGGTTTAGCAGGCCCTTGGCTGCCGTTTTTAGCACATTTGTAGGCTCCTAAGGAATGAGCTTGGCACTGTGCTCGGGTGGGCTGAGGCTCGCTGCTCCTCTAGCAGYGGCTGCCACCTTGTGTCACTTCACCAGCAAGTCCCAGCCGGCCTCATCGCGTGCTCCTGTCCACCCATGCGGAGACAGCCACAACTCCCAGCTCTGGTTTTCCTTGCTTGCAGGCCGGGATTTGGGGAGGGGGATCTCAGAGGAGGGACATGCCTGCGCAAACTGCAACCTGAGACCTTTTGAAGTCTTCTGAGAAATTCCTTTCCCATACGGTCACTGCGTGCGTAGCGCTGAGCGCAGCAAAAGCAGCTGCCCTGTGGCCAGCTGGGTGCCTGAACGCTTTCCCCAGCCGCTGTCCTGCTGGGGAGAGCGGCCWGGGGAGGCTGCGGCCAGGCGCCAGGGTTCGGGGATGAGGGAAAATGCAAGGAAAGGCTGTAGGTGCCCACGTGGGGCTGGCCGGCGATCCCGCGCTAACCCGCGCTCTCCCTTCTGCCCAGGTCTCTCCCGGAGCGCCAGCCTCTCCGAGAAGGAGCTGCGGGAGGCGAAGGCGCGGAGCCGCCGGATCGCGGCCCAGCTCACCACGGCGCCCGGCGCCAGCTCCAAGGGCGCGCTGCTCTTCCACCGGCGCAGGCAGCGCCTYGACGAGCTCTCCTGGGGCGCCGCGGCCGGCGGGGGTCATGGTGCCACTCCGCCCCTGAGCGCAGCGCCCGCCGCAGCACCCCCCGAAGGCAGCATGGAGGGAGACGGCAGCCCCGCCATGGAGCGCGACGGGCYGCCCGCCCGCGAGGAGCCGCCCGCGGAGCTGCAGCAGGTGCCGCTCAGCGTCTACCTGAAGGAGAACATGGCATCAGCCAACGGGCTGCACGAGCCGGGCCCGCGAGAGACGCAGAGSGAGGGCGTGGGGCCCGCGGAGACGCCGCTCGCTGGCCCGCCCGGCGCGGGGCCGCGCCACACGCCAACGGCGATGACGTGGGCAGCAAGCAGAGCGACCCCGCCGCCAGCGACACCACCACAGCCCCCGCGCCTGAGGACAAGAAGGCGAACGGCACGCAGGGCAGGCAGTACTACGAGGTCCACCTCACCCTGGCCAAGCCCAAGCCGGTGAAGAACAGGACGGCCAGGCCCTTTGGCATCCAGGGGTCCGTGGTGAAAAGCCAGCCTGTGGAGCAGGCCCCTGTGGCCGAACTGCCCCCGCCACCCACGTACGCGGAGACCCTGACGAGCCCCCCGCCGCTCACCCGCGTGCGCTCACCGCCCGCCTACTCGGCGCTGTACCCCGCCGGGGAGCAGAAACCGCTCCCGGCGCCGGGCAGGAGCCGCAGCCCGGCCCCCCTGCCCAAGACAGGCATCCTGGAGGAGTCGGTTGCGCGCAGAGCCGGCAGAAAATCCATGTTCACTTTTGTGGAGAAGCCAAAGCTGGGCCCCAACCCTGACCTGCTGGATTTGGTCCAGAACTCAGACATCAAGAAGAAGCAGAAGGAGCAGGGAGAAGCTGGTGCCGAGGAMGAGCCCTTTGCGCTGGGGGCAGAAGCTGCCAACTTCCTCGCTGGCAGTGCGGCCAGGGCCGGGCAGCACCTCCCGCCGGCTGAGGACGCTCCAGCGTGGTCCTCCTGCCTCAAGTCCCCAACCATCCAGCCGAAGCCCCAGATCAAGCCCAGCCACAACCTCACCGAGGCGCGAGGGAAGGGAGCCGAGCTGTTCGCCAGGAGGCAGTCAAGGATGGAGAAGTTCATCATCGAGGCTCCATCTCAGCCTGACCTTCTGCGGTCCCCATCACCCACCATGTCTCTGCCTCCCTCCTGGAAGTATGACACCAACGTTTGCGCGTCACCTATGATCTCCAGGCATGCCTTCAAGAGTCCCTCCAGGCCCTTCAAAACCCCTCCGGCATCTCTGTATGGTGGGGGCCTGGTAGAGAACGAGGTCTCYCAGAAGGAGCTGGAGATCTCCAAGCACCAGCCCTACCAGCTCCAGTCTTCACTCTTCATCCTCTCCCCATCCAAAGGGCCCCTGAGGTCCATACCCCGCGAGACGCCTCCACCCAGGCCCGCGCTTCCCGACGCCTACCTGGACCCGCAGCAGACCTCCTGCCCCACCTCTCCCTTACCTCCGTCCCCTGTTTGGCATCGCCCTGTGGGGCTTGGGGCCAGCGGGCCTTCCTCCAGCCCCTTCCCCACCGCCGCCGGGGCTGTGACCCCGACCCACGAGAGCCAGCCGGGCGCCAGGGTGCAGACGGACGTGCTCCTCGCCTCCCCGTGCCGCCTGCTCTCACCCAGGCCCAAGGGAGGCTTCCAGGCGCCCAGACCATCCTACTCCACCAGGAACGCGGGGATCGAGCCGCAGGTGTGGAAACCTTCTTTTTACTACAAGTAGTGGGGTCAGAGAGGAAACATGTTCAGGCTTCCTCCGCTGCCCAACTCCGCTCTAGTTGCTCATGGGTGTGCAAAAAACCAACCAAAAAAGAAAAAGAAAAAAAAAAGTAGCTTGGAGGCTGTCAGGACTGTGCCCATGTGTGGGCAGACCCTGTCTCGGCAGCACAGCCGAAGCCTCGGGGAGCAYAAGACAGGGCGTGGGCGAGCCCGCCTAAGCGGGGCTGCGCGTTGGCACCACGCGGGCTCCGGGGAGCACGGCGCAGCTTGGGGGCTGCCCCAGCACGCGGGCTGGAGCCGGGCCAGACCAGCAGGGCCCGCAGTGCTTTCTCACTTCTCTTGCCTGGAAACTTTGCAGAGCATCAAATCTCTGGCTCTTCTCCTCACCTGCATTTCCAGCTCTCTGGCAAGCAAGTCCTGACTCTGCCTGCTCCTCTGCAGCCTCTCTGTCCTGCTGGCCTCTTACCAAAGCCTACCCGGAGGGGACAGGTCGTCTTTCCACCGCACCGTGCCTGCTCCTGTCTCTTCTGATGCTCTTTAGGGTTTTCTTTTCCTTCTTTACTTCCATGCCACGGAGAAGCTGAACACCTGTGCAGAGCCAGCCTGCGCTGGGATGTGGGGACTCCTCGGCGTCTCTGTTCCTGCTCGTACCAGAGGGTCCCTGGTCGTGCCAGGCTTGGCCTCCTTTACTTACGATCCGGCGCTGGGGAGCAGGGCCCACGATGGCCTCTGTCAAGCTCRGCTTTGTGCGCTCGCCTCTTGCCAGCTCTGATTTCAGCAAAGTCCAGGGAGCCGACTGACTGGCAAAAGCCGGCGGTGGGACCCATCCTGCCATCTCAGTCGCCAGGGTCTCACCCCGTTCCTCTGCCTCAGATCACTTTGCCAGGCCCAGCTCTTGCTGCCTAACAGCTCCAGCGGCTGCAGGTTTACAAGGGGCAGAAATAGAAGAGCTGGTGGTGCCGTAGCTGGTACAAGTGGGACTGCCCGTCCTAACCAGGGAGAGGAGGGACGTGCAGAGGCAAGCCCCGAGGGCAGGGGACGATGGTGGAGGGCAGGGGCGGCTCCCCTGGGTGACACCCGTGGGGCACATCCATGGGGACAGCTCACAGCCCAGGGGCAGGTTGCCCCAGCCCGGATACCCACCCAAGAGGCTGAGGAGCTTTGTGGAGAGCCGCGGTGCCCGGCCRGCCCTGACGCCAGCGCGTGCAGCTGGGGGAGACGAATGGGGCAGGAAGGAACGTTTTGTGGCCCTGGTAGTGGCTGGCATGTAGGACAGGGCAGTGYGAGTGGCAGCTCGGAGCCGCTACAGCTGCATTGCTCCAGCCTCCTGTTCTGTACTAACAAGCTGCCTTCTGACTCGGCTTGAATTTCTGTGTATTTCTGTTTCCTTTTTCTTAATACACTCAAGTGCACTGTCAAATCTGCCTCTTCTCTTTCCTGCGGGCTCGCAAGGAGATGCTGGGCGGCTGTGGGCAGTGGAGGCTGCGGGACTGGGAGCCTTGGGCTGCCGCCCGCTGCCGGGTGCCGTCCCCCGTGTCCCCCGGGGCTGGGGGACCGGGACACTAACGGCTCTCTGTCCCCTCCAGGAAAGGCGGTCGTCCCTGCCCGCCTCCCCCACGTGGACGCCGCAGCYGGCGCGGCGCCAGGGCAGCACCGACGGCTGGGCCAGCCCGGCCTCGGTGCCCGAGCTCGATGAGGGGCCCCCCGCGTCCCCGCCGTGGAGCGAGCGCTCCCCGTCCCCGCTGCGGCACGACGCYGACGCCAGGGCCAGCCGCCAGATGCAAGCCCGGCTCGCCAGGAACATCATCAACGCGGCGCGCAGGAAGAGCTCCTCTCCCAAAGCCGGGGGGACAGAGGGCTGCCCGCCTGTGGCCCCGCCGCCTGGCGCAGGCACCCCCAGCCTGCCGCGCTCCCCGCGGGCTGCCCCCGGCAGCCTCTCCCCTGCCTGCAAAGGCCCCCTGCAATCGCCGCGGGCCARCGGGCACCGCGTCTCCGCTGGCACCGGCACCCTGGGGCTCGGCGTGGCTGCTGTCACCAGCCCTGTGGCCGCCCGGGCCGGCTGGGCCGATGGGTGCCGGCCGCCTCCCCGGGCGCTGCCGCCTGGTGCYTCCTCCTGCCCTGGCCCCCGGACGCTGGGCGGCTGCTCGCCGGCCTCCAAGAGCCCCCTGGCCTCGCCACGGGCGGGCGTGCGCTCCCCCGCCAAGCGCTACACCTCCCGCTCCCCGACGGACTCGGACGTCTCCCTCGACTCCGAAGACTCGGGCGCCAAGAGCCCCGGGATCCACAGCTTCAACATCTGCCCACGCGGCTGGAACGGGAGCCTGCGGCTGAAGCAGGGCGGGCTCGYGCCGGGGGCGCCCTGCACCTCCTAGAGCTGCGAGCACCCTCTTGCCGCCGAGGCGGCCCGCCCCGGCCCGCACGCGGTGCTGGTGGTGGCCACGGCCCCGGAGCAGAGGCCAGCAGCTTGGCCAGCTCCTGGCCCCAAGCGGTGCCGCTGGTCCCTAGTGCATCCCGCACGGCGCTTGCTTCCTGCCCYGGGGAATGACGTGCTGCTCTTGTGCCCGCCTGGGAAGCGGGCAGAGTGCAAGTTTGAAGCCCAAAAGCCCCCAAACCCGCCCTTTTGGCAGCAGCCTCAGCCATGGAGGGAAGGGCCCGGCCTGYGCCCCTGCCCCAGGGCACAGCGGGGCCCTGGGTCCTCGCTCAGCACCCCTAGCCGCAGCACTGGGGGCTGTGAGCCTGCAGGAGCTGCCAACCGCGTCCCCTCCCCAGAGAGCCCCGAGACGTGTCCCTGGGGAGCCAAGGAGCACCGCGTGCCCCAGAGCGCTGCAGTCCTGCCCCACGGCCACGTCCGCTCCCTCCGAGCTGCCACRTGGCTCGTTCGGCTGCTCCACAAGGACTTCCTGGCCCTGCGGAGCTCGCGCTGACTCCGTGCTGATGGAGGACAGCTCATGTCCCAGGAACCTCGTCACCCATGCCCCAACCTTGGGGCTGCGGCTGCCAAACAGTAGTAGCAAGCAAAGGGAGTATCGCAAAGCGGTGCGGGCGGCTGCTGCGAGCCGCAGGCCCTGGGAGGGCTGCAGATGGGCAGCTCCATCCTTCCAGGGGCTGCTGGACCACTGAAACAAGGATGCAGCCCACGCTCTGCCTCGTCAGGCAGGGATGGAGCCGAAGAGGAGGCCTGGGAGGAGGAACAAGCCGGGGGTGTGCATAGAAAGCCTATTCCACATGCTCGCCTCGGCCCCGCAGCCCTGGCAGAGCAGCCTCCTGCTCCGCTGGTGCCTGGCTCCCCCGGCGGGGTCAGGTGCCTCCTCCTGCGCAGGATCCCATGGCCCCGCGCTATTTTTACTGCCCTAACCTTTACGGGCAGCGCCGCGTGGCCAGCGGGAGYGGCAGCCGCCCGCACAGAGGCCACGGGAGCCGCCGGCGCGCGGGGCCGGGACAGCCTGTGCGCCCCCAATGCCTGTGTGTCCCCTGCCCTGCTGTCCCCTCTCTCCCTGGCCAGGGTGGCACCTCACCCTGCCCGCTCTTCCAAGGGAACAGGCCCGCCAGCAGTGTTCCCAAGCAGGGTGAGCGACCCAGGCTCCAGCTCATACTGGGTTCGTTTCTATTTGGGGTTTGCAAGAGGAGAAGTTGCTTTTCTAGTCGACTCCCCAAAGCTGCAAAATCTTCACTGCTTTATTTTTCTTTCTCTTTAATCCCTTCTGTTACAAGTTTCCCCAGATTCTTCCCCTGATGACCAAAGAGAAGGCCCAAGCTATTTATTGTCACATCAAGGGGAGCATTTGCTGGGTACCCCCAACACAGCCCAGGCAGAGAGGGCAGCTCCCATCCCTATCCCTATCCCTATCCCTATCCCTATCCCTATCCCTATCCCTATCCCTATCCCTATCCCTATCCCTATCCCTCACCCCCATCCCCATCCCTATGCTCACCCCAGTCCCCCACCCTGGCTGAGGGCGCTGAGGGGACCAGTGGGGCTGCGGCCCTGGGTGCCAGCTGGGAGGAGGTGGCAGGGCCACGTGTGGGACACAGGACATGGTGCAGGTTGCAGAGGGGCTGCGGGAGGACTCAGTGCAGCAGGTGATGTGCAGCGGGTGCCAGGATGGGTCGGGGTCCCCCTGGGGAGCTCGGCTCCCTGATGGGGGCTGGATGCAGCGGTGTCGGAGAGAGGAGCAGCTGGTGCCGGTGAGAGGAGGGAGTCAGGGCAGATTAGGAACATGGCAGAGCAGGGGGTGTCCAGAGCGTTTCACCACATGGAGGGGCACCAGGTTCCCCAGGGCCCTCAGGTGGTCCCAGGATGCCAGAAAGAGGCAAGGACACAGCTCGACCCCGACGCAGCAGCCCCCTGCCCAGCAGAGCAGAGCTGGGGTGCTGGGACATACCCTAATTGAGGGGCTGTGTTTGGGCACTGGAGTACTCCTGGCTAGGGGAGCCTGGGCTCCTCCTTCCCTTCCCTCTCTTCCCTGGGCCTCCTCGAGCGGAGCAAGCAGTGTCATGTCCCAGCGCTTGTCTTTCCTCGGGACACACATTGCCCCTCTCTGCCCCACCAGCCACTGCCAGCTGCCTTTGCCACCCACTTGTATCCCCAGCTCAAATAAACTGCTGTTATCCCACCCGCCTGGCTCCTTCCTTCCCCCGGTGCTCCAGGGCGCCCCYGGCTCCTGTCGTGCCCCCAGCGCCCCGCTGCCCAGAGCCGCTCTCCAGGCTGCTTCGAGTGCTGGGGCACCAGCAGGGCTGGGTACCCGCAGTGCCGCTGTCCCTGCAGGGGTGACACTGGGACATGCTGGAGGGCGGGTGGACAGCCTGGGCTGGCACAGGAACACGGCGCTGCAGCAGGTTGCTCACCGTGCCCGCACACCGTGCCGCGCTCAGCGCCCGCTGGCCTTGGCCACGCCGGGGGGACGGCGTCCTCGTCCCCGGGAGCTGGCCCTGCTCCGCGCGGGGGTGACGGCAGCCCTGTCCCCAAGGGTCAGCCCTGCTCCGCCCCCTTTCTCCGCCAGAAATAACTGGTGTCCCTTGGCAGCGGGCTGCAGCTCTGCGGGGTCGGGGCGAGAGGCGGGAGCCCTTGAGCTGCCGCGAGGGGCTCRCGGGGCTGCGAGCGCGGGAGAAGCTGCAGCCTCCTGCCCGGAGCTGCCGGAGAGCAGCTTTGGTCCTCAGCACAGCGGGAGTGCAAGTTGTCCCCCGGCCAGGTAGGGGAGGCAGCGTGTGGGTGCGTGGGGCTCGGGGGCTCCCTGCGCAGCGGGGGACGTGGGGAGAGCTGAGGGAAGGGGCTGAGTGCCCGTGCCCGGGGCTTGGGGCTGGCGGAGGGGAGGCTGGTTAATATTTAATGCAGAAGGACCTGGGCCCTTGTGCCAGGCACTGCGAAACTGCAGCCCCCGAGGGACCCCTGCCCGGACCAACAGCCACAAAACCACCCCAGAGGGTCTGCACAGGGAGCCCCCCCGGGGAGGGGTGGCCGATGGTCCCTCCCCCTGCCAGCCCCAGCTGGAGAACCCAGCCCAGAGGCTGGATGAGGGGCCACCTCCTTAGGCCGGGCATTTCCCCACAGTGCTGTGCGCTGTAACCCCCCTTTCCAGCAGGACCAACCTCATCCCTGGCCTGAGGGAGATGAGGGCAGGTGGAAGGTAAGGAGCAACCCGGCCCTGCTCCTCATGGCAGTGTGTGGAGCCTGGAGCCCACCAGCCCCTGGCAGAGCTTGTCCCTTGCTGGGCTCGACAGCCTGGGCACTGTGCACCTTGCAGGGTCCAAGTGACAGCTCCTGCCCCCGCCAGGGCACAGGCTTAAAATAGCTCCTGCTAACTTGGAGCTGCGGGGGCGGCCAGGGCCTCTGCCCGCCCMGGAGGGCTGCAGGGTCTGGGCTTCCCCCGGACCTCAAGGTGGGTCTGGGGTGAGATGAGCAAGTGACAAACGCAGACAAATCCCCAGAGCTGAGAGGGACCACCTGGGCACAAGGACACAAAGTCCAAGCCCGGCCTGTTCCTGCAGCACCCTGGGCAGCTGGCACGTCCCTGCGCTGTGGCCATCACCGTGGGGCTGCCTCTCTCTTCCAGCTGGACAGCAACTGGGCCCCGGACCCACAGCAGGAGCGTGACAGCAGGCGATGACCATCATGAGACCGGAACCGGGAGACGGTAAGGGACACCGGGCGTTCCCGCGCTTCCCAAGGCAGCGTGGGGTGTCATTCCCCACGCCAGATCCAGCTCTGGCTGCAGCCCTTGGCCCAGGTGCCCGGGATCTGTGTCTGCGCTCTGTGTCCCCTCTTGCATTACACCCCTTTACACCCAAGAGGCAGTAAATGTTTGTTGAGGGCATACGGGGTCCATGCACTAGTCAGGGAGAGGCTGTTTTGAGCCTCGGGACTTGACATAACTGCCTGATGATTCACACGCCAAGGAAACACAGTCATGGGCGCAGCTCCCACGCGGGTGGGGGTTCGGGGCCAAGCTCTGCGGGATGGACACTGTGCCAAGGGGCTGCCGCAGGCTGAGCCCAGCCAGAGCCTGGGGATCCTGCTGTCCCCTCCACCTTGAGCTCGGGCACCCTCCRCACTGCAAGGGCCTCAGCTCCCACTGTACTCCCGTGTCGTGTCCTCAGCCCCCCGGCTGGACCTGGGCAAGAAGGTCAGCACGCCGCAGGACGTGATGATAGAGGAGCTGTCCCTGCGGACGAACCGGGGCTCCCAGCTCTTCCAGCAGAGGCAGAGGCGGATGCAGCGCTTCATCTTTGAGTACCCCAGCGGCTACAGGAAGGTGGGTCTCCTTGCCACTCCTGGTACCCTAGCTATGGGCACAGGATTATTCCCCAGCTTTTACAGCCTTTGCGGGAAAGCGATTCTCCGCAGGGCTCAAGGTCTGGATATTCAGAGCCAAGGTCTGGCTCTGCAGCTGGATATTCACACTCAGTTAATGGCAATATGTTTTATGAAGATGGCTTGTGAAGCCCAGGAGCCCACTGCTGGGTTCAAGGGCTCACGGCCAGGCCTAAGGGCTGTGCTAGGTTAGTCTGATGCTAAGGGAGGGGAGAGGAAGCTATAATCTGGTGGGGCTGGTCATGGAGAGGTGCACAGAAGAGCAAGGTGATGGATCCTGCTAACCCCTCTGCTTGCAGCTTTCCGGTGCAGGGGCAGGAGAATCGCATGGCATGGAGGGAGGCTACCCGGAGGGAGCGGCAAACCAGTGGTCGGTGAGTAGGGGAAGAAGCAGGTACTGCCCCAGGCTCCAACTTCGCTTCCCAGGAGGGGCCRAGGGCACCTCTGGAGCTGCTGATCTGCAGCTTCCACGCAGGGCTCTGGGCTTGAAGGAGGCCTCTCTGGGCAGGTGACAGCTTGACAGCTCCCACCTGCAGGCTCTGATAACAGTGTGCACAGCTGCTCCCCTGTGAGCTGCTTTTACTGCTATGAGCTCTGCCGAGGGTGCCAGGTGTGGCTGCTTTGCACTCCCTTGCTCAAAGAGAAGACTTCCCTGCACCTCACCTTCTCCAGAGAGCTCTGGCTTGGGCAGCAGGCAGGAGCTGCCCTGAGGTTGTCTCCAGAGCTCTGCTTACTCTCCCATCTGCAGAGAGGCGACAGCGCTGAGGGACAGCAGAGGTACCACTCTGAGCTCCATGTTGCGGCATCAGCCCGGGGGGGCCCTCCYGAAGTGCCCAAGAAGACAGAAAAAGTCTTGCATATGAGCAAGGTTCTCAATCCAGATGCTCTGGCTCCAGGTAAACCACCACAAAACCAGGAATATCCCAGTGTTGGGCGGCACCAGGTGGGAGAYGGGCAAGGCACTGGGCTCTGTTTCTCTTAAACATGAACTTGAAGCCTGTAGAGAAGGAGTCTTAAAAAAAAAAATGCTGGAAGAAAATTCTTAAAGGGTTCAGGCATTTTACTTGGGTTTTTCAGGTTATCATTAAAAAACATCAGAATAAGGATCAGCATACAGATAATATATCCTTAAATCTATATATAACTAATTATAGAGAAACATATTTTTGTGTCCAGAAGTACGTTTCCTTTGGCAGCAGAAGGCCCTCCAAGGCTGTGCAACAGCAGGGCTGCTCCCCAACCCACCCATCCCCATGCCAAGGGGACTGTCACCCTGCAGCACGCTGCCACAGCCTGGGCTGCTGCTGAAGTAACCAACGCGCTCTCTTCCCAACCACAGGCTACTCCGGCCCCCTCAAAGAAGTCCCCCCTGAGAAGTTTAACGCCACCGCCATCCCCAAGGGCTACCGCTCCCCGTGGCAGGAGCTCCTCAACGAGAAGCACTTCCCTGTGGAGAGCGTGAACCACCTGCTTATGAAAGCCTCTCACGGGGACTTCAGGAACTTCAACAGGTAACACTGGTGATAGTCTGGCTGGGAAGGTTCGTGCACGAGCCAGTGCAGCCTCTGCTTTAGCCTCTGGAGCAAGGTGGTGGAGGGCTTTAGTGCAGCGCTGGCATGGGACCGGTCATGGGGATCCTGCTGTCAAAGTGAGAGCTGCACTGACCCTGCTCTGCCTTCCTCCTTGGGACTCCTCTGAGACAGTGAAGCCTCAAGGAGGAACAGCACATGGTAGGAAGGGAAGAAGAAAACAAACAAAAACCCCATAATAAATAGTTTATGTCTTTGGTACACGTCAAAGGAACTCTGTAAAAAGAGACAGATCAGGTCAAAGTTTTCCTGTTGAGAAAAGGCAGAGAATATTAATACCTTGTCTAGATTCCCACTGGAGTTCCCTAATGGGAAATAGCACTGTTCCCACTTCAGACTGTCTGCAGCAGTGGTGGACTTGTGTGGACAGCAACTTTCCTGAAGCCTCACCGTGCTTGAATTTAAATCACATACAACATCATTGCTCTGCTTGGGAAAACTTGGCAGAAAGCACTGCAGGGGAACGAGCAACGCTACCACGCTGCAAACACAGCCCTGTGCCAAGGCAAAGGGCAGGAGTCAGGCTGAGGCAGGGCTGCTGGTTTCCATTTGCTGATCTCCAATCTTCTCGGGCTCTTCTCAGCCTGCTGGAGCTTAACCTTAGAGCCTGGCAAGCTGCACGCTTGTGTTTCCTCTCTTCTATACCATCTCCAGGGAGGCATTTGTCCCCATGCATCTCTGCTCTGAAAGGCTGACCATGCCCTAATCAGTCCTGGAGCAGGAAGAAGAGAAAGGAGAGAGGGAAGAGGGTTAACAGAAGAGACAAGAACTCAGAGAGCAGCCCAAAAAAGCAGGCTGAAGTCCAGTTGACTGAGAGAAAGCATGGAGAAGCAAAAGGGCTGTAGGTTTTTCAATCATCTCAAAAGTTCACTAGTGCAGCAACATCAGAGATCCTCTTGAAGGAGAACAAGAAGCTGCTGCAGACACTTGGCTCTTTTCTTTCAACATTTAACCATGTTTCTGCCTCCATATTTATTTAAGGATGGGGACCGAAGCAAGGGTATGTTTCTGAATAATGCTTTGCCCTGTACCATTTCTCCCCTCTCACACGCTGCCTTTCTATTTAAAGTCTTGAACTGTTATTTAATACAGATGGATACTAATTTAACACCAAGCCTCTTGCCACCTCCTCTAATTCTTCACTGAGGCATAAAGAAGCAGAAAGCTGATCCACTTTTAACATTTTTTTTATGATCTTCCAAGCTGTTGGCTTTCAAATCACTTCTCAGTTCATCAAATACCAAAATGCAGAAAAATGTGCTTTTTTGGATCAAATTGGCTAGTGAGAAGCCAGCGGCCTTGCTTATAGCAAGGTGAATTCTCAGCACAGTTCACATTTGTCACAGGCCAAGGGAAAGTTTACCACTTCAACAACATTAAAGCAGACTGATTTATTTCCAACCTTAAAAAATCAGGAGAAAGTATCCAGCTAGTTTGCCAAGGTGTGCAACCTTGAGAGGCAGTGAAATCCCTGCTTTGAAAATGACTGCCTTTTTTCCAGAGATGGAGTGAATATCTGGAACAATTCCCTCATTTACCTTTTCCCTCCTCATTTCTCCCTAGGATGCTGCTGCAAAGAGCAGATTCATGCTAGAACAACACTTCCCAAAGCAAACATTCCCAGCTCTGCCTCGTTGCTAGRTCAGCCTATGTGCACTACTCCAAAACCACCACCATTTCCTGGCTCTTTGGAGGCCTGGTGCTCWGTTCCTCAGTCCCTTCTCACATTCCTGCAGAAAGGGAGGACAGCTCTTGCCCCTGCACTGCTCCTCCTACTAGTCATAGTTCAAAAGAAGCTGTCCCAAAATGTGGACTGGAGTGAGGGCCAAGAGAAAGACATTTGCCTCAACATGTGCTAGAGCAATCAGGAGGCAGCACTAGCAGAGCCTCAGTCCTTAGCTGAACATATACCTGCAGACAAGCCCTTTTTTAAAGACCAGAGAGCTTGTCCCTGTCAATTCCTCTTCTAATAGGATCCTTTTCACACACACAGCACATCTCTATGGTTGTCGGTAGAGCCCGTTGAAACGGAGACTGTGGCCTCCCCTCTATCCGGCATGGCCACTAAAACTTGTGCACTGCAAAACACTGTGCAAAACCTGCCAGAGCTTCAATGGGGATTTGTTTTATATCCAAGAAGTATCTTGCTAGGCTAAGCAAGGTTATAATGGCATCTTAGGTGGGAAGAAAAGGCCTGTCATTTGCTGCAGGTCTTGCCATGTTGCTATCGGACTCCTAAGGAGTTAAAAAGTCCTGATCTGCTTTTCCTGTCCCTCACCATTACAAACACACCGAACCCATCTCTGTGATGAGCTAAGCCTGTCTTTTCCTGTGATGCAGGACTCCCACCCCGTTTGACCGAGCACAGGTCAGCGACACGTTCTCTCTGCCTGTGATGGAGTTTGACAACCTGAGCACTCTGGAGCTGATGTCCCGCAGACCCAGCTTCAACAGAGCACCACAAGGTTGGGTGCGAATTCTACCAGAGAGTGAAGAGCTGTAATCCCCTCCTTCCCCGTCGCTGCGGATGCTTTTCCTGCTAGACTCGAACATATTTCGCACAGTAGGGCAGAAGGGAGTAAATATTCTTGCCTATGCACTTCATTAAAGCTAAGCTAGTGGTCTAAGGTTGCCATCCTTTTCCAAAGGATTTGAATAAGCTCGAGTTTGGGACCATTTTGAATCCCTCTCATACTAGCCATTATCTCAAGAGCATTTAGCACTAGCCTAACCAGCCAAGTTCTCATCTCTAATGCAAGGTCCCTGTAAGCTCCTGTAACCATCCTTGTGCAAAACATCCCAAACAGCCTGTCCTCTCCCCTGCGTTGTGGAAAATGGCAGAAGCACCAGCTGTAACATTCAGTTGTCTTGCTGCTTCTTCACTGACACGCGACACCAGCTTCAACAGGTGGTGCCTTTGCAGAGAAATTCCATCCCAAGGGCAACTCTGCATCTGTCATTCTGGTGAGAGGAGGCGATAATTGAAGAACTTCTGCAAAATAAGTTACTAGCAGCTTTGGCATGTTACATGCTGTTACTTTGGCCTTAGTTGAAAAACAAATGCTGAACTAGGCATTTGCCCGTTCACCAACATGCATCCAGCACAGCCTGGATGTGTGGGATGGGAACAGCATCGTGATTTGGAAACTTGTGCCACAAGCTGCTGGCAAGCACTTTACAGTTGTCCTTTTCCCTTTCCTGCCTGCATGCCTTGCTTGAATGTCTAAACATTTGGTTGAATAATGCCAGATTTGCTTTACACTGTTGGTCAATAAGGATCAGGCCCCACCTGCAGCAGATGCCCAGCACARCTGCACAAGTCCAGGGAATCTGCAAGATTCTGCAGGTGTCAGGATACACCAGGTAGTTAAGAGTAAGTGGGAAGGAAGAACAACCTGGTCATGTCCCTACAGCAAGCACAGACTTCTCCACAAATGTGAAACTGCCAGCAGCGAGGCTCGCACTCACAAAACTTTTCACCAGGGACGTGCAATGGGATGCACAGTAATGACAGCATGGAGAGCAGTCACCAGGACATTTGGAAAACCCTGCTTACAGCTATCAGAAATCTCTAAGTTAATTTTGTAGCCTCTACATTTGTTTGATTGCTTTTGTCAGATCCTTAATGTTACCCTTATTGAATCTTGCAAAACCAAGGGAATGTTTATTTTAATCATGATAAAAATGCTGCTGTTTATTACTACAGGTAATAGTAGTAAACAGGCAAATAAGTTTTGTATGCTAGTTGCTGAAAATGTACTTAACAGCCTTAATTATATGATGTATTTGTAGCACAGTAAAGATAGATGTGCAGTGGAAATCCCGCACAGGAATTCTGCTCTAGCAACTCCTCACTCAGAAGGAAGTTTTCATTCCTTTCTTCCCCAAGAAACACCAGAGGACAAACTAACAGTAAAAAAGAGAGGTCTGCTCTGTAAATATTAAAAACTTGTAATGCCCAATTACTGTCYGGTTCCAAACCTATCTCTCTGTGTATCCATCAGCAGAAGAATGTGTGTACCTCTAGGGACATGGTTGGGATAAAAAATAAACCAGCCGTAATGTGAAGCTTGCCTGACTTGGAGATCTGTCCAACCAGTGCTCATGGGCAGTGACTGAAGAGAGTTGAGTCCCGAGCAATGGCAAATAACGCAGCCGTCCCTTCCGAATCCATGAGCTGGGCCTCGCTCTGCCCTCTGACACCTCCCAGATGGCCTTTAACCAACAAAAACCAGTTACTTCTGCCCGTTTTCTTACCCAAAGCCCTTTTTCTTCCCCAGAGAAGGCAGGCCAACGTGCCAGCCATGCACCTGGTGCCATGTATGTTTCTATACCACAAATATTTTTAAGGCTACCATTCCTGTTCTTCTTGGTAGCATCTGGCTTGCCAAAACAGAAAATGTCTCCCACATTCTGAAATAAATTTTCTTTCTACCTAGGATAAAACTGTTTAAACTTTTCCCCATCCCTGGTAATCTTGGTTGTTACTCCCTGGGTGACAGYCAGAGTCTTGTGTTCACTGTGACAGGGGGGATGGAAACGTGGGAATGGGTAGTGGTGGAGGAGTCAGCTCCTAGAGTTATGAGCTCACTTCTCCTGYCATAGTCTGGGGTTAGAAGAGACAGGAGGGTGAATTAGTGCTAGAAGCCATGACCRTAGCTGCCGGCACACACACCTCAACCCCTCCTTCAGATCCAGCATTTTGGATCTTTCTCTGACTCCTACGTAGGCAAATCTGTCACTTCTCAGCTTGGGCCCACTCAGCTCTCATCCACATCAGCTCTGGATGTCTTGCAAGTTGCAAAATGGGTGGTACCAGTGTCCCTGATCTGCTGTGTCTGGAGGGAGCCATTCCCTTCCCAGTGTCTCCATTCTCCTTTTTGACAAATGGATCTAAAGATGTATATATATTCAGTATGGGCACCCAACACTCTGCGTGGGGAGAGCAAAGCAGCAGCTCAGTCAGATGCTTCCTGCCTCTGAGGAAAGTGGAGGAGAAACATCCCCCAGGAACACTACTGCAATCCGGGTGAGCGCTTCCTGAACACATGCATCTTCTTCCAGCTGCACAGCCTATGAGAACGCTCAAGACACAAATCTCAAATATTTGCAATATTAACATCTATCAGTTTCACACGTTCTTTAAAGTAGCATATTTCTTGCATGATTGATCCTGCCATATGGTAACATTAGCCTGTTCCATCACCATCTGGCTCAGCTTTAATTTTATCAAAAGCATTTTGGCAGAAGGTAGCACGGTTCCTTTTCCACCCTGCCTTCCCCTCCTGCCAAAACCTGTATGATTTCTCCCCAAATGAACCCCTTCCTTCAGTCCTGTGCGAGGAGGTTGTCTGCGTTCTCTGTCTAGGAAATAGCTCTTAGATTCCAAATGCTTTTTATTTCGGAAGCAGAGCTAACATCCAGGAGGAAGTGAACTGTCAGATTTCTTTCCCAAGGGAATTTTTGTTGTTCCTTGGTGCTAAGCTGAGAGAAGTAATTGGTTATGAATCCACCATGCCAAAGCTTATCCTTATCCTCTCCTTTCGCCCAACACGCTGCTCTGCCAATGCACACAGCTTCACCTATGGGCTTCTTAGCTTGTAACCCTGCCGCTAAGGTGTTTTTCTCCAAGCTCCTCTTGACACACAGAAGACCCCACTCCTCTATGGATGAACACAGCAAGTGATTGAGGCTTTGCCAGCCGGGAGTCTAACTCCAGCTTTCAGCACCATGTGCTTCACAAGGAGGTGCAAGGAAGCCTCCCATAGGTGCACATGAGATAGCTGCCCCAAAGCGCCCCTGTTTCCTGATACAGATCTTGCTGAACGTTGCAGACTACTTGGTTTTGTCAATAGGGTGCACCCTATGCTCACTAAAAGAAAAAAAAAACTGAGTTTCCTGCTTTTCATTTCCAGTGTATGTCTTCGTTCTTGCACTACAAAACAAAGAAAATCAAATCTCTTGACCTGTCTCCTCTCCCTTATCCATGTCCATGAATATTTTTATAATGTCTGCTCTTACGTTCCCTTTTTAAGGTAAAGCTCATCTTAATTTTCCAAGTCTTCTCTTTAAAACTTCAGCGYCCTTTTTGAAGAAAATCTGGGATCCTTCGTCCTCCAGAGAGTGTCACAATGCTTATAGTAGTGGGTGATGCAGAAACACTGATCGTGCAACCCACTGCGTGGTCTGTCGTCCCATGCTGGCCCCGTGCAAAACAGGTCGTGCTGCATCAGAGCAGTGACAAGTAGGCTCAAAGCCTTCAACTGTGTCTGCTGCCTTTGTCCCACCACGCGGATCTGCTTCATTATTGAACACCCTGACACATGATACCATGCACCACACAGAGAAGGACTCAATTAGGATACAGCTGAAAGAGGAGGAGGACTTGTCTGCAAACAGCAGGTCATAATGAACGATGGTTCTCAAGTCTTCTGTAGCAGACTACTAGCAAGAGCCGAAATTCTGAACACCTAAATAGTATTGTTAAACATCCAAAAGAAAAGCTACATCCAGAAACCTAAGTCTTGTAACAATAATAGAGGGACATGAATATTGATTTGTCTGCAGATTGGCAAGAAAGTGATACTCTTCAAACATCATCAGAATAACAACAAATTTTATTAGTATTTGCGATTTATTTTTTCTATAGGAGTACGGCTTTTCTGTGTGCAACTCAGGTTACCACAAGAGGGAACCAGCGATGCATTTTTGCTTCTTWAGTATTCAAGGATAAATTAAAAATACATATATGGGGAGACAGAGACCATTAGCAGAAGCTGCCAGATGTGGCAAAGCAATAACTATGGTGCAGTAAGTAACTTTTTCAGAGAATTAGAGTTGACAGTAGCTGGTTTGGACTGTGGGATTAAAAAAAAATAGTCTGCTTTCGGAGCAGACTGCAGAATTCAGAATTTATTAACAATTAAAATCATGCTTAAAAGCAGAAAGACAAATGTAGCTATCGTGAGACATAAAATGCAAGTGGACAGTTTCTTTGTCAGCTGTCTGAATACCTGTCTGTCCTGACAGTACCCACTGGCCAATAACTAACACTTTAAAACACAGGGTCCTTCTAACCAATAAAAAAAGAGGGCATAAATTCTTGATTTCCAGTGCTGACCTAAAGTAAAATCTATAGGAAAAGTACATACATACTTAGCCTCAACTTATAACAAWTTTATTTATTTATTTATTTATTTATTTATTTATTCCCCACAGAAATTAAGTACCCGACTAAATTAACTTTACAAAGCTCTGGTTTTAAAGACATGAATGAAGAGAGAATTATCAGATTAAGTTCTGGGCTAATTAATTCATTTTCAAGTTTTTCAGGATAAAAAGAAAAGAAAATATTTCTACTATCTCTGTAAAATAACATTGGTGCTGAAACACACAATGAAAAAATGAGCATTTTCTCTAATTTAAGAACACTTGGACACTTACAAAAAAATATATAGAAAGGTGTTTGCTGTGAGCATGCAGTGCAGCCACACATCTTGTGCATTTAAGACTTGTGAAAAGGGAAGCTTCTATCCAGKAATATCTGGGGGGGATTTTGGGGGGCCCCTGCAACAGCTTTCACCATCCCTCCTCCCGTTCCAGATGCACTGATGTTGCGCTGATGTTTGCACTGATGTTGCAAATTAAATAGTGCTTTTTAGCCCTTCCAGTGACACCTTTACTGCAGCTGTTGAGGAGCAAGGTCAAAGAGCTCTGCAGAAACAYGTACAAGAAGACTGCAGCATGACAACAACTGTCAGATGTTGACAGAGAAGGTAAGAAGAACCTGCAAAAGTAAAGCCCTCAGAAGCAGTAGGAGGGATGCTGGTAGGAAATGTAACCTTCTCTCYAGAGCAAGATAGTGTCTTGGTTTTGAGAGAAACTCCTTCATGAGCTCCAACCATCCATCGCAGCATCTCAGTACCCTCATGGACACTTCTGGGCAGCATGTTTCCTTCCCTTGGTGATTCCACAAGAGCAGAGCAAATTCTGCTCAGTTCATTTTGAAATAGCTTTGTGGTCTCTACATTGCAGAGATTGACAGTGATTGCTTTGCTGTGGTTTTCTAAGGGATAGATGACATTGGCTTGGAGACAGTCAAGAAATTCCTGGTGGGAATATTGGAATGAGAGGTCAGCATGCCTCAGATGCACATCTCAATGGAAGTTCTGTGCATCACATCCTTCGTGTCCCCTTCCAGAAGGAAACTACAGCCTCATTAGGTCTAAGAAAGAGAGCCATGTGGAAGAAGGTCTGAAAATAGCGACTTGCAGAATTTCTTCAGATTCTCTGAGGAGGAGGAAGATGAGCAGTTGGGCTCCATGGTTCTCATGGTGCTGCTTCCTATGGGACCTTTGGCAAATAATCTCATCTCTCGTGTCTCCCATCTGTGGCAGGGGGATCAAACAGCCATAGGAAGACTTAAAGTGCTCAGACTTCTATACTACAGTCTTGGATGGCACAGAAAAGCCTCTCGAGAAAAATCAAAATGTTGATGCCTGAGACAGAAGTTTCAGCACTGGTGCAATTTGTCAGCATCTCATACTTGTTCCCACACAAAAATGAATCATCAGAGAACACAGATTTATCAAACCATATCATTGTGTTATGGCAAAAATCACCACCATTGGCTGCAAGCAGCAAGATCACAGCTGTACAAGACTTGATAACTATACAACATATTTTAATACATAGGAATATATAGGAAATATCCCTGACAATACAAATGTAGATGCTGGGAGGCTTCTAGATCCTACATTCCTTGGGCTAGGAACCCTGTTTCTCTGATCCTCCTGTTACAACCTCCCCACCAAGWAGCATCTTGTGCCACAAGTAAATCYGTTGCTGCTGGCACTGTAGGGTTTGTGACCCAYAATCAAAGATTTATTCCAACTTGATAGCGTCAGTATACCTATATGGAAGAGTCTATTTAATACAGCATTTGATTTGTAAAATGACACTTCTGATCTTTGGAGTGTTTTACAACCCACACATTGGAGGCAGTTAACAAGTAATGAAGAATAAGAATTAATTAATTCTAACCGTACTGCCGGGAGATATATAGACAAACATTAATCTCCCGAAAGGAATGGAGCTGAGGTGGTGTGATCTGTCCAAGGCAGTGGTGGGTATCCGTGACAGAGCCAAGACCAGAATACAAAACCTTTGATTTKGGGGTTTAGTCCTCATCTCTCAAAAAACACATTTCAAGGGAGAATATTGTTTTGAAAACAGATGATCTGTTTTTCTAAAGTCTTTCTTTGCCCTCAGTTCTTCTTTTAGTACCTAACAAGAATGTCCAGTTATATGGTTCTCAGGCAGGCCCTCGTATATGTGCAAGCATGTGTGTTTGTGCAGCAAGATACTTTAAGGAAGCATACCAAATATCTAAATAACACTGCAGGGCTCTGCCTGAACCAGTTGCCTCTGGCTCAAGCCACGTGTTTCCAAGGTGGCTGCTGCTCTGCGGCCACTCCATTAGGAAATGGAGCCATATTTTATTTAACCTCCCATCAGCTTCACTGACAGGCATTTTTTATGGTATCATCGGGCAGGAAAAGCCATCTAGAGATGGAAACCTTTTCAGTCTCTGGCCTAAGTAGCTGATATCGGTCCACAATTTCTCTCTGTAGAATTAAATTGCCATATTGATTGACATGCCCACATCACCACCTCCTCTCGTGAAAACTCCTAAGCACTCTTAATTTGCTTCTGCATTTCTACAATTTTGAACAAATTATGTTGGAACCAAAACCAAAAGATGTACCCGGCACACCTTTGATGATACCTGTGTGAGACAAGGAAAACACCCCAGCGTCTTCCCAGATAAAACCCCAAAGGAAAACCAAAAGTGCACCTATCAGTGTTTGCTTTCTCTGGCTTAAATTCTGTACAGAAAAGGAATTTGCTTTTCTTGCAATTAATGTGCAATGTGTTCAGATTGTAATCATCTTTCCTCCTTTTTGTTCTTTTTTTTTTTTCCCAACCAGTCCCGAACTTCCTATTTGAACGCAATCATGTGAAACGCGGGCGAGCTTTACATCCCTTTGTGCTTACACAAATAAAGCGTTCAGCATTTTGCAGACAGCCTGTCTCGTATCGGGGATTTTAGCTATTGATACAAGCGCCTTCAAAAAGGCTGGTTGGTCTCTAGGTAGGATCTGCAGAAAAACTAATGCTAGAAAAATGACACGGTCTGTGTGCATCCCTTTCATTGCAGTGCCTATTAGCKCTGCAGCCTGCCATGGCATTTGAGTTGATAAAAGTACATTTGCAAAGCTTTTTTATTACGGTTTATTGTTAAGTAGGCAAAGATGCATTCAGCTCCAGGTTTGTTTCCTGCTGCTCTGCACATCGGGGGACCCCCGCGCTCTCCCCGCTTTTACTCTTGGCGCCGTCCCCGTCCACCCCTCGGTGCTGCAGCGCCCGCAGGGAGCTGCCCGCGAGCAGCCCCCGGAGGCATCAAAGACCTCAGAGAGCAAGCCCCGGGCAAGGCGAGCATGTTTATGAATACGGGGAGCCCCAAAGCGCCCCGGTTCCGCCCGCTTTCCCGGCCACCCTGCGCGGCGGCCTCCCCGTGCCTCGCCCTGCCCGTCGGGGCGGCCCC
>NW_020455754.1:3612286-3669776 GCF_003342845.1 Nothoprocta perdicaria
CCGCCCCACCGACCCCCTGGGTGCGTTAGTTCGCGCCCTCCCCCTCGGGGCTGCCGGGTGCCTCCTGCAGCCCAAGTCGCCCTTTAAGTAATCAATTCCCGAGGCCTTCGGAGGCCGGGAATTCCCAGGGTCTTTGGAGGCTGGGAATTCCCTGCGGAGGMCGGGGCAGTGCCCCCCATGCCAGCAGGCACCAGCACACCCGTGCGGGGAGCGTTGCACCCGTGGGAGCGCTGCTGCCGTCTGCGTGGCCCGCACCCTTGTGCCTTGACCCTACCTAACACTCCGAATGCTTACATTATTTATATATTATGTATATGCGTCTGTGTATATGGAAACATAGACATAGATATGCTTTCCAGCACAGCCGTGCTTGCGCAATAGTCCCTTAAATTACTTTTAAGTCCCACCAGGAGGACATTTGACTTCTAAGCAGTCCACGTCCATGCAGCCTAGATCTCTGTCTTCTCCTGCTCCAATATCCTTTGTGGCATATTACTTAACAAATGAGCAGGCAGTTCTTTGCCATCCATGGAGATGTGAAGATTGGAAAAGGCCACCTGCYGAATAATAGTGGATGCAATAGTCTTGGGTTTTAATTTCCTTGCTTTCATCTTGCCTGTGGTGCTTGATGGGTGCAGTAAAATATCAGCAAAACTGATAGCCCTTTTCCATAAAGGAGCACAGTGCATGTTTCACAAGTTAGACCAATGCTGTGGAGGTTGTTTCCAGGTTGCCCTCCCAGATAAATTTACAGAGGGCTGTTCCTGATTCCTGTTTAGGTGGTGTGACACAGTGATGCTGTTCGGTGAATAACTTATTGTACTTGAATGCCTTAATCCAGCAGCTGGATTTCCCAAGATGTGAGGAGATGCAAAACACAGACCAGCGGGCTCGTGTTGCTTCATGCTCTAAGGATAATGTTCCTTAATGTTGTCTCRATGAAGTGAGAAGTGATGAAATTTCAGTTGAATTATATGCTACTTAGGACTGTCTTAAGCTGTGGTATGCGGTAGCCTATTTTGTAATGTTTTATGTCTGCTCCTGGTTCTCAAAAAAGGGTGCATTTGAGCCGAAAGAACCTCAGAATGTCTTTCATAAGTCTAGCTCCCAAGATTTATAGACCAGCATTCTCTAGTTCTTAAATTTACAAATTCTGAAACATCCCTGTATTAAGACTTGGTCTCTCAAGGGACTTTATGTCTTGAGGCATCAGAAAATGAAATAGCTGAAGCATAAGTGAACATGTGTTTTGAGACTAGTCCTGTATAGGACCAAGTTGCCTTTTTGTTTCCCATATGAAGGTTTCTTTTCTTTTAAATCTTGTTCTGTGATCTTGTCCAGTGTACTATTATCTTGCCCGGTTTAATATTTTGGCTGGCTGTCARTGAGCAGAGCTGGACCATGTTATAAATCCCCATAAAGTCCTGGAGAACAAAAGCACCTCAGTTTTAACAGGAGTTTTGTCTTTTCCCCCAGAATGGAAGAGTTTCTTGCAGAATCATGAGCRAATTGTTGCGATTGGCTCCATAGTGATGGCGGGACTTTATGTTGCATGAAAACAGGGCCAGATTTCAAGTCTAGTTTATACCAGCATCAGCCTATGAAACTCTGTGAGGAGTTGGTGAAATCTTACTAGGTGATATTGGTGGGATTGGGATGGGAATTTGTCATGTCCCTCTGTTCTCTGCGGTGCTTTTGTCCATGACTAGTGTTTTGGGGCATTTCTCTGCTCCTCGGCAAGTCTGCCTGTCTCTAACCATGCAGTTCCTTTGTCTCTTCCTGGTGTCTCAAGGTCAGAGAGATGCTTGCACTCATCCAGAAGCGTGTTTTAATATACTCAGATGTGTGTATGTGCGTAAGAATGTGTTAATCGAAAGTACCGGCCGTGCTGCGTTGCTACCAGCTCACGTCTGCTCGSGCTAGCAAGGAGCCTGGTGCTCAGCACGAATTAAACAGATGCTGCTGTGCCCATCCTGCTGGAAACGAAACGGTCCCTTCAGCGCGGTGCCAGCTGTTTGCATTATCCCTGCTCTTTTTTAGCAAGCTTCCCTTTCAGTAAAATATTGGTACATCTAGACAGAAGTTCCTGGCTCAACACTGCCCCGCGTTGTAGTCCAGAGCTGTGCTGCGGTGCGTGGGTGTCCTGGGTGAGGAGGTGGATTTCTTGGCGACTCTTTAAAGGAGATGCAGCAAAGAATAAAAGAGTTTGATGGTGTATAGGGGTATTTTTTTACCCATATGCCTTTAGCTCAGCTGTTGTCCATCAGGTAACTCAAAGCTTGCAGGAGCTGAGCACCACATCCCTTCTTGCTTGTTGCCTTGTGTTGTCAAAGGTCATTGAAATTCTGCAGCGTTGGCAGTGAGATYGRGAGAAAAGAGCTGTTCCCTGGCTGSTTTGTATTATAGTTACATGACTTCTTCAGTTATAGAGTGCTCAAAAAGCTGGCTTTGGAGATAGATGCTGAAGAACTCTATGCTTCTAAGTAAGGTTTAAGCATTTACCACTTAATTTCAGATCAGAATAAGCGAAAGAACTTGCTTTACCATTCCTGTGCACAAACTTTGAAGGCTTCCTGTTTTTTTTGTTCTTCCTTTTTGGAGTGGGAAGTAGGTAAGAAAAAGGGTGAAGCAAACCATTCCATTTTCATCCTGTAAAATGGCTAGTAGGGTAAAGCCCATTAGCRGTTGTATGTGACTTTGTTGTCTTTAAGTTCAGCAAGACCATTATTTGTGTGGAGTAAAGGAAGGGCAGGAAATCAGTCGTCTCAGAGCACGGGCATCTCAAGTCGTGGCAGATGAAGTGTTTTGGCTGCAGCTGTCTGATTGTGGCCGTGCTCTTCTTGACACGACACGAGCCCAACCGCCGGAGTTCTCGTCGTCCTTCCTTGTTATGGGAGAAGATGGTTCTGTTTGAAAATCACCCTCTTCACTTCTACCTCTATCACCCAATGGTGATAACAGGAACGAGCAGAAATAGGTCTGTCCCTTTGACCGGCGCGGCAGCCTAGGAGATTATTAAAAGTATAAATTCTTCCTGTGGTGCTTGATAAAGTGCTGGTGCTCCGTCAAGTTTGGGAAAGCCGAAGGCTGTGCTTGAGCTATGGTTTTGGTCGCTGGAATATTTTCCTTTACAGCTAACGCTGCATATCACATGTCTGTTTTGAAGTTACAATAACTGCTTTCATGGGGCTTCAGTGGGGGACTGGCCCGGGGAATTGGCATGTTAAGCAGTGCGATTTGTTGCCACGATTGCACTAATACAGTCGGCCCATGCACGGGCCGCGCTAACAAGGGCCTTGTGACCGAGCGCTTAATGGCACGTTTGGTACGTGCTCCTTCGCCCAGCGCTTGCAGAAGCTCTTCCCTGTCCAGATGCGTGCGGCGGCGGTTCCTCGCGGTGCCTTTCTGCACGTCTTGGCCACGGGTTTATTGTTCCCTACAAGAGGCCGTTCTAGACGGCAGGTAGCTCCCGACGYTCTGTAAAGCAAGCCTCAAATAGGATGTGACACGTGTTTTTACAAAGAAGTAGTGATAACCTCGAGTCTGTTGAGAGCTGCTAGGTCTTGTTATGGCTTTGCCTTGTCTTATTTTGAATGCGCGTTTTCTTCAAGAAATAAGGTTAAGATGGTACAAAACTAATAAAAAAAAATATACATAGTAAGAAAAGCTTCTTTTTTTTTAATAGCCTTTTTTGGATCTCTCCTGGCTTCTATAACAGCACACAAGGTTTTTATGAGAGCTTTGTCATAAAAGTAGCCTTTGATGACCCGCGTTCCCCAGGGCTAGGCACCCCCAGCCCCGCCAAGCTCGGGGGGTCTGCAGGCGMCGTGCTGAGAACACCTCGTAATTAAATCCTCACCGTTTTCCTGCTGGAATATCACTTTGATATGACCATTTACGTTTGTAAACCAGTAGGCTTGGCTTTCTTTCTCAGGTGATAACGGTTAACTCTGAGTAACTGAAAKAAGGTGTTATTTTTACTGTTAATAAGGGCTGACTGATGCAGCTGTTGTGTTTCCTTTTGGCACTTCTCCTCCCTGCAATTGTTTGTTTGGTTTCAAGATGAAGTGATTTGTTTTAATTTCTCTGTTTGGGATTCAGTGTTGAAAGCAACAAAATTGTCCTTCACTGAATATTAAATACAATAAATTGAAATTCCTTTGTGCTTTAAAGATTTTTTTTGATAAATGGCAAAGACTATTAGCAGCCTCTTTGATTAAACTCTGTAAAGCAGCCATCCACGCTTATTACAGTTATTATGATAGATATTATTTTTAATGCGAATGTTGAATAATATAACTCGTGAGTCACAGGTTACAATATAGTTAAAGTTAGAAGTAAAGACCAACCTTATAGTTAAGCCTTGCCAGTTTCCTCAAGTTCTTGCAGGTAGAAGAAGGGTCCAGCTAAGCCCTGTTGGACTAGTCACCTACAACTAAGGCTGAGAAGAAATCTGAAAAACTTCTGACCAGATCACCTCGTTGAGGAACAAATAYTTCTACCACTTTCTTTTTCCCTAAGTATTGCAGTCTGTTTTGTGCTTACAGGGTTTTCTAAAACCAATTTGCCCCTGTGTTATAGACAAACTGTGTATAAGTCGGTTGCATTTTTACTGTTGCTACCCCACTTCCTTGAAGTTCAGGTTTCTTAAAGTAGTTCAGGTTTCTTGGATCCTTTTTTTTTTCCTTTTTGGTTCTTAAGCCCTTTATATTTATATTGCGAATTACTTGGGACTGCTACAGGAGGCTGCAGTCTAGTAGCCGGTGGCTGTTTCATGATCCTCCTCCAGTTTTTTCTCACCAGATTTAGAGCAAATATTGGTGGAGCCTGCCTTGTGTTCCACGACCATTCAACCTTTCTTCTCTAGACCCTGGTGTTTCCACTGAGCATCACAGTTCTCCAGAGCAGGACTTTGAAAGAAAATGCAGGCAGGATTTGGTTTGCATCCCAGGTGGGATAATCCAGGAGTGTTTACTGAGAGGAGGTTCAAGTCATCTCTTATGAAGAGGTGCCTAATGTCAGCTGCAAGGCAGGAGCCAGTTATTGGTGYCCATTGCTCTTGCTTGCACATGCTTAGAGTGGAGATTCAGAGGCTGGAAGTGCTCTCGGGATTTTGTTTCTCTTGTAGGAGTCAGCTGGTGACAATAACCCTCTCCAGGTTTGGCTAATTCTAGGTTAAAAACCTAGACAGCCAGAATAATCCAAATTATAGCAGAGAGACCGCAGGCAGGCTGGCGAGACGGTCCGTGGTGACGTGCTGTCCTGTCGCAGTGAGAGACGCTCCATCGCCCGCGGCCTCGCGGGAGAGGCCGGGAAACGACCCGGTCCGGGGAGCACAAGGAAGCGGGRAAGGGTCTGCAGTCACTAACCTGGCTTCTGAACATTATAGAATGGAATATAATGTTCCATTGGGGAGCATTTCTATTGGGGAGAGCGGAGAAGCTTAGATTTTATTTTTTTTAAAAAAATAGGAAAATAAAATTTCCCCTCAGCATCATATTGTCATTGTGTTTCTGTTGTGAAAAATGAGGCGGTTAATTTGATATGTTTCCTTCTAGTTACCAGAAATCACCAGCAGAGCATCCAGAAGCAGCCTTAGCCCCCTCGCATGTGGTGCCTGTGTGAGCCRTGGAGAGCATCTATAGCTCGGGATGCACGTTTATATTTTACTGTCTTGGCCTGCATGCAGTCACATATGCAAGATATCTAATGTGGTCTGCTTAAGGTTCAGCTGGAACCTCAATTTCACCTTTCTTGTTGAGCCTGGGCCAGGTCTTGCCCCTTGCTTTTCCCAGTGCACGTTCATGAGCTTAGTGCAAGCGAGCGATGGCCAAAGGACGGGGCAGCAAAAATGATTTAAAAACCTTTGCCTCTCCGAAGCAAAAATGATTTAAAAACAAAAATTCAAAGCGATGCTTGAAAGCCATTTGTGGGAGAGTATGGGCACAATTTTGAAGAGTGATTCTTCATTTCCATAGGAAATGGTATGTGATGAAGGATTTGATTTTTTTTTTTCCATATCTTTATGCTTAAGATGAGGTAGAAGGAGGGGGATTTGAGAGTGCATGCATAATATATTGTGTGGTTTTCCCACGTTCTCAAACATAAAAGAAACAGCACTTTTACAAGCGGTAGTGAAGAGCACTTCTGTAGCTCTCAATGAGAACAGGTGCTGCTTGGGGAAAGGATTAGACTAAAATGGGAACGTGTATAATAATGCTGGAGATTGCACATCACCGTTTGACCTTATTAAAAATGTTTATGTATGTTCCACCTGCTCTTATTGCATTGATAGCAAGTGTCAGCGTTAACACAATGGCAAAACTCCTAGTAACTTGTAATCTTAAATTTCTTACAGAGATATAGATGTGGTAACCGTAAATAAAAATCTCTGACTTCAGGCAACATATTAAATAGGATTTTTTTTTTTTTTTTTTTTTACTGTTTTAGCATTAGGGAGGCTTGGTTCTTTGGGAATATCATCAGGGCCTGAAATTATATCAGGAGCAGAATGCAGGACTAGGAGCTTGTTGCTGTAGGTATGTGGGTTTGGGTGTTTTTATTTTATTTATTGTTGTTTCCTTTAGTTTTGAGGGGATTGCTTTGTTTTGCTCTTTTGGTTCASTGGTGAAGCTCAATTTCTGCTCTCATACTGTGATCAAGGGCACTCTGAATTCACGAGAGAAACCTCTCACGGCRTTCACTCGCTCATTTTTCTGCCACAGAACTATCTTCGCCTGTGATTTCTCGTCCGTATGGATAAATGCAGCCTTTTTTTGAAAGGATCCCCACACCAGAGTGGGTAATACCTGAAGCTGGTGAAGGCCACTTTCTTCTGCCAGTTTTTCGTTGGCACCGTGCWGCTCTCTGAGCAGCTACGGCCGCTTTAGGACGTTGCCGGTTGCAGGATGGTGTCTGGCTGGTGCGAAGGTAAATAATTGAAGCACAAATTGCGAGTTTGCGCACGTGGTGGGTGCTGCCTGCAGAGTTCCTTGGCAGGGCTCTCGCAGAGCACATATGTCTCGTGTGCGGAGCTGCCGAACGCCGCCGGAGTGTTTCCAGAGGCATTTGCTTCGGCTCTGACACGGTGCAAGTGGAAAGTGTGCATCTCAAAAATCATGTTTTTAATGCAGCGTTTTTAACTCCTGGCTGGGCTGCTCGTTTTATGTAGGGTCTCAGGTGGCTCTGCTGTGTCCATGGGGCCGTGCAGGCACTGGGGAAGTGGCACGCTCTTTCCCTGAGGATATTGGAGGCTCTTTCAGTGCATGAGTGTTGCAGCTAAAAGAGCCTCTTCTACTGATTTCGGTCTCTGGTGATGCCTAGGAACCTATGGGCCACGAGCAGTATGAAGTTTTATCAGGAAGTGAAGTTTAGTGTACATGGAAATAGTTTGGGAATCTGGTGGCCTAACCATCTCGTTGCCTGTGTGCCTAAGGAGGCACTATTCGGTGTGGGCAGCATGCGAGAGTATATTCACACGAAGCTGATGGCTCTGCGGCTGCACAGCTCCGAGCAGCACCCTGCTTCTCCGTCGCACGCTGGGTCTGGTTGCCTGTTCAGGACGTGAGCAGAGTGTCCCGCTGGCCGGGACGGAATCCCTTCAGTTTGTGCAGTGTGCTCCTAACGTACGTCAAGAGCACGCAGGGAGCTAACGGGGTGAGTGAATGCTGGAATCATAGGGCCCAGAGGAGGGTGAATTACAATTTGATGTTGTGGCTTAGTAAAATACATTCTCTATAATTTTTTTCATATAATATGCAAACACTTTTTGTTGCTGTGTGCCCACAGAGGGATGTTAAAAGCAGGGGTTGCTATTAAAACAATGAGCAGTTGAATTAAAATTCTTTATATAGGTTCTTTAAAGTACTTATCAACATCTGATATTGTTCTGAGATGTGTATACACTCACTTGAGTTTAGTTTTCTCATTTGCTCGTTAATGTGTCATTTTTTTCCACATCTGTACCTCTCCGTTCTATCTTTATCCAAACTTAAAACTAGTTCTGGTGCCAAAACAGCTTGAATTGCAACAGAAAACTCCATGTGTATTGAAATCACGTTGCTTGATGGAAGTCACATGCCTTGGATCAGTCACGTATTGTATGGACTCACGCCGATGGCACTTAATGCTGCGCTGCATCCCCGTCTTACCGCAACCGAAACAAACGCTGTCATTGTGCACGTCCGAGCCCCTTCAGCTGCTGCGCTGGCAGAAATGGCTCCAAAAATAAGGCAGGCTCAATTTTGGGCTTGAGCAGAAACCCCGCAGGAGCGGAACAAGGGGGAATGCAGAACGTTGATCTCGCGGCTGGCAGAAAAAGGAGCAGCATTTTGTCAGAACAAGGGGGACGGGATGGATACTGCAATTTGTGTCGCAGGGGAGCACTGGAACAAGTGTTCTTGAGATGTAAATAACCTTTACTTCTTAAACTGTGACTTGAGATAGACACTCTTAACAGAGTGAGGTTTTTTTTCCCCCTTAGTATCAGCAAGAAAATAATCCAGAATATAAAAAGCATATTTTTCTGCCAACTGTCCTTTACAAACAATTTTGCTATATTTGGGKTTTTTTTTTCCTATTTAAATGACAGGAACATTTAGAAAACATGTCGTGTTCTTGCTGCATAGGCCACAACCACCTTGAAGACTGCCCTATGTAAATAGTGCCTTGTGTCCAGATACGGTTGTCCAAAAGCTTTTTTTCCTCTTTTGCTTCTAATGTAAAGTAACAGGACAAACRCTTTGTTGTAGAGTCTTCCCACTGKGAGGATGACTCCTGTGTTTTATGGCTTGCTGTGAGCTTGTGGGGGGCCTCATGGCTTCTGTCCAACTGATTTTTTTTTTGATTTGTTTTGTTTTAAACTGTATTTCTGGGGAAATGCCCTTATGGGTGGAATCATGTCATTTATGAGTACAGATCACAGCCTAGGTATATGTTGGGCCAGATAATGAATATTGAATAAATTGAACAAGAGGAACACTACTGACCTCAGAGAGATAACAGTCTGATAACTGGGGTGTGGTGGAAAGGTGAAAGCAAATTCTATATTCTCTGAACTTTCTTTGTTCCTCTCTGATATCATCAACAGAGGTGGCCCTTAGCAGACAGCCTTTCTCTTTTATTTTGTATAACTGTGTACTTAAGGAATATCACTGCCCTGACTTTATTATCCCAAAGACAGCAGGTGTTTCTGTGTATTTTAGGAATGCGCGTGTAATTTCTATACTCCAAAAAATGATTTCTTCCTTTAGTTTATGTTCTGGGGAAATGATGTGCTGAAGAAACAGTGTTAGCATTTTATTTTATTGTGCTGAGAGCTTATTACCTAGAGTTAATAATTTSCATTAAGGTCCATATTAGTTAGGAAAATGTTAGAGCTGCCTGGCGGTGGGGAGGAGGTGTTTCTGCTGCTGACTCTGTCCTAGCTTGTTACCATCCATTTGTAGACCAAGGTCGGAGATAAGCTGCAAGAGGTGCTATCTGATAGCCAAGCCTRCTAATAAAGTAGTTTTAATGGCATTTCAGTATAAAACAAGATTGTGTGGAGTCCAAAATGATGGTCTTGGCAGACTTTTGTATTTTGTAGTTCGGTGCTGTGTCAAACAGAATATTCCATGTTAGAGTTTCTGCTAACTGAACTAATCTTGTCTTAAAGCCTTTCCAAGTGTGCCTATTCGAGGCTGCTGTTACTATCTGATTGTTCGGCCTGCCAAATTTCCAAGCTGAATTCGTCTTCCATTGATAAAGTCGCTTCTGACTCCTCGCTGCAGCCACCCTGCCTTCTTTTACCTTCTAAACACAGTCCTTTAAACTGAGAGGAGACCTTTTTCCTGCTAAGACAACTCTGTTCTCTTGCTGTGGAAATCGGATTAAGCAATTGCAACATTTTTTTTCTTATTCATATTTTGAATCTTTTCAATATAATCCATGTGTTTATGTTGAAGGATAGTAAATGAGAAGCCCAATCTCTTGGAAAACAACTTTTTTTTTTTTTGACAGGATGTTTCAGTGCAGATTATTATATCTGAAAGTCAATTTTGATGATAAATAATGGGCCCATAATGATGAGCTGTTTTTAGCAGGGAGAATGGGAATGAGTGCGATGTGGAGCTTTTCTGGTGTATTTTTCCCATGTTCAACTTTAACAGTAGTCAGTATCTTTAGATGGCCCAGGTTGTTTTTCTCTGTGACCAATGTTACAGCTGGCTACTCCTGAGAAAATAAATTTGAAGCGGACGAACTGAATTCCAGATATTTTATAGATAATCTTTAACTGTTCATASCACTAGCTTTTCTAAGCAATGTGATCGTTGCCAACATACATGTCTTGGCTGCCAACTTGGAACGGTTTGGATCAACTCCTGCTCTTCCAGTTGTATCTTCAAAGGCAAGATTTACATTTCTCACCATTCAAAGTTGCCAGTGTGGCAAAATTTATACTTTTATCTTTGCTTTTGCTTTTTTTGTTAAGTACTACAAAGTTCTACTTTTGATAAGTAGAGAAGATTCTCTGTACTTGATGAAAGCACACAAAGGTCCCCACCCAAAATCCCAATAGCAAATACTATTTTGGCTTCTCAAAGTGCATCATAGGATAATTCAGGTGGGAATGGATGTTRGGAGAGCATCTGGTCCAGCCTCCTGCCCAAAGCAGGATTAGCTGTTGTAGTTTGACGGCCTACAGCACAGAATTTGAGGCCTGTTATCAGCACTAAGAGTTGCTTTTGCTCTGAATATTGAGTATTTTTTATTGCTTTGAAGGACTGTTAGAGCTGAATGGACTWTCCCTTGAAAGTGAGACGGTAAATAGCTTATCTCCCATCATTTGTGAAAACGAGAAYGCTTTACCTCCAAAAACCATTGACCAGTGATGGGTTAGAAGAGCTGGGGAACAGCGAGTGTGACAGCATCAGCACATGTGCAGTGTAAGCATTAGAAAATTTATCTTAGTAAGTATTTCTTGTCTAAGATTTGCCATAGCAAATGACAGTTTTCTAGCAAATATTAATTTCTGCAATTCATTTGCTGAAGTTACCCTTCCTGCAGCAAAAGAATCTCTTGTTTCTTGTTGTGTTTGTGATTACTGCGTTTAATGGTCTCCGTCACTAGTGCCTACGTGTTGTTATTGTAGTGGTAGCGCTGCAGACTGGTCCTCMCAGTTCTGTGGTCTACAGATGCAGTCCAAAAAGTCGTCAGCAGAGAAGCTGCTGTTGGAAAAAATTGCTGCCCGGGGCCTGGCCGGTGATGAACAGAGTCGTATTGATGCGTTGCAATCCCAGCCGTATGTTGGCAATTCTTAGTTTTGATGCAGGCTTTTAAGAGCAAGAAAACTTAAATACTTCCTTTGTGCATGTATTCTGCACACCGAGGACTCTGAATAGGCTTCTTTCATGTTTACCATTTCTGGTTGCTGCTCTGATGTAGTCAGGRATGGAGTCCCAGTTGTGTTGTGCAGAAAAAGGGGTCCTGGATCTAAGGCGCTGTCGATGAGAGCTTGGAGTGCCCGGTTTGCTCGATCTGCAGATCAGAGCTCTGCCTGCATCCACTCATTGCTGTGAGTTTGTGTTTTAATTGCTGTAACCAGTATTCAGCAGTTTGCTTTTTTGCATTGAGAAGTCCCTTCACCTAATAAAGAATTATACCTGAATGATATATGAAAAAACATAGCGACAGAGAATGGCGGGGAGGAGGTTGGTGTTATATGAGTTTCAGACAGTAGAAACAAGAACCTTACCTTGTTGATGCTTTCTCACTCGTTACCAAATTTCTTATCCATAAATTCAAAGCTTTGCTGATTTTTTTTCCTGCAAGTAAAAGAGGAAAAGGGAGAGGAAAAGACTATCTAGCAACATAGGCTTCTGGCTCAACTTCAGAACCAAAAAGGCTTTTACTCTAGAAGCTTAACTCAAGTGCAGAATTAGAGTAGGGTTATTTTTAGTTTGATATTGCAATATTTATGTCTTGAATTATGCAGAAAAGTTGGGAGAGGGTATCCATCTTATAAATGATATGACTGGCCCTTCAGAGCAGGTTGTAGTGATGGAGAACCGGTGCCTGGAGGCTCATGGTGCAGCCTGTGTCCGAGGTTGCTCCAACCGGGACCACGCGTGTGGTGGGTGAGATCCCCACCAATGTAGTCCTTGTGCTGCCAACTTGGAGCCTGCTCCGAGCTCCTGCAAATTAAACGTGTTTTAAACCAAGTGATACCCAGTAGCACCTTTRCATTTTGCAAGGAAGAGGTGTTGCACACATGCCTATGTCTTTTATGTTCATGGGCTGCAACCAGCAGCTTTGGTATGTGGGGGATGTAGGGGTGTTTGCCTTTCTGAAGACAGCCTGGGCTTTAGAAGTTGTCTGGCCATTATTAAGAAATAGTGCACATGATGCAATTGTTTTTGAAGAAATTCTGCTTGCACCTAAAAGTTAATTTTCCCTCTATCCTGCAGTATCATCTGTTTAAATCATTTTGAAGCTGCTGGGAGCGAGAGGCTTTTAACATTTAGCCAGTCCTGCAGATTATATTGGTTATAAATTTGAAGAACCTTGAGAAGTAATTAAACTTGTAGAAAATTCCCAGCAATCTGTGCCTTTGCCACCAGAAGAATGGTAATTGTGTTAGTCAATGATGCAATTATCATTAAACTATTGTTAATTATTATGTAGCGAAACAGTATAGAAAGTAAGCTCTTTGAGTACAAAAGACTAGTTGGCTGAAAGATGTTCTTTTCCACCCTCTTCTCGTTTGCCTTCTTTTCCATGTATTGGAAAACAAATGGGACCTCTGTGAGGACCCTTCTGGTTCTACATAATGCTCATTCTGTACCTAAAATCTTTACAATGGAAACTAGAGTTGAAAACAAGTTTTAATTGTGCAAAGTCAACTCGTGGCGTATTTTTGCCTTTCCTCCACATACTTTTCTATGTATATTTAAATGTCCACGGAAACTGGAGACATGGGAATGGATGTCACCCTTCAGTGTGGAATAACAGTCTGACGAAGGTCCCTGCTATCGCATGGCAGGGGAGGAGGTGTGGGGAGTTCTGTTGCTTTGCTTATCCGCGTGAGAAAGTCAGTTTTTCTCCTGTTTCCAGGAGAAACTGGAAGGAGATCCTGATATCATGGATCTTCTCGCTTTGAACTGCTCTCCTTCCAGGTTGTTTTTTCTTTTTATTTATCTGTTCTTCTTTCTCTGTTCTCTAGTTTCATAATCTCAATTTGGAGATACAGAAAGGGACGTCTGGCTCTGCTGTAATCTAATCTGGCCCTTGGTTTTGGTTCTCCCCCMCACACACATCTTGTTCTTGCAACTACTTTTAATTTCATCACCTGATGCAGCCACTCACCTGGAGTCAGCCCTAGCAGGATGCTCGTGTCCCCTTCTGTTTCTCTGGTCTGATTTTAATGCAAATTCCTGTCCTACCTGTAGGAATGTATAGCTGGCCCTGTCTGAGTGTTTGATGGGTTAATTTTCAAATGGATCTTTCTGAATTTTATTTTCAAGCATTTCTTGCTGTATATTCTGAACTCCTGGGGGCGGAGGACTAGACTTTTTTTGATATCACAAGACAACAGCTCAGAGCTTCATATTGCTCATGTCTGAGAAGATGGAGTATTATTTACACCTGTGTTTGTGCTCAGCCTTTGCACCCCTGCTTGCAACAACCCAATACTGAGTTTCTTGTAGAGCTTTTTGAGCTCTCTTTAAACTTAGTCACCCTCAGAAACAGAGCCTTGCCTGAGCAAGCCCGTATTCATATCCTCAGGCTTTAACTGTGCCAGGAAGGACAAGTATCCCTCAAGTCCTGGTTCCAAGATCTAGTGGAGTCTGGAGGAATGTTATGGTACCAAAGCCTCATTTTATGTCCTTAAACTGCTAAACCTCACTATGGGATTGCTCCAGGGTTTTCTGCTCCTCGGTTGCTCTTGTGCTGGTGCAGCAGGACATATTTGGCTGGTATTAAAGAAGACTTTATTGCCTGTTGTTAACAGCTGGATGAGAGATTGCTCTGCAGAGCAGAGTGACGTCTGGTGATGCGTTGTCCCAGCGCTGGGTGTTGGGTGCCCTGCTCTTCCACGCCTGCTGGTGCTGAATGCATCATCCTGGGAAAAAGATAAGAAAGAGCAGGGGGATCTTAGCTAGACACCAAGCTGGAGGGTTTCTTAAATAAGAAGTGTTTAAAAATTGATGCAGAAATTGTTTGTCAGCTGGTGTGAACCAAGAAGAGCTTGTGAAGTAGTGTAGTAAAATTCTAATAAAAGCAATATGATGGATTAAACCRTCGCAGGTCTGTTTGCACATCCCTTGCCCATTGCTTCATCTGAGCATTTGCCTTTCTGCTTTCCTCACGGCACTTGCAGAACATAATGCAGAACTGTAAAATTAAATCATTAAGATAATGTATGGTGTCTTTGTCAGGTATGATTCCTATTTTCAGCTTATGCTGATCTCTTAATTAACTGATGAGCTTAAGTAGCTGCAATACACTAATAGTGCATTTAGTTAATTGGTTAATGTGACACTTGATTCCTGCCAATAACTGAGACAGTGGAATAAATTCCAGACATGGAATTAGGTCCTGTAATTTCAGCTAATTTAATCACTGGTCATTAAAAATGTTACCTGCTTGGAGACTTTGCTCTTCGTTCCCCTCCAGAATTTGTGATTTCTGTGAACCGGAGAAGCGATGTGGCAGAGAAAGCAGCGTTTCAGATAAGTGTTCATTAGGAATATTCATTTGGATATCACTCTTGTGTGTTATACCGTATACTGGAGAGAGACTATTAAACTTCAAATTTGGGTGGAAGGTTTCGAAAGGAACCTAGCGCAGCGCGAATCGCCCCTGCAGTGAGATGGGATCTGAAAACAGGGCTGTGGTTCTGCAGCTCTTCCTGAGCCGTTGGAGTTTAGAGGAACCTGGCAGATTTCGAGGAAACGTGTTGTTTTGCAGAGCTTTCCTAGCTAGGACAAAGGTGTAGTGGCAGCCTAGAAAGCTTTACGTTGACTTTAAATTAGTTCTCAAGCTCCGCCGTGCTGTCATAGCTTATTTCTGTAGGGACATTGGGGTGGGAATCCCCTCGGCGGGAGTGAYGGAGCAGTCACAGACACTGAGAGGTGCCGGGACTGCCTGATTCCACTTTGGCCTCTTCCTTTTCCATCCTTCCTTCTGGCTGGCTGAGGGGAAGGGTAATAAAGTGCCCTAGRAGTCCGCAGAGTTTATTTGGGAACAATGATGTAACTTCCCTGGAATGCTCCTGTCCCCCAAACTCTTCATCCTCCGAAGTCATGGGTGCATCCAGCCCTGCTGGCTGGGCTCCTTGCACATCACCTTCATAGCCATGTAATTACAGAGGATTAAAATGTAATTACRCCCTTAGCTTTTTTTATTATTTATTTTTTTTTTTCCTTTCTGGTGTTGTGAGTACTCGTCACACATCAAAGCGCAGACCAGATGTACAGCACATGTCCCTGTCTGTCGCCAACTGAGTCGGGAGGATCYGCGTTGACCTTCGTGCTCTGCCAAAGGGAGCGAGGCAGAGGGGCACATGGACCACCAACCTCCTCGGACCGAGGGCRGCGGGAAAGCAAAGCTCTAATTAAGCTTACATCTCAGTTAAACTGAAATTTCAGTTTTGTCTTCCTTGAATCACAAAAATTGGCTGGTAGCATCTATGTAGAGAAGAGTCACTTCCAGATGTGCATTGGTTTATTTATTCTTTATTTTATTTTTTATATATACATATATATATATGTTTTTGGCAGAAGAAACRTCATTCCAGTGGCCACTAAATGTCCTTGACGTTTTCCTTGATAGTTTCATAAGAATGCTATGCAATAATCAAAGAAAGGAGCAACTTATTAAGGGAGGGAAGGGGTTTTGGAACAAAGTCGCATTGATTTGCAGCTGGAAGTGACAGATCATTAGTTACAGTAAATCCTCCCTAGCAGATGAGAGCAGTTGAAGCTGTTGATTCAGGACAGCGAGCAGGTGCTAGCACAATCAGAATAACTTCCCATGCAACATGCCAGTCACCRCTGCTCCGCTTTATGGTTGTATCTGATGTGTCTAAAGTTCTCCCTGTTAACTCATGTAGGAGTAGACATGAAAGAGTTTTAGGGCTCTAATTCAGCAACTTTGCTTTTAATTCTTGTAACGGTGGAGTGCAGGCGCTGGGKTTTGTAGGCGAGCTCAGTGTGCGTGTCCTGCTGCATCCCACCGAGGCGCCCGCTGCCCGCGCTCCTGCAGTGATGCTGCACTTTGGATGTGAAAGCCTGCGCCGCTGCCAAGCTCTCAGCTGTGATCAGCCCAAGTCCTGCTTCCTAAAAATAAAAGGTGGCGTATATGTTATACAGCCTGCCTCAAATAGAGCGTGGTCATGTTGCTGATGGCATCGTACAGTGCCWGTCATGGGTTTGCAAAATGAAGTGCTCTTGTGCGCTGTGCATGGTGCACGTGAAATGTCTTGGTGCTTGTGTGATGTGATTCTCAGGTGGGTAAGTCTTCATCTCCTGGAGCGCCTCACTTGTGTTCCGCTGATGGGGGGTCACGGAGGGGGCTAAATGTATCCACCAGAGATGGTAGCAGTCTGAATTCTGGYGTAAACAGCACGGAAGGGTGGTACTGTGGATATTATCTGTCCTTTGAAGATCTTCGATGAAAGCACCAACAGAACCACAGCTAGGTGGAAGGTCAGATAGTGGTATTGGAGTCAGCATAGCTACTACAAAGTTTTTCTTAGCTGCAGAAGCATTATTCGTGGCTATTTCGCAGAATCAGCAGAAACCCCAGGCAGCGATGCTGTCCTCTTGCCTGGAGGCACTGGTGCTTTGTTCATGGCCATCTCTTGACTAAGGAGTTGGTGACTCTTCAGGGATGTTTGTTCCCTTATAGAGATTCTCATCTGTCAAGGTAAGAGGCATTTTATCRGGGACCTGATCAAAGCAATCAGAAAATGTTCTGGTGGCGCTCCCAGTGGGAAGGCGGTGGGACAGGCAAGCCTCCACAGTAACCATGCTGCTCTTGAAACTTCTGTAAACTTGCAACAATCACTGCTAGAAAATATACCAAGCTTTTGGCGGAATGTTTCCTTTGAAAAACTTCTGTTTGAAGTGCTGGAGCACGTGGCAGTAGAGAAYGTAAGGGAGAATTTTTGCAGAGTTGCTCTGTCTCATATTGCTTACAAAACACTCGTAAATATCAGGATTTTTTGTGTGTTGTCTTTCAAAGCCACAGAAGCAGAGGGATCTTCCTCTGAAATCCTGAGTGTACAACTTTGCCTTTAGCCACCTCTCTCACTTTGTTGTGTGATGTGTTGGGACCTCTTGGACATCTGAAAAACCCACCGTGTTAGGGCTGGGATCCCTAACATCTAAATCCCACAGCGCTGGGATTTAGAGCCAAGTTGCTTGCGCTGGGATTCGATGGGACATTTGGTCCTGGTGCATCCCCAGGGAGCAGAGCACAGGACTTGGAAGCTTTATTTCTTGCAGCAGAGTTGTTAGCACTTTAGAAACGCGAGGGCTGATGAGTGACAAGCTCCTTTTAGGCACCAGGCAYGCCTGACTTTGCCAGCATTTCTTCTTGGAAATGGTGGCAGAAATGGAAAATACAGTGTAACAGCTAATAATTAGGGTCAATTTTCCTCTTTGTCCAGCACCTTTAAACACCTTCTTCCTCTCGTCTATTATATCTCATGCTGTGAAGCCTCTGGATCCTTTCTGCAGAGGTTGATGCCTTTGGTGCAGGGAGAGGCAGGGGTAGGACCATAGGGCTTGTCTCAAGCCGCCTGTAATTGCCAGGGTGACTTGCATTTTATTCACTGGGTAGCTGAGCTGAGCTACCCTGCAATTAGCTGGTTTTGGAGAACGGTGCTGGTGAAGAGGAGACAGACTTGGCGCGATGGGGACGGCGCCGTCCCTGCGGCCGCTCCCCGTGGTGCACGGAGCGTCGTCTGCCCGGCCAGCTCGTGGCACCGGGATGGCACGGGTGAGCCCGTGGGCACCGCGCACCTCCTCTCGTGCTGGGACACGGGGTGCCTGGCATTCGAGTTCAAGTCAGCAACCAGGGCACTGTCTGCAACCGACTCTTCATCTGTGTTCTTGGTTTTTTCCTTCCTTTTCTCATACCCCTTGAGGTAGGAGAAGGGGGAAATGGCAGCTGCGGTTGGTGGTTGGGTTTATTACTTAAGTGCATTTCTGCTGGAAAATATTTTCCATGCAATGTTTATTCCTTTTTTTTTCCCTCTATTCTCCTTGTGGCCTGAAAAAGCATAAAACTTAGTGTTAAGTTTCACACGTTGTCTCGTATTTAACACTTGAAAAGCCCGTGGCTTTCTCAGTCTCTTAGCTCCACAATGTCCCTAGAAAGGTTGCCCAGCTCTGAATCCTACAGGGACTCACCTAATAAGTATTTTCCTTTTTCATTTGAATCTTAATGCTCCTTCATTTCCTTGTTAGGAAAACTTAGTTGATCTGTTAAATATTTAATCTGTAAGGTRTTTTGGTAGTGTTTTCGGATATTTCCTTTCCAAACTAACTGCTCTTGCTTTGCAATAATTTTGCTGCCYTAAGATTTTTTTTTTGAAAGTTAGCAATAAACAGAAAGAACTCCTGACGTTTTCCTCATTATTTCKTTTTTGTGCAAGTCAAAGCTACTTAATCTATGTCTTAGAATCAATATGTTCCCCTACACTGTTTCTCTGAATCTGCCCTTTTTACTGTTCCTTCAAACACTGTTGTAATTCACACACTGAAAGAAATACACCGGAGGAAGATGCAAAGAGAATGATTGCAGGGAACTGTATCTAGATGTTCATACTGAATTACAAGATACCTTATGAGGAAATTGGAGTAAAATAGGTTTCAAATGAGACTTATTTGATAAAGTGGAATATTACTGGCTGATAGGGGAGGGCAGGAAGCCCTTGAGACTATTACAAAAAACTTTATTGCTAATAAACTGTCACTTTGCATTTCATTTGACTTAGAAAAATACTTGCTCAGCAACTGATCTTCCACTGCAATTGAAGCATTTTCTTACGGAAATATTTTTTTTGCTCATTAGTTCAATTTATAGAATATTTAGTTAGGTTCTTCAGACTGTCTTCAAATAACAGCTTCTTAAAAAAACATCCCTGAGAGCGTATTACTTCCACTATTTCAGCTGTGCATATATACAGTCCAAATAAGCTGAGCACTAGCTGCTGGGCCAGATTGTCCTTGGGAGCCTGAGCTCCCCAGCGCTTGGTCTGCGCTTCCTCGACAGGATGTCATTTCTGCCTTCCTTCCATGCAGCCTGACAGTCTTCAAAGCCCAGCTTTTCACTGAGAGTATTTCTGGGAATCTGTCTCATCTTTCCTCTTTAAACTGCCTCCGTTTTGGTGAGCTTTTGTTTCGTTAGTGTTTCTGTTGGTCGTTCCTACTTCTTTTCTCACAATGCATTCAAAATCCATTTTACCTCTTGTTTTAGCAGTTGTCTTCGTCTTCTATATATATCTTTCAAAAAATAAAATTAAGAAAAAGAAAAGTAGCGAGAGAAATGCCTAGTTTTGCCTGTGCTCTTCTAAGAGTTTGGTGTTCAGTGTTCCATGAGCTGCCAATGGAGACTGTTTTACACTCATTTGGGTCAAATTTGGCCTTTTTTATACTTCCATCTCCCACAAGCAGTAAAAGGCTGATCAATGGTTGACTTATCTCCACCTCCARCCCTTGTTTCAAAGGGAATTTCATGGTGGCCAAATCTAATTTAACATTATTCTGCAGTAGCCTTCAAACATCTTTTAGGAGTGGAAGAAGCCCACCCAAAACAGAGCAAAAGCAAAGGAGACTTTCTCAAGTGTCCCAAGTTTTAGTAAGGGGCAGAGATAACTGGGTTGTCGTGGTGGGAGTGAGTCCCATRGCCTGGCTTACAGGGTTACCTGCATTATTAATAGTTGAGAAGGAGGAAAATCTAATTCGCTATTAAAACAGCGATCCACCTGTCTTTCTGCAGAAGAACCTCAGTTGTGTGATGTCTCATTGAGCTGTTGCAGTCGCTATTTGATTTGACAGCAAGCCCTTTGGGGCAGAAGTACTATCTGATTTGATTATCGAGTGCTGCAGTTCATGGGTCTATAAACTAGGAATTTTGAAGGCTTTAACTGGATATTGGTATTTAGTATGAGACTCTTCTTTTACCAGCTGCTTTCGTTTATCTGGTCTGATTTGGAAGGGGGAGGAGATACTGTGATCTACAGTGAAAGTGGCATAGCAAAYACAACATCTGTTTTGACATTTTTCCTAAGAAACAAATTTAAATATCAGGGTTTATCTGCATAAGCTCCCTCAAAAGCAGCATGGATAGCCTTACTGATTCCATTARCTTGATGAGAAGCTGTGAGAAGGGGAAACAAGCCTTAAATCGGGTTATAAAATAGTCTGCATGGACTGCAGAAATGAGCCTCTGCTCCGGAGAAGAGGTGTTTTTGCTGTGTTCCCTCCACTTGTACAGCTCGGAATGTCTAGGTAGAATTTGTATTTTACACTTTGTGTGTTGAGCCTAAGGAACTTCGTTATGCAGCTGGTAATTGTCAGGACTCTCTATATTTGTAGACGTTGCTTCTGCAGCCATTAACTCAGCAGACGTGAGCAACTTTTGGAGATGGTGGGTTTGGCTTGTGCCCTGAAAACGGTGCAGGAAGTCTTTGATTCAAACCAGAGGGGACCGGCAGGAGAGCAGGAGGTATCCTTGAGAAACATCTCCGGCCAGGACATCCAGGAGTTGCTGGTGAGTTATGCAGGAGAACAAAGAGGGTCTCACACTCCTTTGCCATAATCCCGCTCAGTCCCTCAGAAGAGCCCGGGAAAAACCCGTGCAAGGCTTCAGAGTGACCCCTGTGTTCTTCGTCCGTTGGACGAAGGCTTTGCTTGGGCATGGGCATGCAACTTGTCAACAGCTTCTTGCTCCTCCTGGGGAAACACAGCGGCACCTCGTCTATGTCTGTGAGCTCGTGAAACAGGGACGCATTAAGCGATTCTCAAGTGTCACCAGTGTGCGTATCTTGTTTTTGGAAAGTAGGCTGTTAATGGCCTTCATAGTTCCTTGTAAATCAACCTCTTGCCAAAATACCAGCCTTGGCTTTTTATTGAGATAGACAGCTTTCACTATTGCTTCAGAGGGAACGTGCCTTTTTTTGGCATTTATAAAACAGTATTTCATATTTCTCAGTAGGATATTAATAATTTCTTATTTATGTTGAAGTGATGTAAGATGAAACACTAACAGGGACGTTGCGTTCTATTCCAAGCCTTACAAGGCAGTTGCGACACTGATGTGTGTCGTTCTTAAATGCAGCCACCGCTTTCTGTTGAGATGAGGTTAGCTCCCAAAACAGGGGCTATAAACTCACATCGTGAATACCCAGTGTGGCATACGGGGGCGGATGGATGGTTTGACGTGTTTTCGGTTCAGAGGTGTTTGCAGAGCCACTTTCTTCCACCGTCCTTCTCTCCTACGTGAAAACACGTTGTTATGGCTGGGTTTGTGGTCGCAGCTGTCTCGCTAGGAGTGTGTCCCCAGGGATGGCTGCTCTAGGCTCTGAGGATTTCTGTCTCGGGCAAGGGGTGATGAGGGAGGGAGGACGGGCTGGTGGCGATGCTCGCTGGGCTGCCGGGTCCCTGTCTGGGTCTGCAGGAGGTGCAGAAAGCTTTACCCTGCTTTCATAATTCACGCTCGGGGAGATGGAGAGCGGCCCCGCGGGACACGTTAGCATTCACCAAACGTGCATGCAAGCAGATGTTACCGGCAGTAGCAGGGAGGAGGAGATGCCGCTGACCCGACTTCATCGCGTTGTCCAGCTCAGACTGTCTGAAATTTCCATGCTCCAACTGCCAAGCTTTAATAGGGAAACAATTSCTTGCTTAAACGTTCTAGCACATATGGTTTTCACAAAGTCACGAGATGGGTTTTGTGCTTGCAGCCGTCCTTCCCAGCCCGCCGTTGTCCTCAGCAGAGAGGCATTTGCTCACGTGCAACCCAGAGACACACTGGTTTGTAAACGCTTCATCCCGCACTCCTGAGGTCTGCTAAATCCCAGTGCTCCCGGGAGAAGYGAAGGGAGGCTCTTGCAGACGCAGCCCCATGGCAGCTGAAAGTGCCAAGCACTTGCCTGCAAGGGCCCCCCTTCCTGGGGAGATTTCTGCTAGTTTTGTGTACTGTATTTTTTCTCAGTCTGAAGAATGCCAGTGCCTTCTCACGGTCAGAAATGTCACCTCGTCATCAAAATTTCTTACACATATTCTCCTTTCAGCAGCTTGACTCTCAGATCCTTAAGAAAGAAGGCAAGAGAGTGTCGGGCGCACAGGGATCCTCCRTGAGCCCGGCTCTGCACAGCTCGCCTGCTCTGTAGGAGCTCCCGGTCTTTTTCCTGGCCTTTCCCACGCAGAGGCCGCAGGCACCCTTAAATCTGCTTTAGCTGTTGAAGGRCGTTTTGTTTCCTCTGGGACAGCTCAGCTCTGTGTTCAGGGCTTTGTGGCCTCRAGTGTTCTTGGGTTTGTCGTTGCTCTCCTCCCCGGCTGCGCTCAGCGTCCCGTTCCAGCAAACCTCCCAGCTGCCAGCGATAGGTTTAAATATATGGATTTCTGTGACAGCTGTAGGGAGAGACTCTTCCTAGCGTGCTGAAAGTTTTTTTTCCCTGTTTTCCATTGTATTTTGGGGCCTGTGTTGTGTTCCACAATTGGACTATTGATTTGCGGACTCTACCACAAAAAAAAAAGTATATATTTTTGGATAGCGCAATTTTAATGTTCCTTTATGTAAAACAATAAAAGTCAGTTTTATGCATTTGGTCTCCATCACAGTATTAAAATGCTCATTAAAAATTATAACTTCAGAACCAGTCCCTTCCATTTTTCTCATGTGAGCCACCCTCAGAAAAGCCCAAATGCTAGACTGCTTCAAGCCCCAGGATATGTTTCCTGCAGCTCTTAGTGGCAGCGTATGATAGGTATGGAGGAAAAAGGCATTCACTATCCTGCTCCCAGGCACCTCTGGGCACCATTCTCAGGCASAAGTAGAAGTAAGCCCTTACACACACAAATGAAGTAAATACAGGAAGGGTTTAGCCTATTCTTTGCAAAGCTCTAATTCAAACTGAGCAGGTAGTTTTAATCCAACATCATTAGATCCGTGTGATTATCTTAACTGGCTACTGCATAAACATTACTGCAGTTAAAATGAAATGTGCTCTCGAGTTTATTGTAAAAGAACTAACCACTTATTAAAGCCAGACAGATTCCTGGATTATTCTTTAGCAACTTCTGAGCTTGTTAACAATTCTGGCCTTTGTAGTTCTTGTTTGCCTTTATTCTCTATATATTTACCTTGAATTGAAACTCTGTTAAAAAGGAGAGATTGYACAAAAAAAATCTTAGTGTAAAGCATTTGTATAAGGCACCTCTTGCTTAGTTGCARCTACCCCTATGAGCCATTTCTGGGCTGGGAGTTGTGTGGCACGTGAAGACATGGGTAAATTTTCCATGTAAAATTTTGGTAAATTTTCAAGGAGGTAGAAAGAGGGGGATGATGCTTTGGAGARGGTGAAGGGTTGTGATTGCCAGAAAAAGTCATTTTTTCCTGTTTCAKATGTAATGACCAAAAGGGATCTCTGGGAATGTAGTAACTTTGTGCTGTTTTGTTTTTAGATTTTACTACTTTTTTTGTTAATTCGCCTTCCTCTTTCCGCCCYGCAGTTGCTCTAGGTCGTAATCAGCCCTTGAAAAAAGAGAAACCCAAATGGAAGAGTGATTACCCCATGACGGACGGGCAGCTGCGCAGCAAGAGGGATGAGTTCTGGGACACGGCGCCCGCCTTTGAGGGCCGCAAGGAGATCTGGGACGCGCTCAAGGCCGCGGCGCACGCCTTCGAGAGCAACGACCACGAGCTGGCACAAGCCATCATCGACGGCGCAAACATAACGCTGCCGCACGGTASGTCCGTCCGCGGCACCAAAATGCCCTTCTGACCTCAAATCAGTTGACACGTGTGGTATTTTTAAATTATCTGTACTGCAGAGTGCACAAATTCTTCTTGGGGCTTCAAAGCTAATTTGTGTTAAGCTATAGAGGGGCTAGCAAAGCTACTGGCTTTTTATAGTTATTCGTATCTGAATATATATGATCTGTTGTGACGCCTTAATGCACAGCTTGTGTTTTATCTCTATTGATGACACCCTTGACTATACCTAATCTCTTGAAACACCTGGATTTTCTAAGGTGCAAGTCTTGCTCTGTTTTTCCAGCCTCTCTGTGAAGGCAATAGAGTTTTTCCTGGTTGTCTTTTTCACACCTTGTTCTTTTCTTTAAAAAAAGAGAAAAAATTTCTTCTCTGAAGAGCATGAAAAATTTCCCCTCAAACTTGGTAAACTTGACAAACTGTTTTGTGACCCTGTGCAACATCCATGGTAAGTTCCTATTGATTCARATAATCTCCCTTTCATCCTGTTGTTCTGAATTCCAGTTGTTCCACATGTGCTCTCCCTACCTGTGCCCTCTGAAATGAAGCACTTCATGCCCAGGAGAAACACAGTGCTAGTTCTCCAGTAAAAATAAATAAATAAATGGATTTATAGCTTCAGTAACCTGAGCATATGAAGGTAAAACTTCAAAATTAGATAAAAATAAAGAAATACTAAACTAAAGCAGATGTATGTTTTGGTTAGGCTGTCCTTAGGGTCCCCTGTTTGAGAAGGGACATGAGATTTGCACCAAATCAGATGTGAACTTGAATGCTGGATAAAAGACAGTGTATGTGTGCTGCCTCGGGTCTCCCAGGACGAGGAAAAGGGTGATTTGAATTTACTGTCTGGGCAAACTAATGTGTGAGGTTGACTTTTCCTCGTGCCTTTTTCTTCCATTTCTGTTGTTTGTTTGTTTTGTTTAGGACCTCGATTTCCTGAACAAGTCACCATAGATCATATATTCAGGTTAGAAAGGAGTAGATTTTTGTCAGTGATTTTGGGATTTGTCTATTTTTTTGCCTGTAGTCTGACCTACCCTTGAGTGTGAACCATTACTAGTAGTTTTGCATCAGCGTGTTATTTTTCTCTCACTTCTGTTCAGCAGTCAGAGTTGCTTGTTTTTTTAATGTAGCTGAGAAGTGGAAGCCTTTGTTGTTGGAATTTGACCTAGCTTTTCCATAACCTGTGGACTGTTTTAATTGTAATCCTCCAAATCATTCATCATGATTGTTTGCAAGGAGGTTTAATTTTATGGGGTAGATGGATGTTATATTCAGGAGAAGTGTCTGGCAAAGTGGATAACTGAGGTGACTGATAAATCTAAGCCACCATTCAGATAGTTGAAAGTAATGTGTGTCTCAGAGATTGAATGTCTGCAGACCTAAAATATTCAGCGCCTTGTTTGGCGTTTTTTAAACTTAGTTGCTAAAATAAAAACAGTACAGGTCAAGAGAATTAAGGTTTTATATGGGGTAGTTTTAACAAAATATAGATTGCCATCTGCTAGGTTTCTTTAGATGCCTTGTTCTCTAAATTAGCTTTTAGCTTAGCATAAAGAATTACCTCTTAGTCTGTGGGTGCCCACCCTCCATCGTGAGGGGTCTTATTCTCATTCTGGCTCCATGTTCCCACTACACAAAAGACTGCTATAAATACGATTGTTTTGATAAATAAAAACTTGAATCACTGAACGTGCTTTTGCACTGAGAGGGAAATCATTTGTATAATGTGGTTATGGAATTTGACAAGACCCTAGTAATGAGCTATTTTGACACTATTAGATTATGTATTCCGTTTAAATGTTGCACAAGTGTACATACGAACAACACTTCCAGGGGAAATGTTAAATTTATGGCATCAAATCATGCAAARAAAAAGCTCTTTGACATGTTAGGTCCCTACTTCCTATCATTAGAACAGCACAGCAACTTGTGATTGCAGGGGAGGATTTTCTTCCAGAGGGAAAGTTTAAGCATTTGAAGTGTGCTTGGAAGAGAGTGTGTTTGCCTKTTGGGTTGGACTCATTTGGGCATCTGTGCACTCTACCTATGGAAAAGGAGGATGTGCAATAGATAGTTTTGACTCTACCATGTTTTGAAACTCGTGTATCTTAGCTTCTTGGCTAAGACTCAGAATTTCTGGCTTTAAGTCCCAGAAGTTCTTGGTTGCAAGCAAAAATCTGAAACTGGGCAGGTAACTCATAGTTGTTTGCCTGGGGCAAGGATGAATTAGGATGAGGAATTTAGGAATGAATGCTGTGCGCTGCAAAGTGGGTCTCTTAATGTCGTGTGTGATGCTTGAAAGAAATGCGTGCACTCTTAAATTTTGTCTCTTGGGCTATGAGTGCCCTTGGGGGACCGCAAGCCAGGGCTGTGTTTGACAGCCACATTCAGAGTATTCAGAATGTATCAGCAACACAACCAGAAGCGAAACCTGTATTCGAGGCTTTACTGACCAAGGTATAGGTCTGGCCTTCAGGTCAGGTTCTCATCATTGTCTGCAATTCGAGAATATTTTGAAATTTTCTTGGATGATTTTGAGTTTATCAGTGATTTTTTTTTCTTTTTTTTTCTTTGTTTCCTAACCAAAAGAATCTAAAAAGTTGTTATCCACCTTTATGCCTTCCCACTGGTGATACTTGCTTTGTGCGTTAACAGCTTGCATAGATTTCTGTGTTGTGTGACCTTTCCACTCCAGAGAAAAGCTACTACTTTTAGGAATTCCTGTATTTCTTAGTCACTAAGCATTGCTAGTGTCATGCATGAATAGATTATAAATAAAAGCCTGGCATTTATGGGCTCAGTAATGACTGTTATCTCCAAACTGAGCTTAGCTCTGAAAAGGTAGAACAAACATTAAGAAAATCAGCACATCTCTTTTTATATATGCATTAGCTACTCCCTCCTGTGCTTACCTGACTTCCCACCATCTAGATTTAATTGGGGACTGATATCTGATGCAGGGGTCACCTCCCAAATTCATCTTCTGTGCCCCTGTTGCCTTGTACAGCTGCCCGTACACGTGCAGACCAGACCTGCGTCCTCTCTAACACAGTTGGAATGGGACCAAATACTTGCAGAGCCTCCTTAAATGCCACATGTAAATGGCTCTGCAGCATTGCTAGGGCTCACCAGAAACCCGGGTAGAAACTGCTCGGGAATGCCGGGATGCCTGCTTGGAATTTGCTTCCTCAAACGGGAGGAAAAGGGAGGGCTAGGCATGACGGTGCTCTGCAATCCCTCAAAGTTGGCAAGCGCTTAGGAAGATGAAGGGTCATCGTCACCCAAGTCAAGATTTTCTTTTTTCTTTTTTTTTTTTTTCCTAAGCAAATAATTTGTCATGGAGCTCTGACACTTTTGTGCATGAAAACTTGGGTTTATGGTGGAGGGGAGGGTTGGCAGAGAGGATGCTGCTCCTTTGATTTCTTAGTTCATCAAAGAATATTGATTCCTCTGGAAAACTAACTGACATCAACTAGCGTAAATTATCCCTTATTGAAAACAAATGAGTGTTTTTATCTATTTCTCTCTTCTGAAGAAATAGCTTTTCKGCAAAATGAGGCAGTAAATTGTTAACGTAAGGCTAAGGGCATTTCCTCTCATGTGCACAACTGAGGCTTTAAAGAAGACCCAGACGCATATAGTTTTGTTTGTTTGTGTGTTTTAAACTGCCCATGGGGCAAGCTTGTTGCGGACATACCCAAACCATGCATTATTTCCCAAATTAAACCTTCCAGGCAGTGGAGGGCTGAGGTGGGGTGGGAGCAGGCAGTGACAGATTTGCAGCTATAGATACAGCCAAGAAGATGATGCAAAAGTCAGGATTACTCTTTCATCCCMAAATCCTATGGGGAACCGACAGGGGAAAAAACAGAACAAAGCAAATCACGTCTCTGTCATTGTTTTCAGCCAGGTGCCTTACTTGTATRACCTGTGTGAGGAAACCTATATCCAATTTAGTTTTCCTAATGGATGCCTTTTGCTGTATTTCACAGATAAAAATAGCACATAAGCACTATTAAATAAATATATAAGCTTGTGGGATGGGGCTTAGCACTTCTCATCTATCTTGGGTGCCTCTGTGGGATGTATTTAAAATTAGAAATAACGCTGTCTCCAATTTATACATTTTTTCTTACATCTTAAAGTAGCACTTCCTCAATATTTTATTAATGAGTCCTTTTTAAATTTAATGAAGAGCACTTTTACATACTTCTCCACTATCAAATAGGAAATGTTGGAGTGTGTAGTAGTTCATTAAGGTCTCCAGCTAGTGTTAGTGCTAAGCTGAACTTGTCCTGAAAGTGATTAATGCCAGGGAGAATCTCTCTGGATTAACAGGAGTTTTTCAACTTTCCAAAGGGCATTTCGGTGTAGCATTCTTTGCAGCATTTTTGCATTAAACTCCTTTAATAAAACTTGAGCAATGAAGAGGCCTCTCCATTGAGCCCCGTGGCTTTCTGCTCAGGAGCAGTGGGTTTTTCTGTGCTTGGAAATGCAGCGGCTGGAGCTGCAAGTGCGGCTCTTCCCAAGYGCTTACTGTGTGAAACACTTGTGCCCATGGAAATGGGGATGTGAGTGTTTAACTTACATGCTGGGAAAGGTAGGTGGAATTCACTGAAGTGCTCTCGTCTTGAGGGCAGCCTTTTCTTGCCCTTCAGGTGGAATATCCAGTAGGAAAAGATGGGAAAACATTAGGAAGTGTGTTTAGCCCATGCCTCTTGCTGGCACCCCGGTCCGAACGCAAATTCCTAGTTCTGGCAAAGTTCTGTTCCCTCTTGAGCTGTGGTTTTGCCCCGCACTGGTACCTGCTGCCTTTGGGTTGATGGTTCACTGTGCCAMGATCAGCTTCTAATGACCGTGCCTGGAGTCCTGTTCCCTCCTGCGCATCCTCCGGATATACCTGGATTTGGAAGCAGATCGTTGTCCAAAAGTGCCCTTACATAGCTGAAATGTATAGATGTGCCGTCCTCCCTGGCACCTGAAAATTACTATCTACCATGCTGGAAAGCCCATTTTTATTAATGAAGGATTTTGCACGATTGAACAAGACCTTGAGATTGCGACGTGAAGGAGAGCGATGCTGGTACCCAACGCTGGTTCAAGCAGCATGATTCCAGGTCAGTGGGAAAGCGACCCAAAACGCGAGCACGTTTGGCCAGGCGTCAGCGCTGCTTTTAGTGCTGATTGCCTCCGTGGTTCCCAGCCTCCCCAGGAGACTTTATGCTGCTCTGGTAAATCCCGGAGCTCGTGGAGAGGCTCTGCATCCTCCCCTTCGTTTGTGGATGCTGAGCTGAGCTGCCAGAAGAAGGATCGGAGCTTTTATGGAAATGCAAACACTGTATGTCTCCGCTCAGACGTGCGGGTTATTAATAGTGGAGCTTTGAGTGCTGCGTAGCTGTTTATCTCTCATGGGCTATTCATGCATCACCCTTAATAGAGCTATGTTTGGGTTTGCTTATTTTTTCTTAAACTTTGTTGAGTTGATGGTATTACCTTGTTTCCGGGCTTACTGAGGTTATTCAGGCATTTGGGGCAACTTTAGGAGGGCAGACTTTGCCCTGCTCTAGCTCCTCTTCTGTTTACCCCCCAAAAAACTAAATTAAAAAATAAAATAAACAGAACAAATTCCGCTTCCCAAGATCACACTGCTGCAGGAAATGCATGGCTTGCCTCAAGTGGTTGTCCCCAGCGTTCATGCTTGGAAGGGCACTGTGATCAACGCTAATGGTAGAGACAAAACCTTGGTAAAATACCATTGCCTTGCCCTCTGTAGAGCTAAGGAACATGTAAGACTGGGAAGGCTAAACACTATATCCCACTGGAATAAGTATTGGACATCCCAACCTACCCCATCCCCGTTCCTGCAAGTAGGGGATGCTCCTGAGGAACCTTCTTTGCACAGAGAGGTCATCAGAGGTTGGAGATGACTTGGAGTGAGTGGATCAGGAGCATATTTTTGTAGGAACAGTAACTAAGGATGCAAATAGCATCCGGTGCCGTTATTGAAGGAGAAGCAGGCAGTCTGCTGTCGCGAGAGGGCAAGTGAGCTTCCAAGTGCCAGCACTCCTTTTAAGGCTGGGTCAGGCATTAATGCCTGTGCCACTTTGTATTCATTTAATAAAGGATATTACATAATCAGCCCTCTGCCTTGCTTTGTATTAACGCCAGCTCCTAGATGAGTAAGAATTCTCTTTAACATCTGGAATGAAACTACCCTCCCTCCCTTTTTCTTTGTTTTATTAAAAAATACATCTGCTGCGGCAGTTTTTACCCGTAAAATGTGAATATCTGCCAGATGCTTTGCAGCTGCGTGGGTGTCAAGGCTCTTCTGTGGGGTTCACCTTCACCTCTGCTCGTGCCAAAGAGGTGCTGCCAGGGAGCGCTCCTGGTGGGATGCAGCTCCCGAGGGGCTGCTTCCTGCAAGGGCCTCGTGTCCCTCGCGGTGTCCGAGCCGGCAGACCAGCAGATGGGAAAGAAGGCAGGGCAAGGAAGGCAGTCAGCAGGCTCTGCGGAGCCGGTCGCTAAATTTGCACAGTAATTCAGAAATAGGCACTGCGAAATTATACTGTACGTCTTTAACACTGACCGTGCAGTGTATGTCTCCCTTAAAATAAGTAGGTCCAAAAATAGAACAGCTCCTTTTTTTTTTTTTCTTTTTTTTTTTCCCTTAATACAGTGCTTTTTGCCTGACAGCTATATTTGGCTTATTAACAGTTATATTGATGAATCTGCCCTTGAAGGAATTTATACAATGAATTCCACAGTGGCACCTTTAGCTTTCTAAATTCAATGTGCTACTGTAAACTGCTGCTCATTAAGCGGTACATTTTTTTCCTTTTTTTTTTTTTTTTTTTTTTATTTTTTTTTTTTTAATCCCACCTTCCCCTGCAGGGCTGCTGTATCCATTGCTTAGCTATTGCTATTGCATTAAGGATGTAAGGATAGGGGTTTTTTAGTAACTCACTTGTCTGAAGAGGCTTTGTAATTGCTCATCATTAACTGAATATTTTTTTCCGTAATGCATTATGTTGTCTATACTCAAATATAGAATGATGTGTTTTGCTCAGTGTTTGGTCAAATTTGGTTGATTGCTTTGGAATGTCTCTTTAAAATGATCCTGAATGGTATTTATAGTGACTGTAGCTGCCTAATTTTAGATTTCAGTGGAGTTATGAAAGCATTGGGAGGTCTGACTATCAAAGCCTATCTGTCAATATGTTCAGAAAATAACACTGGCATAAGCATGCAGGCCATAACAGTTACAGAAACTCTCAAATCTACTTCTGCAATGAATATAATCAAGTTCAGAATTGAGGCTRCCTAACTCTGCTTCATAGAAAACAAATCTTAGTGTTTGGGTAGTTGGGGGCTGCGGAACTGCAAAATGTTTCTGTGATTTCCAAAGCCCTGTTTCATATTCTCTTTTACTGCTTTATGTTGTCCTTTGGTTTATCAGCACTGTCCAGTCCATAAATCCTTCTCCCATGACTTACCACATCGCATGATCACCACATCTTTAGGTGCATTTCTTTTCACTGGAGCTTCAAGGCCATACTCAGTTTGTAAATATGCGTGAGAAAACAGCTTTTCCACAAGATTTGCAAATGGGACAACCTGGGTGAACAAGTCACAAGCTTAGCACAACCACAGGAATCTTATTACATCCCTGCACCCCTTTTCTATTGCTTTTATTTTGCCTTCTTTCGTCATCAGAATGGTAGATCAGTGCATAGGACCACTTCTTGCCTTGCATTTGGCTCAAGCCAATATATTAGGGCTGATACATGGAGAGCAGCTAGCGGTGCCTGTGCTCACAATGTAAAATGAACCTTCAGAAACCAAGTAATTTTATTCAGGTTCCAATTAGTTACAATGAGTTACAATTAAGCCTTTTTTTTWAAGTTGTGATTAATATTTAAACAAGTAACAGCATCCTTTCAGAGGGACCATTTACATGTTTTGTCCATAGAAGCAGTGAATCAGGTGACTGGGATGCAAGGCAGCTGTGGCTGACTGAAATATTTATATATCTAAGCGCAGGTTGAAAATTATCAGCTCCTCAAATTAAAAAACCCAGTTATGGCTACATCCTACAGTTGTTTTCCTTAAATATTTTTAACTTCTGCTCTTGGTTTTTTTTTTTTTTCTTTTTGAAAGGTATTTTGAGGAACTTTGTCAACGTAATTGCTTGGACTCTTCTCAAGTCTCTTCCTCGGGTAGCATATGCCTGTCTGCTTCCTGCCTTGGTTTTGAGCTTGCCTTTTCTGCTGTGGTGTGGAGAGCTGGGCTCTACCATTTTACTGCACTGTGTTTTTTTTAACTCTAATGTGTGACTAGAAAAGTGCAGCAAATTCCTTATGAGGGTAGGGGGGGAAAAATGGCTCTACMTCGTGACTGTGGGATGCTCAGAATAAAACCGGGCACATGAAGGAAAAGCATCTCAGATTYTACTTGTAAGATCCTTGTAGATTGCTTGTCATAATACATATGGATTTTCCCAAACAGAAGCACGTCTTTTTCAAGTGAGTAATATTCTGCTGGCATCTGATAATGGCCTGGACATGATATCCAGCTTGTTAGATGTTGTGCAGGAGTGGATGTTCACACTCTGTYTGACTGTTTATAGCAGGGCAACTGCATATCTGCTTAATCTGCCTTGCTATCTGCTTCTAGTGAAGTTTAAAAAAAAAAAAAGATTTAAATAATGTTTTCCGCATTAAAAAGAAGAAAAAAAATAAGGTGCCTTGATTATGTAAATAAAAAGGCTCAGCTAGACCCTCGGTTTGTCACGTCCTCCACGTCTGTGAACACCCCATTGCTGCTTCTCTGYATTCTCCAGCTGACAATAGCCAAGACATCCGTCATCTGCTGATTTGGCTTCAGGAATCTCAAGAAGATCATATCAATTCTCCAAGAGCCAGGCAAGATAGGTGTCAATAGGGGAAAAAATACTAATTCCTAGAGAATTTCTATTTTCCTTAGTCCCTATATACCTTGTGATATAGCTTGAAAGGCTGAAGCTATCGAGGACTTCTACATCACATTTAAAGAGAGAGTGGGTCAGTTTAGACCTAGAGTCAATAGCTGGCTCCTTTTCCATTGCTCTGTGATGTTTCCAGCAATGGGCTTTGCTTTCTTGGTGTGCTTTTCAGCYTAATACAGAACCTAGCAAAAACTAAGCACAAGTGCTATTTGCTTCGTTGCATTATTACAAATAAACCCAGCAACAAAATGAAGTGTTACACGCTTTTCATTATATAGAAATGATGGAATCCGAGGCCTTCCTTTTAGTTTATAGGAACTGAGAAAGATTTTGTAGAATTTCATAGCTGCAGCAAGGCTTTGAATTATTATCTGTGATCTTCCACAGTCTGTGCACATCCCCAAAAGCCTTTGATAGATGAATGTTTAAGAGTGGCTATAGGCCTGAGTAACATGAAAGATTCTACACTTACACTTAATCAATATATATATATATCTTTTTATTATTACAGCTATAAGTAAGGCAATTCTGTCTGAAAGAGCAGCATCATTGAAATCTCTCCTGTTAACCGCCTTTGCTCCTCTCCCCCCACTCTTTAAACTGCTSTGTGTTGTAGCTTTATTTTAAGGTGTAGGCACTAATATGGGATTGTGACAGTTTTCCTGACCTCCCTAGGTCTTTGGAGGTTTTACTAGTTATCCCTGGATGCTGAGCTCACACATGCTCACTGTGTTAGCACAGGGACACGAGCAAGCTTAGGAGCAGTAAGAGGGAAACAGTGTCCGAGTCCTTCCCTCCTTTCTTCCCATTCCCTGCTGCACATAGGCTGAGGAGGGCATTGCTGGTTGGTCTCAAAGTAGAATGTTTTCCACCCTTCTCTCCCTGTGAACCGATGTGGGACTTCTCCCCACCCCGTGAAAACACGCATTTGCTTTTGTGCTTAGTCTAAGAGCTTTTCTCTGCTGTTTTGCTGGCTCAAGCAATAATAAGCACCATTTGGAGCCAAATTTCCAGCCATATGTGCTCCTTCCTCGGATTAAACGGAGCCTCGAGCATCGCTGGGCTGCCCGGCTTGCTGGAGGTGACGGTGCTGACCCCGGGGACGCCGCGCAGGGCGAGCAGCTCCACGAGCTGCCGTCGCCCGTTGCTGGTGGATCTTCCCATGTGCCGGTGGGTGGACTGAGGCTGCTGGTATTTCTCAGTGAGCACATCTAAAATTGTGCTGCTTTTTTTTTTTTTTCTGTTGGCACTTTCACATGTGTGTTTCACAAAACATGTTGCTTTTCCTAGGATGAAGGAGTCCGTGTGTAAATTTAGGACTGTGGCTTAGATTTAACTCAATTTTTCCAGTCTGAATGGCATCTTCTCRTCTTTCTTTTCTGAAAGAGCAAAGCTTGTGCACTTCAACATCTGATATTCTGTGTTTTTTAGTTGCATTTCTGTAACATTGCAGTCAAACATCCATAACTTCTGCATCAAAACTGCTGTAGAGGAGTTATAGAGGAACTGTTAYAGAGGAATAGGTTTGTAAAAGACTTCCAAAGAAAGTCAAGGTCGGGAAGACTGTGGAAGCCTTCCTGGTTGACAAAAAGATCTGTATGAATTATGTGAGGTGTTGTAAATACCTTGATATCAGCTTTTTAATTTTGACTGTATTAGTGCTATGGTTTTGCATGCCAAGTATGCTCTCTTTGTTACTTGGGCACCAGACTACTCAAAGTAAAAATATTGTGGGAGTAAAGGCAGTGGCAGCTTCTGTAACTCCTCTTGCTGAACAGATAACCTGATCAAAGAGTATTTTGCCAAGCTGGTTGTCTGCTGAAGTACAGGAGGTGGACTCGGAAGGTCACAAATATCCTGCTTGTGCCTTCTAGCTCCCCTTCTACTTGAAGGAAGATGGATAATGCAGGAAGCAAAAGTAAATGAAGAGAGTACACAGAGCAGATCTCTTTGACCAGAAAAAATSTAGTTTTCTAAGAAGCATGTTTAGACAGACATCTATTTTAATGAAATGCAAAGCAGAATAGTACATGAGTACTTTATTAGTAGAAAGACTTATCATCTTTGAACCCTGATGTAGCGTTTCTTGGAAGCTGTTGCCCTGCAATGTCAGATGCAAGTTTGACAGAGTGATACGAAAGTGTCAGTACATATGGTACTGCTAGCACAACTACTGAGCATTAGTGCCTAAGTKACTTCCTTAATTGAGCCTGTCCTAAAGTTTCTATTGCAAGAGAAAGCTTTAAAGAAGAAGAAGGGGAAACTTGTCTTAAAGCATTCCTTGTCTGAGTGATTGTGTAGTCCCCTGTAGTTACAGTTAAAGTTACTGTCTTTGTATGTTTGTTTGTGTAGTAGCTGTTGTTGGTAGCCTGAGGATTGTTCCTGGGAAACGTTAGCCGTGTTGTGGATGCAGCAGGTGAAGGCTGCCCRCATGGTGTCCTAGATGGCTGTCAGCCGGGAGAGCTGCCAACAGGATAAAATACATACGTGCTCTACTTGCATGCACTCTACTGAAACCTAAATCGAGTAGAATTTACCTCTGTTCTGTAAAATACATTACTGTCCAGTTCTGCACTGCCTGGTGCAGTTCTTGTTCTCTGGGTTTCCCTCTTTCTTCTGATGACTAACGCCACGTTGTCTGCAAGGAAAGCAAACTGTGRCATTGCAGAAGCCAGTTCTGCTAACAGGATTGCTTCTGCTGTTGTCCTCTGCCAATTGTTCCTTGTTTCATAGCTGAAATCAAAGATCATTCCCTTTATCTTAGGAAAAATGGAAGCAGCTTGTTCTGCACTAAAACCTTCAAAGTAGACCTCCTTCTTGTCCTTCCTCCAAGAAAGACTCAGGTACGTGTTAGAGAAAAAGAGTTCCTGGAAGAGTTACTACAAGCAGTGCTTGCAGCCCTATTTCATTCTAATAATTTAGATAAAAGTGGCATGATTATCTAGYGCTAAAATTTCTTTCAGGAAACGGTGTTATCTTAATTATCTCTCACCTTCAGCCCTGTTAATCAGTGCTAATGAATTGACTGATGCTGATGCTGTGCTCTGGCAAAGGGAGAGCATCAGCGGGCCAGCAGCTTACCTTGTGCATCTGCACCAGCCTCTTGGCCAACAAGTTACTGCAGAAGGAGCTGCACAAACCTAGTTTGCTGTCTGGATGCATTTCATTTTCTTTGATGTGCGAGTGCTCAGCAAATTCCAGCCGAGAGCTTTCCTGTGCTGTTACCCTCTTGTATCTGTAGGTACCAGGAWAATCTAGTGATAGCAGCCCGGGTTTCCTTTCGTGGGCCAGCATGCCAGTATTAAGCTGAGATCGCTGGCTTAGTTCATAAACCCTGCCTGTCGCTAAGGTTCAGCACACTGGATTTGCAGTGGAATGCCTTAAACACAAATGTGGGTCTTTGTGTAGATAATTGGATCAGGAATTGCTGGTTAGAGCATTATATTATAGCAAAAGCAGCCAGTTAGGCAGATGATTGTTCAGGTTTGCAGGGCCTTCAGGTGGCCTCTTCCAACCCTCTGCTGACAGCAAGTGTGTCTCAAGTTTGCAGCCTAGTAGAGCCCTTTTAACAGCTGAATGTACATTATTTTATCAGTGATCTCAGAGCCCAGGTGAATTGGGCTTCCTGAAGCTCATCCAAGTGTGGAGATCAGCATGAATATGCAATAACTGATTCAGTTAACCAGCTAACTGGTTCTCCTGCCAAAAGAGCAAGGTGGGAGGATTACAAAGGCAGTAGCAGAGTGTCTTAATTTTCTCCTCCTTTGCTTTTTGCAGTGCACTAAGTGCAATTCCAGTCTGTCTTGTGCCAGTTGCCACAAACAGCAATGAGCTGGTGCCCACTGTCCAAGCAGCTTCTGAAGCACTTGGAGGCCTGCTGACTCGGGAAAGAAGTTTCTCTGGTGGAACTGAGCCAGAGCCATAATGTCCTCTTAATGGAGGAGCTCTTTTTCAGTGGACTTGAAATGAAAATTATTAAATACTTAGTACTTATTATCTACAAAGTCTTTTCCTTAAGGTGTTGGAATAAGTTCCTTGTAGTGGAGAAGGGTTCGAGATGAGAGAAGTTCTGCCGTGGACACAGTTGTGGACATGTCATCTCTGGAGGAAAGCTCTTACCTCTGGAAGGATGGTGAGAGGCAAAGCCTTGCCTGGCAATGGGATGGTAGATCAAATTTGCAGGCCCATGTCAGTTTAGGGTGGCACCTAATGTGAGAAGGGGTAGGGAGAGTGTTCGTATTCAGGATTAATTACCAAATGCTTCATCTGCAGTCTTCGTGATTGTAGCTGGTTTATTGGTCTCCATTCTGGGTGTAGGGTGCAGGCTTCCAAAGGCCTCTCATGCTTTTCTTCCCAGAAAATGGGAGGTCTGTGGTTGTTAACTTCAATGTTAAGCTGCTTTGATGATTAGGTTGCATGGAGTTTACGAAATAGAAAATGGAAAGCTATGAAATAGTGTTTTTCTTTTAGCTTCTGCTGGTTTACAGTGTTGCAGGTAGGCAAGAACAAAGCACTGCGTGTTTGCACTTGCCTCGAGCCTGCTTGTGWGCAGGGAGACGTCGCCTTCCCCAGCCTCACATGCAGCTAATGTCAATACACTGCTGTTTTTTCTTCTCTTTTTTAACAAGAATCTATGTTTCCCAGCCGTGGCCTGGCATCAGATACTAATAAAGATGAAGAGATGCTTGTTTTTCTGCCTGCCGCAGTCATTACTTTCTAGGAATTCCTGTACTGTAGGATCCTGAGCAAGCCACATTTGGCTTTTGATATTGAGTTGCAAACGTTGCTCACCTGTACTGAATTCAAACTAACAGCCTATGGGTAAAAGCATTCCTATTGCTGATTTCTTCAGCAATCCACGATCTGCTTGGTTTTGGAATGGAGTTTTTAGTAAGAAAAACAAATGAACCAGCTGTTTCTTGGGCAAATGTATTGTACACAGACACTTAAGTTTGTTAAATTAGCTAGTCTCATTGAAATGCTAGGATTCTTTTTTTTTTTTTTTCTCTTCCCCCAACAAGTCTGTTTGGGGGAGGGAAAGAAGAGAGAAAAATCCATTTGACTTCTCTGTTTTGGATGCTTCTGAGCAGTCCACCTCAAAATTACTGAAAACTTTAAAGACAAGGAGCATAGACAACAGGCAAAAATACATGTTTTYTCATGATGAGAGAATAGTATATGCCTTTAAGAAATACTATTAAAATGCATTAAAGGATTTTATGCCCTTGGGTGAGTATGAGCTTTTATACCCGATTTCAGTAATTCATCTAGAAGTTTGCTTTTATACAATTTAGGTCTTTTAAATTGCTAATGTCTTTACATGCAGAAGGACAAGTGCATCAGAAATGTAAGCTGTTTAGGGGCAGAAATGGTTATCTGAACTGTTGTTATTATCTGAGTAAGGCACATTTTTAGCATTTTCTCTTCCCAAGCCAGAGAAATAACTCCAATCTAAGAAACTCATTAAAGCAAAGTTTTATGGCCTTCGAAGTAATGCATTTCAAAGTGTTCCATATGCTCGATGATCACATCAGCTTGTTTTTCTGTCCAAAACTCAAGCTCTGTCATACCTGGATAACAACCAGCAAAAGGCTCTGTTTTGCAGTTCCTTCCAGAAGTCCCAGCTCTCCAAGACTGTATTGCTTTCTTTGGAAATCCTTCCAAAAAATCCTGTCCGCTGTGATTCTAGCGTTTTATCCCCTGTTTTGGCTGACCCGAGTCAGGCCTATAAAGGTAGCTGGTAACCCGTGTTGCAGTATCAATACTGAGCAATTCTAGAGCTCAGCAGTGCCTTTAACTGTGAAATTCTCAGAAAATACACTGGTCAGTGAGCTCCTCAGAGATGCCTTAGATTAGATTCCACAACACCTTAATTCTTTTCCCAGGGAACAAATAAGAGAAAGTTGTGGGATTTCGGTAGGTTTTTTTTATCAACATTTTCCCCCAAAGCAATTTTTTTTCATATTCCTACTGAGATGTTTTGGGGCCTAAGTTTATTAAAGTAGCATTAACATCTAGGGGAGTATWTAGATAAGCAAAGAAGACTCAAATATATAAAATAGTGATGTGCTTAGATTTGTCCTGCTTCCTTAATAGCCTTGCAGGATCTCCTAGTAACCCCTTGGGACCAGAGGACAGGACATAGAGCTGCCTGGGCGAGCTCGGGAGCGGAGCCATCCCCTCCGCTGGGCTGCCTTTTCTCTTCCCAAGTTTGAGGGAGGCTGGATCCTTCCTCCGGCTTAACCGGCTGCTGAGGAGCCTTGTTGCCTAGGTAACGAAGAAACCTTGAAAAATGATTTTTTCCCCCAGTTTTCCTCCGTGCTTTCTTGCTCAACCGTGCCGCCGGCGCCCCTTTGTGCCATGTAACTTCTCTGGCCCTGGAGTTCACATCCCACAGGAGGGCCCAGACGCACTGTTTTCAATTACAAAAGCAAAATTGGATAGGGCTCTGTCGTACAGATGTTTAATTTCCTGCYGATGGAGCTCGGCGCGTGGCGGGCGAAGCACTGGCTCTGCCTGGCAAGATGGGCCTGGCACCAGGCCTAGCGGGCAGCACAAGCCCTGCACGAACTCCCCGCTCAAAGTGCTCCGAGATGTCCCTCTGCACCCTGATTTTTAYGCGCGGTTGGACATCATCTTGAGGTGAAGATTAGCACCTCCTGAGCCATCCTGAGCGCTTGCCTGGCGTYCAGCAAGAACGGTGCAGGGGCAGGTAGGAGCGGGGTCTAAGTGCCCTTCCACCAGCCATGAACTGCAGCACTTTATTGCTTTTGCTTTCGAGTCTCTTGTTTTGCGCTTTAATCAATATATCTTTGTCTTGAGAAGCACTAAGTGATATTTAATATGACTCAGGTCTTTGGAATATTTTTGCCAGTGAGATTAAAAAAATTGGGTTTAATTGGTTGCGCTTATGAAAACTGTATTTACAATAACAATTTGTCATAAAACCCTTTCTCAGCCCTTGATTGAACTGGGTGGCTTTTGTTGGCAAGAGAACAAGTCAGATTACCTCCACCCAGTGTCTTTATATATTTTTGTTTAAAAAAAAAAGGACCTCCAAGTTAGYTGCTGTTTCAGAGGGTTTTCTTTAATACTGCTTATCTGATTGTGATTAAGCAATCTAGTGTTATAGCATACACATTGACCTTGATGTTAGTTCAACTGGGCAAGGATATAAATGCTGAAGAAATTCCATAGCAAGTTATTTGCTATGGAATTAACTCTTTGATGTTCCTTTCTAGAACAGTAGCATCTTCTAATGTTATGCAGCTTTTAGGTAAAGACAGATATGTTTAGGAGTTCTAGCTAAATTTTAAGATTATTAGCATTTTTKTGTGTGTGTGTGCAACAAATACCTCTGGATTACTATTAGGAACAAGTAAAATTTAGTAGTGATAATATCATTTTTTAGTAAAATGAACGTTGTAAAGCTGTACTGCAAGAACTTCAGGCCTTAGTTTGCCAGTCACACTAACACAAGTTATCTTGGAAGTTCTGGACTTCGTCCAGTTCTGGTAAAGGTGGTTTGCTCTGGGACTTGTTCATGAGCCAAGACTGGACTGAGTAGTAGAAGTATGTACTTTTTTTCTGTATTATTTTAGTAAAACTTGTGGGATAACAATCTCAGTGCTGCATGTACAAATAGAGGGGGGGAAAGTGACTGCTCCTAGAAGATTGGTATTGTAGAGCCAAGGACTGCATCAGTGTGTTTTCACCAACATAAATTAAAACGTTCTTCTTAAAAGAATGTAGATATTCAACCCAAGATGCTGCTGTCTGAAGGAGCCAAGCAGTGTGATCCATCCACAGGTCACCATTTCATGTTGCAGTCCTTTTGCTGATGGCCCAGCAAAGCTGAAGACAATTCACTGTCAGCATGGAAAAGCCTCTGGTCCCTAACAAGGAGCAGGCGGGTGTTTTGAGGCAGAACTGCCAAGGCAAAGAGTTTTTAAAATATTCTGTAGCTCAAGGTCTTGGCTCCCCTTCAAACATTCCCAGCTGCAAAGGGAGGGATGATCTTGCAAGTGAATGTGCCCCCTCTAGGGGCAAAAATGTGAAAATTCGACATTGCAGGTAAATCCAAGATGCAGTGTTTTCATGCAGCACGAATGTGTGGGTTTAACTCCCCTGAGAAGGGATTTCCACTGCACTTTTGGAGGTGGAGGACTTGCTGCCTCTGTKTCACGCGTGCCCCTTGCGCCCGCGAGACGCGGTGTAGGTAGCTGGGCTGTAATTCTGAAGCTTCTATTACTTCCACTCTTAAAAATAATAATATGAAAAATGTGCTTTCATTTTTCTAAGAGCCTGTTTGAAACGTCTCAATAAAGAGCATTTCACGTTAGGGAGGAGTTGTATTAGTCCTCAAGCACTTACAATTAGTGCGTGTCACACAATTTCAGTAAGTGGAGAAGGGCAGGTCCATGCAAACAAGCTGCTCGCTGTCTGCTTGGACCCCCAGATCGCTTTGAGGAACCTCTTGGGAGGCCRGGAAATAAAAAGCACTCCTGAAATAGCAAGGTTTGGAGCTCGAGGATCCCTTCCAAGCCCGTGCTTCCATCCCCACTCTGGGGATGACACGGCGCTCCTTGTGCAGCGGCARGGCAGTCCGGATGGGTGGTCGTGTTTGCTTTTCCTGGCAGAAACCACACAAACATTAGGCCTATATGAAACAGCCCTAGCCATTTGTGAACGTGTGGTGAGAAGTTACAAAATGGTCTTTTCACAGCAGTCTTCTGCCCTCAGCCTTCTAGCCCTTTTCAGCTGTGCGATTGTGAGGTGGTTCTCTCCTTCCTTCCTTCTTCCTACTTTTGAAATTCACCCTGGTCTGTGCAGGTGGTGTTGCCTTTTGGGAGAGCACTTCTAACTTGATCCCTCAATGAGCACAAGGGTGGGAAAAAAGGCRTTTAACAAGAACTTGAGATTTTTGTATCCCTAAAATCAGCTCCCATCATTCTGATGATTTAGTGCTGGAATGCATGCTTGATTTCTATTTTARATATGACATTCATTTATTTATTTTCCCCTCTCCTGTCTCCTCAAGGTGCTCTTACAGAGTGTTACGATGAACTGGGCAACAGGTACCAGCTGCCAGTCTACTGCCTCGCACCACCTATCAACATGATAGAGGAGAAGGGCGACCTGGAGACTCTCGATATCCCCGACCCGCCGCCCAACTCCGGGCACGAATGCCAGCTCCGCTTGCGCCTGTCCACGGGCAAAGACCTCAAACTCGTGGTCCGCAGCATGGACACGGTGTATCACATGAAGAGGCGGCTGCACGCGGTGGAGGGAGTGGAGCCGGGCAGCCAGCGCTGGTTCTTCTCGGGCAGGCCGCTCGCAGACAAAATGAAACTGGAGGAGCTCAAAATCCCAAAGGACTACGTGGTGCAAGTCATCGTGAGCCAGCCCTTAGCAAATCCAACCCCAGTGGAAAACTGATTCCTCCTTGTTTATTGATTCTTCTTCCCTCCATCTCTTATCGTGGGATTTATTTTCCCCCTTTTTTTTTTCTTTTTTTTTTGGGGGGGGGGGGAGTAGGGGTGTTCTGCTAATGGATTGGTTCCAAAAAATGACCAGCAAAAATTCCATCTGTGATGGAGATCTGCAAAAACAAAACATAAAAAACGTAAACTGTCCTTTGGGGTTTGCCTGATATCGTATTTAACACGACAGCAACACGGGGCAGGGGCAAAGGGGAAGGGAGCGGGGAGGTGGCGCGGGGGGAAGAGCTCGTCCGTCATTTACACGAGACAGACACGTGACAATTATTATACCTGATTCATGGAGAGAGCGAGCGAGCAATGGAGAGCACTTTTACTTAAAAAAAGAAGCATTAATGTCGTATCAGCAGCGCGCGCAGTTCACACGGGACCGGCCGCTGCTCGGGTAGGTCCCGCGTGCCGGGTGCTCGCGGTGATGGGTTAGTGTTTGACTGAGTCAGGAGCTTCTCCAGCTTCCCTGGAGGGCCAGGGAAGGAGGTGGAGGGCTCCCAACCAAGCAAAACCATACATTCCAGCACGGCACAGCCGGCCTTCGGAAGCACTAGGCAATAATTTAGCAAATACAAACTCTCGTGTACTGTAGTGCAAGCCTACTTGCTGTCAGACTGTCTTACCCTGAAGTTTCCTGGCTGACCAGCACCTGAGTCGGTGCCTACTGAAGTTTTGCATCTCTCTGGGATCTTCAGAAGGAACTTTTAACACCCTGGCTAAGGAGAGCGATGCCCTGGTCTGCAAGGCAGGATTAAACGTGTGACCTTTGGCAAATGACCCTGCTATGCCAGCTGTAATAGTTCCAGATTAAACTGCAGCTACACCCGAATGTAATGGATTGCAGCATGCCCCAGTCGGTTCCTAGAGGATACAAAGCTTGGACTAAGGCAGGAAGGCATAATAGCAAGCTAATCTCAGCTTTCTGCAGCTGTCTTTTGCAGCAGCTGCCATTCTTCTAGATCTGAGCTAGACCCTGTGACCTTCTACCCAAGGTAATTGGAAATATCCCCACTAAAATGCATCAGCAGCCTAGAACATAGTCCTTATATTGAATAACCAGTGCTTTTCCCTTCACAATGAAGTGCTTTGCCCTTCTGAAAGAGGATTGTGGTAAGCAAAAGACAGTGTAGTATCAAAAATCTGATCAGTTGAATGTATTGCAAAAAAGAATAATTCTAATTGATTGATACCCTGGTTAGAGATGTGCTCTGTTCCTTTGGCTGCTCTTCACCCTTGTCTGGTGTTTCCTTTGGCTGAGATCAAATATCCTGTTCCTATTAACATTTTTAACCTGATTGTTTTGTTCAGCCATCACTAAAATTGCTTCAGTTCTTCCAGAATCCCAATGTACTATTCAGGTATGATCCATTTAATCMATTTTTCTTCTGTCTTCCCTGTCTGAATCTATGGTCAAACCCTACAGCTGGCCCAGCTCTTTCTCCTCTGCTAGGGAAATTGGCTGGATAGGGATGACGTTTTTAAACTTACTACTTTTCTACTCTATTAATTCCGTGCAACTCGGCTTTTTAGGCTTCAGGAGAGCACCTTGCTCCATGAGTAAAGCTGGAACTAGCAAAGTCTACCTGTACAAATTCTTGTACACAGTTTTCCCAGCAGATGGGAGTAAATGCAACATTTGCATTGGTTAGGTGATGCAATCAACTTTCCAAAGTTGAAACCTTCAGAAAAAAAGGCATTTGTGTTCTATATTTCATTCCTGCTAACACCCTGAAAATGAACATGGGTTTTATCTTGGACTCGGTTGTATTAAAGCTAAGGTTCTAGTTCCCTAAGCCCAGCTGGTTACAGGATGACTGCAGAGTGTGACAGGGCTGCATAAGGAAAATCAGTTCCCTTTTCTTGTAAACACCGAAGTGACTTGCTTTTCTTTTTAAAAAWTAAATCAAAGCTGATCACTCTGAGTCTATAACAAAAGATTTTTACAGTGGATTTTTTTAAAGATACATATGGTTACGCATACTGGGTTTTTGCAGCCAGATCTTTTACATTCCAAARGGAAAAATAATGTTTGTTTGATATACAAGCAACTCAAACTCTTGGAATTTTCACCTGGTCAAACAACAGTTGGTAAAATTAGATTATTCTATAAACTAAACAGTCCCTTCGCACCAGGAGGACACTACTCATCTTGTAAGGCATAATTTCCATCTTTGTGTAAACTGCCTTTGCAATGTGGCTTCCCTACAGCCACTTCTGGAAGCAGGGTGGAATTGTGATGGTGATTACAGAGCTAAGCTAAAGCGAGGATAAAAATACTGTAAAGCTGTGAACACTACAACACTACATTTTTGTATGATTTTGGAGATTGGGATGATTTGGGAGTACGGGCATCACCTTGTGTTGTTGATGGTATTGCGGCGTGTAGCAGGCGAAGCAAGGGGAGCGAGGCTCGACTCTCCGTCAGCCTCCCCCGAGTTTGAGAGGATCCTGATGTTATGCTGTAATAAATAACTGTATCGTGTATTGAGCAGGGCAAGGTGGTGATCTGGAGCCGTGTCATGGGAGGGCTTAGCGGTRAACACAGAATGGCTCTGTGAAAATACTTTCCTCGACCCTTCCCTTGCCTTCTACTGTCCTGGAAGCACATGGATAAAAATGAAGCAAATTTAGTGGCAAGATAACCTGAGGGGTGAAATTGCAGGCTCTTTTTGATCCCCCACTTGATGAAATGGCAGATGCTATGACCGTGTACCTATATGGAAACAAGGGAATGGTACAAAACTTGAATTAGCAAAGAAAATCCAGATTTCAAAAAATATCTATACATATCTATAGATCTCTCTCTTAAAAAAAGTATTGAGAGTATGTGCACACACACGTGCAGCGAGCTGATTATCATCGCTCCTCTGTATAAGCAGAGGTTGCAGCACGGACTGAGCGAGCAGTCGTGTCCTGTTGCTGAAAAATCCATGTCCCTTTCTGTGTGGTGCCCGGGTGGCAATGCCGGCAGCAGGGAGGTCCCCAGGGCGCATGCCAAGGTCCGGCTCGGAAGGTCTGGCTTGCGGCATCGCTGCTTTGAGCCCTGCAGAGGAGCAGGTGGCGGGTCGGGGAAGAGTCGAACCAGGAAAATATTTTGTTTTCTGTTTTTCTTAAAGCCAGCAACCTTTATGTCTCTGGAGCTGGGAAGTGTTTTGGAAAACTAAACCATGAGAGTCAGCAGTGTCTTTTATTTTTATAACGCACAGATGCTCAAAGCAGTAGTAACAGCAAAACAAACAAATAAAAACTGCAGTAATGAGCAGACAAAATCCCAGCTCCTCTTTGCCTTTCGCTGGAAGCCGTAAGCTCACTGGGGATGGAGGGGAGAGAGGGACTCGCAGATCCAGCAAAGCAACACATGCAGCTTCCATCACTTCTGATAAAGCAGATGGCCTATCGATAAAATATTGCTGTAGTATGACATGCTTCTGCATATRTATCTATTGTTAGTAAGTAATATGGAATTAAAAACTATTAAAAAAAAGTCTTAGTTTGATGCAATGGCAGGATGCTCTTAGCCACGTTTGCAAAGCCTTTTAGCTGTGTAAGCGTCAGCAGATTGAATGCTATGTTTGTCCTTTCCTATCCTCTTCGGAAACACGAGTGGTAGCTACATGTTTGACTTCGTCTGTACAAACTCTTTTCTGTATCACTGTAAATATGTTCAAGACCCTGCACCTTACGCAGAGATTGTTTACATTTGAAAACAGAAAAAGTTCAAGATTTACATTGGCTTTTTTCACTATGCTACTCAGATTCCGTTATGTTGAAATGCAAGTAGTCTCTGTTATAAGGAAAAGGTTGTTCTTTTTTTTTTTCTTATTTTCTTTGTCGTTCCTCGCTTCCCTGTGCTCTCGCCTCCCTCCTGGCCGGCGCGGGCGGCTCTTGGCCAGTTTGCAGCCCTTGGGGGCAGGATGCGGGTGACGCAAGAAGGGAGGTTGTGAGAGCTCGCCTTGGGCAAGGGGATGAGCTTCGGCTGCTCTGCCAACGTTCTCGGAAAAAGAAAAAAAAAAAAAAATATATATATATATATATGTATATCCACTTCAAAGCCACTAGCTGTTGGTGATAGCCCTGGCGAGTTAACCACTGCGGGAAGTGACCGAGTTGAACCTTTCGGCAGCCGCCTTTATGTTTTCCCCAAAGGAAGATGAGCAGCCGGCTGCTGTATTTGCAGCTACCAACACTCCTGTTAGTTAATGACTGTATATACAAGTCTGCCTGCTTTAAAACTTTCGTTTCCGTAAAGTGGTTTGAATCGCTCTGTTCTGCAGCTTGCGCTCGTCTTGCGGCGGTTTAGGTGCTCCATAGCTGTGTGTGTGTTGCTYTGGTTTGTAGGAGATGGAGCTCTCCTTCCAAGAGACACGTACATGCCACTGAGCCTCCAAAAGTCAAACAGTTGGAGGATGAGGTGTTTCAGCCAGCGGGCTTCTTGTTATGGACTTTGAGACTTCTCATATGCGTGTCTGCTGGGCTTTCCATGCAGAATATTGTTCCTGTCCTTCGAGCGGGGCTGCTCGTGGGGTATTTATCCAACCGAACTCTGTATTTGTATATCTTAAAGATGAAGATCGTTTGATCAGAACCATGGGGCAAATAGAGAACTTAAAATCCTGACTCCTGCCTTAAAACTTCAAGTTCATCTTRAGCTCCAAAAATTCTGCATCTACCAGTTTTAAAGCGCCCTTTTTCTTTAGGAAATTGGAATCTGGTCAAAGACTGGAGATAATTTAAGAAACTTTAAAACAAATTAAATTTTAGCTGATGGCTTTATTAAAAATAACTAACTGGTCTTATATTAAAAAAACCCTGTTTGTGCCTCTCTCAAGTCCGGGGAATGTTTAAAAAGTGGAGATGGCGTTTAAGCAATGATTGAAATTATTACATTAGCTTGAAATTTGTAAGACACTTGCTTTYGTATGCTCTGAGCAAGAGACTTCGGTTTGTGTCCTCTCTGCCTCATGGTAATGGCTTTCAAAGATGGCTGGTACCATCAAATTTGTACTTCTTGAATAAATATCCTCATTTTTATGGTAAAACCGTTTGTGTGCAGTTTGTTTGTGTGTGCCATGTAGCAGAGGGATATCACTGTATCCTTTCATATGTAGGATACGGGGCTAGCTTTGGTACTGACACAGAAAATACACAATCCARCACCTGGTGAGAAAAGGATGTGGGAATGCCTGTGGGGTGACCTATTTGCCTATAACTTTTATAAAATCTTTTAGAATTGAATATATCAATTGTATAAAACATAATCTTTATCCCATCCTGCCGAAGCCCTTCTTCTGGCTCATTCACTGGATGAAGAACTCATAAAGAAAAACAACGCTGACTTTACGTCTTAAGGCATGGCCCTCCTTCTATTTATTTTTAAATGCTTGGAAAAAGAACTTTCTTTTGTTGTTGTTTTGTTTGTTTTGTTCTTCCCTAGGTTAGAAAAAAAAMCATGATTTAATGGTCTAAATACAACCTACTTGTGCTTTGCAAGTGATTAAAAATATGTGCACACACTGCAATATCTCAACCAGGAAACAGAGGTACACCATAAAAATACGTAACACCATAAAAATATGTAATGCATTTTAAAAGTTACCTGAGGTTCACAGCATCTTTATATGGGTTTAGAGTTGTTTTTCTTTATAAGTTTTTCAAATAGGACTTTAAGCTCTGGAACTCCTAACTTTTTTTCGTTATCCATCCAATACCCTGTGTTTTGTAGTGTATGTAACAGCACGTCCTGCCAATACGATATGCAGCGCCTAGGGCAATCCATCGAGGGCCTCAAGGAAGGCTGGCACGAGCTGCTGGTTTCCGTGGACAGTGCAAACTGCCTCGCTCAACTACTGCAGCAATTCCTTTGTGAGTGGGTAAAATGCAAAATAACAGCTCTGTGCYACTGGCCTATAATGGCATTAACTGGCCTGTCTTAATTCAGGTAACTTTTTGTGGAGTCTTGATTAACTGTCTAATGCATCAGAGGAGTATGAGTAGTTTTTTAGGTCACTTTTGTCTATTGTTATYGCAGCTACATGTTCAACCTCTTCTCTTTTTTTAAAACCTAGGCTACTTTTGGAGTAGAATTAATGATGTGAACCGTAAGCAATAAGGCATGTGACTTTCCTGGAATATACATTTAAATACATACTTATGCATGGATTCTATATGTGTTATGTTATATATATATAAAAATATAGAATACATGTTTTTTAATATATATATAAATATATATATATAAATATATATATATAAATATATATATATATATATATAAAATACAAATATAAGTCTCCCTGTCCTTGCAAGGGCATTTTCTCATGGCTGTTGACCTCCAAACACCAGGATTTTAAAACAATTATCTTCCCCCTTTACCCATTTCCTATTTGAGCTGAAGTTTGCAGTCACAGAGCAGTGATAATGAGAGGGATGGTCGTCTCCTCGGCTCTGTCTCAGCCACCAAGGTGGCTCTAATGCCTGGGAGCTGGGGCATCCCAAGTGCTCAATATAATCATAAACCCAGTTCCTCCCAACCTTGCCTGAAAACAGGAGGCACAAGGGTTATGTACAGAGGAGGAGACAAGCTCTCCATGGTCTGGGCTTTGCAAAGAGGGGTTTGCTGTGACCTTGCTTTATCTCTCTCTGGACAATACCCAAAAGTTAGAATCTCAGATGTTTCCTTTATTAGCTCTGGAGCTGGAAGGGCTCCAAAGGCCATCGAGGAGCCATGCTCGGCTGCTGGTTCATGTGATGTCAGCTGCTGAGCTTAAGAGATTGGGACTTTCTGTAGTAATTAGTCCCTGATGCCGTAGCTTTGGCGTTTCGTTAGAGAAGGGCTCTAATTGCAGCGAGCGTGGAGGCSAAATGCTGCGTCCAAAGGGTAAAAAGGCAAGGCACAAGAAACCGCCTGCTTCCTTTGCCTTCCCCCCACRTGGATTTAATTAGGTGGTTTCGTTAGCACAGAAGGCTGTTTCCTTCAGGTGGACTGTTCCCTGCAGCAGCAGTAATGAGGATGCAAGGAAACTACCTGGCCCTAATGTGCTCATRGTGGAAGGACAGTGGGAGGGGGGCATTTCTCTAAAGCAAGGTGTAGTAACATAGCTGGGGGACAGGAAAATGGCCCCAAATCCCCCAAAGGTGCAAGGCTATAGTGCATGCGGGGGGGATGGCACTAATAACAGTGCTGGTCCTGGGGAGGACCAAAGAATGAGGATAAAACCCAAGTTGCTTCAGCCTATCCTGATCAGAAGACATCCTGATCAGACCTCTGGCATTCCTCTTTCCAGCGGAGCAGCAATTAGAAGTGGAAATAACAGAACAATTGCCTGAAAACTTCACTTTGGTTTATTCATTTTCTCCAGGTTTGATGTGTTTATTTTGTTGGCTTTAAGCTGAGCCCATGGGGATGGAGAAGTGAGGTTGGACTGTTTCTGGCTGGAAGTAGAAGTGAGGGTGTTTGGTCCTTGGGGAGCTGGCTGGTTCTGCTGGGCGGGTGGCGTCCACACGCCCTTGGGCTACTAGCCCCCTCCTCTTTCGCTCCTTTTCCTTCTTTTGCTGCTTGTCAATGCAGAATATTGTAAACATCTTGAATTCCTTGTAGTTCAGTTTCTGTTTCGGAGGGGAGATAGATATCCATCTTAGCAAAGCAGTCTCAGCTAATATAAACAGTTATTCCTGAGGAAAAAATCTAGAGGACAGGCTCTTGTCCCGTTCCCAATTGAGTCAGGAAAATCGGACTCGATTTATTGCCTCCGGCTCATCCCAGCTGAACACGTTACAGGCTAATAGGGCACCTCCCTGGCAAATTAGCCTTTCTCTACCATTCTGTAATGACTTGCACATGTTGGAAGGATCCGTAACATCTGGTGTTACAGTGTGGCTGGGTGTAAGTGGGAGATCTGAGGGCTGTATCAAACAACCATCCCACTCCTGCTTTAAAGCGTCTTTTTAATCAGGCAGCCGTGAGATGAAAGGACGGAATCGGTGCAACTCAGGGCTGAAACAGCTTAGTCCAGGAAACCAAGCTCGAGTGGGCTCTTTGCATTAGAGAAGTATCCTGAGGCCTTGATCAGGACTGATGCTTTGATATCTGAAATGTGCTGTTCAGCCATACAGGAAACACATTGCAAGCCCTGCAGAGCTTACAGGAAAGACGCAACAAATAATTGAAGAGGATGCTAGCGGTAGAACACAGATAGAGAGGATTATCAAAAAAACAATAAAACCCATGTCCAGTAACCCAGYACTCTCAAGGAGGAGAAAGAGAAAGAATCTCCCTTGGTTTACTAGTGGTTGTCTTGCTAAACCTGTCCTTGGTGCGTGCTGAGATGCTGGAGCCCTAAGAACAGTTTGGAGCTGCAACAGTGAAGAGAAGTGCCCGTGGTGTATTCCGGATTGACTCCCTGCCTGTGGAGCTGCAACTGGCCATTAACTAGGGTCTGCTTCAGCTCAGGGAGGATTTGCAAGAGCAGCTGAGGAGATGGGTGGGAAGGTGAAGYGGCAGCAGGACCACGGCCAAGAGCAGGTTGAGCAGAGACGTGTGTGTGTCTCCAAYGCGGGGACTGTGCTAAATCTGAGAAGGAGTGAGCAGAGTCACAGAATCACAGAATGGTGGAGGTTGGAAGGGACGTCTGGAGATCATCTAGTCCAACCCCCTGCTCCAGCAGGGACACCCAGTACACAGAGCACCTGGTTGCATCCAGGTGGGTTTTGAAGATCTCCAGAGAAGGAGACTCCACAACCTCTCTGGGCAGTCTGTTCCAGGGCTCTGTCACCCTCACAGTGAARAAGTTCTTCCTCACATGGAGATGAAACTTCCCGTGCTTTAATTTATACCAATTAGTCCTTGTCCTGCCACTGGCCACCACCAAGAAGAGTTTGACTCCGTCCTCCCCCAGGAGTCCTTGACGGGGAGGTAGTATCACTGGATTTGATGTTCCCTTTCTCATTGCTCTCCCCTCCACTCTGCACCCAGAGGATGAGTGAAGGCTGCAGAGAGATCCTTGTGGTCTCTCATTGGGACCTGAAACTGGGTTAATGTCAAAATGAAGGATCCGTCAGAGAGTGAAGAAAATCTTCCCTCTGGGCTTTGCCTGGGCAGGAGCATCTACATAACTGCTTTGGGCAGGAGCAGAAGTCAAGATCTATCACTCACAATGTACCTGAAAGGACCTGGRAGCAACTCAGTGTCTCCCAGTGAAGCACAAGTGTGGTCAGCAAGTGTGAGACCTAGTTTCAGAGAGCTTGCAAAGCAACAAGGAGACACAACTCAGAAAAGGACTAAGTAAAAGCATTGCTGCCTGTCYTGCCCATCTCATCTCATTGGAGTCTTTTCAGGTAGAGAAATACACCCCCTTTGCCCCTTCCCTCTCCCAATTATTTCCTCTTGCTGCTCTCTTATTGAGAGACTTTCAATCAAGGCTTCTGATACCCCTAAAGCAGACAGGCTTGTAAATGTGTACTTAGGCCCTGGGAAGTCTAGGATCAAAGGAGAAAGTCCATTTCACCTCAGCAACTTCCTCCCTGCTTCCCATGTGCTTAGATCCTAGACATTAGGGGCTTCAGAAGCAAGTTGGAGGGACAGGCTCCCCAGAGCTTCTCAAGTGCGTTCAGGTTCAGATGAGCAGATTTGGGGTTTTTGTACCCACACAGAAGCAGGAATAGCCTTCCAGGCAGCAGCTAGTTTAGGCAGGGGAGCACCTCTGAAGAGCCTTCGGCCTCAGCAGTCGCACACACTCCAGGATAGGATGCTCTGGGTAAGCTCAGCGCAAGGGGCCAGAATCTGCAGTTGCTAAAGTGAGTTTCTTTGTGACTTTGCACATTTTCGCTCACACGCTTTCTCCCATCTAGATATTCTGAGCTACCAGATGCAGCAGACCTTTCATCTCCCTTGAGGCTTCTAAAGGTTAATTTTTAATATAGGGACATTTTCGCAGCCTTTGTTGTTGTAATTTTTCTAATTTTACCTCCTCTCCAGATACATCAAATTCCTTGAATATCTTCTCAAGCTCATCTTTATTGAGGTTGAAGAGGAAACCAGCTGCTTGAAACTCCGTAGGACTAATGGTGTAGCCATCATCTACATCCAGCAACCGAAAGACAGGCCCTGAGTGTCGATAGATGAACTGCTTCTCAAGGTGGTTCTGTTTCGGGGCAGAAAGGTTTAAGGACAGAGCATAAGCAGCAATTTCCTGCTTTGAAAGAATACAGGGAATAGCAGATGGTGTCCAGAGAATAAAAGTGGCCTCTTGCTAGTGAGGCCTGCAGGAAATACCAAGATCCTGGTGCTTCCTGCTCCGTGCGCTCGGCCGTGTGGAAGGACGAGGCTCTTGCACCCCGGGTCTGGTCCCCCAAGAGCTGTGAGCTGTGGTGGGAAGAGTTCCTGAAACGGAGCCAGGCTTGTGTCTGGTCTGTGCACAGGACACGCTGCGAGGCGCTTTCTCCTCCCTGCCACATTTTGCATGACTTTAATGGCTAGGTGCTGTGGCTAGTGTGGTTTCYTCTTTCCGTGCCCCAGGGCCTGTGGGCAGCTGCCCCGTGTCCTCACCCTCAGCACAGCTGCCTAACCAGCCTCATGGAGCTGACACCGCTGCGTGGTGCTCCTCAACGGCCACAGCATCCATGTGCTGCTGTCCCACCTGCCTGCACAACGGGGACCTGATGTGTCTGATGAGGGAGTGGGAGGAAGGATGATAAACCAGGTTTTACCATCCCTCTCTCTCAAAAAGGCCTGCTATCCTCACTGTTTTTTTACTGAAAAGTTACTAGTCTATGCACAGGCTAGATATGGAGATGTCAAGGGGAAGGGGATCCATACACCAACAATCTGGGAAACAGATCTTCCCTTCAGGTAGCCCCAGCCAAGAAGTTCTCTTTTGGAGAACTCCCCAAAAGGGTGGTCAGAACTGGCAGGAGCAGCTAGATGGTTCCCAGGTGGCAAAAGGTTTTTGGGTGGGATTGGTATAAGAGGGACACAGCTCACTCCRTTGCTTTCCTTTTGCATGTAGCAGTGTTGTGGCTACGTCCAGCCCCCAGGGTCCCTCCTGTCCCTTGCCATGGGTAAGGACTAGCTCCCCCTGCACTTTAGGGGAATGTCAATGGTCTGTGGCACCCGGGGCGGCTCGCGGGGGCTACGCACCTCGTGTGCCAGCAGGAGACACACCACCAGGTAGAACTCATCGAAGCCAATGCTCCCCTCCGCGTTCCGGTCCAGCAAGTCAAAGAGCAGCATGATGTGCTGCTTCTTCAGGTCGGTCACATAATGGAGAAAGCAGTAAAACTGCAGATCTGGAAAACAGGGATCTGTTTGGCCCTGTCTGGACAAAGTCGTTGGCAAGAATTAACAGGATTTGCCTTATTTTAAATGCCCGCTGCTCCCAGAGAGGTTGCACAGGCAATTAAAGCAGTGTAGTGCACAAAAAGCTGTTCAGAATGGGTAGTGTTAATAAGTTGCCCTCATTTATGAAAGGGACGTATGTGATTTCTACAAAGAATCCATAATAAGATTTATTTAAGCCGGAGAGAGATGCTGGTTTGCAAATGAATGGGAATAGCCTCCCTAAGCGTGGTTGGGAAGTTAGGAAGCTGTGAAGCAGGGCTCTCTAACGGTCTCCTGACAAGAATAACGTTGGCAGGGAACCTGCTTTTTAATGTGGAGCACAACCGGTTTGCRAAAGGGATTACATGGAGAGGTTGCTGCAGTGCTGAGGAATTGGCTGCGTCAGCCAGCCCTGTCCTGTGCTCCCAGCATCTCGCTTGCATGGCTGTAAAAATCTCCTTTAGCTCYGGCCTGGGGCTTTTGTATGTGGATTCTGTGCTCCTTGGAGCCAGGACTTGGTTATCACGTGCAGTACTAGCAAGCCTGTCTGGGTGGCTTTACACGCTGCTGAAATGCAGAGGGTGAGAGGACTGCAAAGCCAAGCTGGTTTCTAGCAGTCTCGGGCCTTTTTCTTTGTCATAGAGCATTTGAGGGGTGCAGGGGAAAGGGATATCATTAATGGGAGTTGAAAATATGCTTCAGTGGCTCTGAAGCTATACATACCATTTCAGAAGCTGATGCAGAATTATCCAGGCTATGTAACCTTTTGGAGCATGATAGGCCAGTCGGGCCGTGATGATATATGCTGTAATGGAAAGGTTTTGGGGGCATTGCCAAGCGGTGGCATTAACTAAGCCACTAGTTAATTAGCATTGCGGGGCGCTGCATTTGATGTAATATCTGAAGCACAATATTTATAATGTCTGGGATCTCAGGTTTTAAATTCCAAGGGAGGTAGCGCTCTGTGCATCTCCTTTCAAAACATTACACAGGGCCTGTAATTTCATAATGCTCTCGCGGTCTCATTTTGAAAAGTACTCACTGTTCAGAGCGTTCTTCTTATGCACATCCAGGAGCTGGAAATAGTCTGTGAGCGCCTTAGCATTTCTTACTGACAGTAAGCAATATGTTTCATCCAAATACAAATACTGCAGAAAACACCCAGGTTTTAGCTTCATCTTGGGTAACCGTGGGAAGTCACCTAAACAGAACCAGCACCAAGGCCCTGGCACATCACAGTGGGGAATTCTAACCTGGAACTGGAATAGGTTCTTCTCTCTCCTCCAATGCTTCTTTCAGCTTTTCCCCACTTTTTTCAAGAATTTCCTTCAGATGTGGAGGCAAACTCTCCTCTACCATTGGGCATTCAAGGATAATATGTATCAAAATCAAGTGACAGAAATTTTTCTTTTTGCAAATGCCCTTAAGAGCATTACATCTAATTTAAAATGTTCAAGAAAACACAGATTTAAGGATTTACTTTAGAAAGTTACTGAAGTAGATGACTCTAATGAAAGCCTTTCAGGCTTAAACAAGTGTTTTCCCAAAGGTTTTGGTCTGTGCTGAAGCAGCCCTACACAGCAGCTAGTGTGGTGTTTTGTTTTCCCTCTTGGCCATGGCTTTAACTTTTTAAATTTCCAGCATCTTCCAGTTTCAGGTGCAACACATCTCTGTGCTGTAGCCCAGAGATGGCTGCTTTTAAAAACCCAATTTTTTGTTCAAATTAGCTGCCAGGAAGCTGACCCCCTCTGATCAAATTTAAGGTGTTTTTCACCGGATTCCAATCGAATCCAGCACAGCAATAACCAGAGAAAGTGTTCTCTATTCCTGACCTCTACAACTGCACCAGCAATAATAACAACAATAATAACAAGAGAATTKTGTATTCCACTCTTTCTTGTATTCATTCGCATTTGGAAAAAAAAAAAAAAACTAAGCTCTCATCCATGGGCAGATGAGATGGATTAACCCGTTTGCTGAGAGGATTTGGTGTTTGCAAGCTTTCTGTGAGAAATGGGTTGGGAGAAAGGATTTAAATGTGTCTGATTCCTCTTGGTTATGCAGCCAGGAGATGGCAAATCTGGTTAGARGCTACTAAGCACTAGACTGAAAATGCTCAGCTGAAATAAAGTTGCTCAAAAACTTCTGGAGGGATAACTTCAATTTGGCCAAATTTGTGTTAAGAGAAATCACCTGTCTGAGCTGATGGACCTGCCTTAGATAGGCTATTGCCTACCATGCCATAGGCATTGCCTGCACTGCAAGGTTGGGTTTATCCTGATTTGTGGATCTTTACAACACCTGGCAGGGACAGATATTCCCAATACATGCCCACACCTAATATAAGGGCAATTACCAGGCTGATAGAGYCAATCCTTTTCCAGATTGCCAGATAACAAGGAGCAATGATCACATATAGCTATTTAGGAGGTTGAGTTGAACCTTTGGAAAAACCTTCCCCAGGAAGGATTGCATGCTCTGAAAACAGTTATTCAGGGAAGCCTGAGGTGGGAAATGCCAGGAAAAGCATGAAAAGGTATGAAATTTTGAAAGTAATTGCTCTGAGTCTGTTTGTACTCTGGWATTACCATTGCCTCATATCATTTGAGATCCAAAATCCATGAAGTTAGGTGGAAAAATTGCTCAAATGTTTTCAGCTTTTTTTTCTGTTTCAAGGATATTCTTGGATTGCGTTTCCATCTTGTTCTTCCTACAACTGGTAAGAAGGGAAGAAAGAGGAGGCCCTATGTTTACTTWAAAAAACGCACTTTAAATTCTCATAGAACCACAAATTTCCAGGAGCTGCAGCTTATTTAAATGGTATTTCAAGCATTGGTATGGGGAAACTCTCAATGCAACTGAGATGTTTGCAAGATCTTTTTGCAAGAAATGCAAGGGCTGATTGTACCAGTATAAATCCAGTTGTTCCTAACAGCAAAGGTGGTGAAAGGTGATGATCAGCCCCTGTGTTCCCTGATATAATAGATCAGGGAAGGAGGGAGAGATCAGCAGCCCAGATGTGCTCTGCCTGAGAGCCTGTGCTGTGTCTTGCCAACATTACACATCAGGATGGAGTGTGAAAAGACACCTCCCTGGTCTCTGCTCCGCAGCCAGCTCCTGGGCTGGTTAATTGGGTTGAGGGGAGCATATTCAGGCAAAACACACGTGTTACTGTGAATTATGTTTCTGTTGGTGGGGCTTGCCTGGACAGCCATAAACTCTAAATGCATTAAAGCAGAGAAACTGTGGAGCACGGCTGCACCATTAAGTATTTCCCCTAGATGTCCCCATTTAATACTTCATCTCAAGTTGTCTTTTTGGAGGAGGTGAAGTTCTGTCATGCAGGGAGCATGGGAAACTTGTGGTTTTGCAGTGTCCCGGTCGCATCTCCAAGTTCCTCACCCSTAGTTCCAACACCCTCAAATTCCCATTAATGGGAACTTTTTTTAAAAAAAAATACTTGCAGTTGGCTAATTTCACAGACCAAACGAGCTGAGGTAGGAAGGAAACATCTCTGTGCAGCCTGAGGATGGTGTTTTAACACTGGGCTACCCCTCGTGGCCGGAGCCCAGCAGGGCGGCGAGCGGGGGGCGATGTGGGGCTCCCCGTGCGCGCCGAGCCCGGGCCGCGCGGGGCGGAGGCGGCGCGGGCGCGGTTCGCCCCGCTCCCTGCCGGCTTTTCAGCTTGCCGCGCGCCTCCAGCATCGCG
>NW_020455754.1:3669969-3724841 GCF_003342845.1 Nothoprocta perdicaria
CTGCCCCGCCATGGCTTTCGCCAATTTCCGCCGCATCCTGCGCCTCTCCACCTTCGAGAAGCGCCGCTCCAAGGAGTACGAGCATGTCCGCCGCGACCTGGACCCCGGCGACGTGTGGGAGGTCGTGGGCGAGCTGGGCGACGGCGCCTTCGGCAAGGTGTACAAGGTGCGTGCGCCGCCGCGACCCCCGCCCGGCTCCCCGCGCTCCCCGCTGCCGGTCCCCGCGCCCGGAGCCGTGGGGAGCCCCCCTGGGCTCCGCACGTGCCGCTACCTCCGGGAAAGCCAAGCGCAGCCGAAGCCTTTTGCCTCCTCGGGGCAGAGCAGAGGGGGCGAGTCAGGGCTTTAACTGGGCTGGGGGCGAGCAGGGCGAGCAGGGTTCGTGCTTTTGCCCTAAGCCGGTCGCTTTCGGAGCAGCGCTGTGGTGAAGGACTGAGGTGCTCCCTGCCAAACCCGTCGGTGCAATGAATGGAGGGAGATGTCTTGGAAGGCAGCAGCCTCCACGAGCGTTGTGAGCCTCGCGGGTGACATTATTTGTGTTCCTGCCGTCCCTGCAGGCAGGAAGCTCGAGGCGAGCGGGAGAGCCCTGCCGCCTCACTGCGGACATGTCCAACACGATGAATGTTTAACCTCAGTGTTAACAGATGGAGGGGCTTAAGGCCAAATGCCCAGCCGTACTTTGCACTCCAGAACAGCTCTGGGCTCCTGTGTGCGAAAGCTCTGGTAGTGGCTGCTCCGTGCGACAGCTCTGACGCTCGGGAGGCTTCTTGGGTTGGGACTGGCTGGAGGCGTAGGCTGGTGACCCAGCTTCTTAGGAGACCTGCATTCAAATACTGTGAAGTAGCTATTTGGCAATTGCTTTTTGATGGTCTCTTTAGATTGTTTAACCAGGTTATTTGCACCCCAGAACTGAGGAGGGAATAGTCACTAAGGAGATGGTTGCAAAGGCTGGCAGCAGGGCAGGACTGAGGTGTTTTACTCACGCAGTTGGGATGCGTTGTCTTGTTTTGTCTACATTGTGCTGTCTGATAGAGTCTGATTTGTAGTGTTTCTAAGTATCCATTGGATTTGCATAGGATAACATTCCCTCTTCCCACTAGTTGCTGACTTTCATTGCATGAGAAACTTAAGCAAATGTTAGGAATGAGGTAAACCTTGTAAAATAAGRTTATAGACGTCTGAGACAAATGATAACTCAGATGAATAACTCCTTAAATGCACATTTTAAACACATAATATGTGCAAACCTGGTAATCTTTCAGAATGAAGTTGCTTTAAAAGAAGGGTTTTTTTTCTTGTTGTTTGGGTRTTTGTTTTTAAGGCAGTTGCTACACCTGAATACCTCTGCATTCACACACCAGTCTCACACCAGAATAAATTTATCACAGTAACTTTATGAATTACGTGCTTAGGACATCAGCCTGTCAAATGATTATCTCCTCGTCTCCAAGTAATTCTATCTCCTTTGAGCCCTGTTTCTACCCAAATAGGAAGCCTGTAGGATGCAATGCAGTGCAGACTGCAGGGTGGTAAGCAGAAGGTCCTTCAACCCTGTCTGTAAGCAACACACTTGAACAASAGTCTGCTTTTGAGATGGGCTGACATGGTTTATCTTGAGCGTGGGGGGATTAACCTTGTGGCAAGAAGGCAATTGAAGACTTATGTTGTTATTTTTAGGTGGTAAAGATTTTATTCTTTGTCTCCTGGGGTTTTCTTGACTGCTCTCCATCCTTATTGGAGAATGTGGACTCTTGGATTTTGAGGAGTTCTTGGGCAAGGTTTTGTTTGCATGAGAATAGCAAATAAGTTCAAGTGCCACATACTGTAAAATCTTATTTTAGATAGTGGCCAGTAGCATTATTGGAGATAAGCAGCTTTCTGGCATGCCAAGACTTGACTTGYGTATTGTCCTCCTCAGGCCTTCTACCTCTGGATCCAGCAAATGTGCTGGGTGAGGATGCACATAGTGAAATAACAGTGACGTGAAATAACAGGCTTGCCATACTGTTCTGTTCAGCTGTCAAAAAGGAAGAGGGGGAGAAAGGGGAAACAAACCCTGCCTACGGACAAGGAAGAGTATTTTGGTCAAGATAATTTTACTCTTTCTCTTGAAGTCACCTAAAAGTCCATTTGCTTTTCGCGTCCAAAGTGATCATTTAGTCTTTGYATAGTTGTGAGGATTTCGGGATGTTTGAATGAAGTTCCTGCACATTTCCAAACCTCTTTCCCACCTCTCTTATTTTTTGTAATCCACCTGTACTTACAGCCTGCCCTATATACCATACGCTGTACGTGCYCGTAAGTGGCTGTGGTCTCTGAGCAGTGCACAAGGATGGGATTAGGKCATTGAGTAGTTTGAAACCTAATAAAAGAGGTCTGACTTAAGGTAAATTTGGGTTTTGATAGAAGAAAAAAATATTAATTTTAGTAGGTTTTGTTTTTATAGTATGAGGTTTGAGCAGGAGGAAGGACAGCTCAGCTATGCCATGGTTTTATTGCTGTCACTGGGCTGCAAAACATTGCAGTGAACTGTTTCTTGGACTCCCATGCACTCAGCTGAGCAAATTTGAACTGCTTTGACACAATGTTTACAGAAGTAGGACAGGCTTGGCTTAAATATGTATTAAAAATAATCTAATTTGTAGTGCAGCCTGAAATGCATGCAATAGAAGTTAAACCTGTGAGCTGAAAGCTATGGGGATTTTTTATTATTATTATTTTTTGGTAAAGGCTTTTTTTTCTCTTTCTTTCCAACAAAAGAGGACCTGACTGATGAGGAAACAGTGAAACTTGCTGCAGAGGGTAATGAAGCTGAAAAGCAGGAGGGGGTGGGGAGAAACTGTTTCTTTCTAGCTTTCATTCTATTAATCTCTCGTTTCTGGTAACTCTGGCGGGTACTGTGTCATAAGGAAGTGGTAGCAACCCACAGAGAGCAACATGCTGCATGCCGAAGAAACTTTGCTACCCGCCTCATCCAACCTTCCTGAAATTAACGGTCCTAAACCAGTCATTAGGCCTGCAGCTGGGAGCAGTAATCCGTGTGCATTGGCCTGCAAAGTCTGCCCTATGCGTAGGTTTGAGCAGCAGGGAATAGCTGGTGCCCAGGCCAGTGCCTTTCCAGACAGCTTTTAAAAGTTGCATTATTATTTGAGAAAAACGCAAGATGCAATGTATAAAATGTGTGGCTGTGACTTTGGTGGCTGCGAGTGCCTCTGGGTTTGTGCGTGCCCTGGGGAGCAGGGCTGCAGTGAGCGGCGCCGCTGGGGCCGAGCGCGCGGAAGCCGGGACCCCGCGCTGCTGCGGCTGCAGCGAGCTGCTGCAGGGTGTCCCCCGACTGCTCCAGGGCGCTGAGCCACCGCTCTGTGCTGCCAGAGCCTGCAGGGGCGCAGGGCTGGCGGCTGCCTTAGGACGGGCAGGACTCGAGACCGTGAGGAAGCCCCGAGCTCCCCAGGAAAGGGCTCGGATGCAGCCGGCAACGTGGGCTCAGTCGCAGGATTCCCCGGCGCCCGCGGCCGTCCTCACCGTGGGATTGTTTTGCTGTGCTCGTGCCTCTGTCGCGCGCTATCTCCGCTTGGCAGCGAGGCCGTGTCTCGCTGATAGCGCTGTCACCCTGCAGGGTGGGGACAGCGCGGGGGCTGCGCTGCTGCTGCCACYGCCAGCCCCACGGCAAGCAGAAAAYACAGAAAACGTTGCCCAAGTTCCCCCTCGGGCAGCAATCTGAGAAGGATTCTGCATAGAGAGCACTGAGCCCTGTCGCTATCCTGCTCATAAAGGCGCTGTTTATGTTGTTGTTCTCCTTCCTTCCATAGATACAGCTTAAAAAAAAAAAAAGATTCTGTCTACCCAATCTATTAAGGTGCTGTCAGTGCTCAATAACAGGAGCGCTACAGGCGGCGAATGCTCAGTTTGGCTATTTGGATAATAATAGACTAATTGTGAAGGTGCAGCAGAGCTGCCATAGCAGCCCAGCTGTCACAGCACTGGCCTCGGCAGAAGCCACCAGATCTTTCCTGTCGCTCCCAGCCCTCTCTCTGCTCAYTAGCAGAAGTTACACGACTGTATTTTGTGCAAATATGCACATGTAAAAGCAAAAAAAATTTTTTTAGGTTACTTGGGCTCAGCTCTTGTTGGTTTGACTCATTAGTGATTTAATATGTAAATCCTGAGAAAGGTGTGATAGAAAAGTTGGTTTTTTTTTTTTTTTTTTAAACAGCAACAAACCCCAAAACTTTGGTTGTTACCATGCCCCAAAGGCATGCAAAAATGGCAAGATCAACTTTTGGTCTTGCCCACTAGGATAGATAAGGAGTTTTCTTAGAATGATGTGAAGAGGCAGAGAACTGGAATGGGGAGGCACTACTGCCTTACTGATAGAGCAAGGGTCAAAAAATTTAAACTGAAATGAATGGCGCTCTGGCTCTGCTGGAGAAACCTTGTCCTGAGYCCTGCAGGGCTGGGGTTGCGTGTGGGTAGGAGAGAAGGGGAACTAATTTTCCGTGGCCTAAATAACCCGGTGTGGGGTATTTTGGGAAGCAGGGAAGGAAGTTGCAAAGCCCACAGGCACTGGTGGGCCCCAGTGCTCGTGTGCATTAGCCCCTTGGGGCTGCTGCTGTCTCTGCCCTTGGCAGTTGCAAGCAAAGCTCCTGGGATGTGCTCCGTGGAAGCTCTTCTTTCCAGGAAGAGCTGTGCTGCAGGGCAGCATCAGTGCCCAGGCTGGCACGCACCAGCCGTGATTCCTATGTGCGGAACACAGGACTGCTTTTTTTTTTTTTTTTCTTCTTCTTTTTCTCTCTCTCTCCAAGGCCTTGCTGATGTGACACATTTCTGGCAGTGTGAAAGGGCTGGACAGCACAGGCATGCAAACACACACGCTGCAGCACTGCCCGTCTGAGCCCTCTTTCCTGGCACTCGGGCACGGCAGCTGCTCAGCCCGCTGCACTGCTGGCTCTGTGTACCCAACGTGTTGCAGAAAGTTGCTAGGAAACTCCAAAGTGGCTGTATGACTTCCTCCTCCTTTTCTTTTTCTCTTTTTTCTTTTTTTTTAATTTATTTTTCCCCCCAGTGCTGTGGCACCAGCATCAGCTGAGATGAGAGTAGCAGTGTTTAATTTTGAGCGCTGCCCTGTTGCAAGAGACCAGTGACTTGAAGTGCTTCTTTTTATTACCAAGCACTAGGTGTAGATGGGCTGAAGATGCTGCGTTCATGTAGATCCTTTTTCTCTTTAAACCTTGCATGGTGGATTTAAACCTTGTAGGTGGATTATAGTGTGTTGCACTAGCAAAGGGACCTTCTGCTGCTCATTTGACCTCTGCCACTGTGTTTGGGTGCAAGGTCTGAAGCACCATGTAGAAGCATCTTTTCTTCTCCTTGATGAATGCCGTTCTGCTTCTCTCATCCCCACATTTTTGGTCACACTTTTTTTTTTTTTTTTTCTTTTTTTTTTTGATGCATCTATATAGAAAACAAGTCCTTAGTCTTTGTGTGCTCTCTGTATTGGTGTGACTTTCTCTTACACCTAGACTGTAAAACCAAGGGAAGGTGTTTGTGCCTTTTTACTGACACTTTTTGATTTGTTTGCAAGCCACTTCTTCCCCCTGACCCTTGCAAATGTATTTCCATGGTTGTCAGAGCAACAGTGTTAGGTGCAAAGCACTGAAGTGAGAGGCCACTTGGCCAGCCCTTAATGACTGGTGTCCRTGGAGCAAACGTCAGCACATCGTGCTCAACCAGGCTGAACTTCAGCAGCTCGGTCAGGAGCTGTTTGACCTGGTGCAGCCCCCTTTGCTAAGGAGGGTGATCATGAGATCTCCCTGGTGTGGCATCTTCATTCAGTTCAATGGTGCAGTCAGTTGATGTCYGTGTGTTGCCTGCCCTGGTAGGAACCTTCCAGCATCGCCAGAGGCAGATGGTGATTGCCTTTAAAGAGCAGCAGCTCTTTGACATTTGGGATGCAGTTCTCCCTGGTGAATTGTGATCAAAGTGGTCATGAGCTGTGATCAGGGAGCTGAGATATCTTCTTGCCAGTTAGTCTGTGTRGGCCATCCTTCCCTTTGCTTGTGTGGCTCCAGGATTTTGGCTGCCATGCTGCCTCCTAGGCCTGATGTTCCTAGGATTCATCACGCTGAGGTCCCCATGGACTCATATTACTGCCATGGCTCTGCCTCTTTGCCGTGGCTGGTTGTGTTGAGCTGCTATCAAGGTGTGAATTCAGCATTTCCAAAAGAAATGGGGGGGAAGAAAAAAAAAAAAAGCTTCATTTATTGTGACAAACTGAGGTATCTCTAGGTGACTTGTCAGACACAGAAYTAATTTCAGCTCCCACTGATTATTTGACAGTAATATGGATGCTGACTTCAGCCTCTCTCCCATGTGTTCATGTATTGATGCAGATAGCTCAGGCCAAGTTCATTGGAAGGCCATCAATCATTGTGTTACCTTTGGGCAGCTACTTGCATAGGGACACACAGTGGGAATGCGTTGTATGGGGACAAATGGGAGCATTATCAACCCCCAAACGCAGGATACATTGAAAGGAAAGCACTGAGAGATTTTTTTGTTTTGCGCAATATTTTTGAATTTCAAACACAGATATCTGAAACGTCAACTCTCTCAGCATARAGAAAAGGCTTGGAAAGGGTGGGAAAAGCAATTCAGAGCCTCACACTATAAAGATGTGGTGACAGTGCATTGCAGAGCAGCATCCTTTGGCATGGGCAGATGCTGTGGGCAGCTGGCCATGCTGGAAAACAAGCTTAGACAAAACACACGTGGAAGTGATCGCAGCGCTTTCACCACGAGCGCGCTTCTCTATCACTGAGAAGCGAGAGTCATTTGGAGCCTTCTGCCTCACCTTGATATTTACTTTTCCTTCAACGTCGGTTCAATCTGAGGAAGGACCAAACAATTCAGCCTTCCGGTAAATATGTTCTTTAAAGACTTAAAATAGCTCCTGCATTTGTCAGGCTCTGGATTTCACAATAGCTGTTAGGGTGAGTCACAGGCAAAGACAAACAGTGCCCTTTTGGTCACCTGAGCAGGCACCTTTTATCCCTTAAATCCATAAACTTAACAATAGTTTCATTTTGCCCCTGCCTTCTAGGAGTAATCCCACATGTTTCCTGCTTTTKGTATTCCCAGCAGGTTTGATAGTGACACATTTTCCACCCATCTTTCTCCATGATTTCAGCAAGATCCTCTCTTTCTGTCTTGATTTGTACCCTAAATTTTGGCTCCTGGCCTGGCTTTCTGGAAGTAGTTTATTGGACAACTTGATATGTTTTCCTCTGTGAAACACAGGTTTCATCATGTTTCTGTGTGTAGACCTGTCAGCATCGGTCTGGCCAGCACCTAAACTTCCCAAAAGGCTGGTGGTGACCAGAAGAGCATTTTAGCTTTCAAATCTTTGGGCTGTATGAATTTAACTATAGTTCAATACTGCTTGCAGCTGTCTGCTCTTTAAGTGCTAAGTAGAAGTCTAATAAATTGCCCATGGTATTCAAATGTTCAGCCATGGAGGAACTAAAAAGCAGAACTAGTTGCATTTTTAGATCGAGCAGCCATAGGTTGTAGACCGTCATCAAACAGTTTGTGTTCTTGGGATCCTGTCCCCTGGACTTTCCTTTCTGTTCTGTCAGCAAATCTCAGTGGAAAATTTGATGACCTGGGAAACACCATGAATTCCTTAAAGGCTGTACAGCTGGGAGTGTTTTACCTGGGAATAGAAACTCTTTTCACATCTCTGCATTCCTTTGACCTGATGGTCTAGAAGGTTTTTGCTATGTTCGAGACCCTATAATTGGTCTGGGGGTTGCAAAAGACTTCGGGTTTGTAGTTCAGACACTGTGTTTTGCAAGATTTCATATGAAATTACGTGACAGACTTCCCCATAGAAGGGATGGGTGAGTCAGACCCACATACTGTCTTCATCTTTCTTGGTTTTCCTCCTTCCCTTGTACTGTTGTCTTGTCTTTTGCTTGGGATTTAAGAGCCAATGAAATAAACCCTCATGAGAGAAATTTTAGTTTCCCTCGCTCGCAAGAGTGAGGTATGATCCTGATGCAGTTCGAGAGAGGTGAGGCTATAAGGAGCTTGGTAGCAATACTTTCTTTCCCTCTTGAAGCTCTTAAGCAATGAGTAGCAGATGTGGCTTTTCCAGGGGTATCAGCCAGGCCTGCAGGTTGTGCTCAGAGATGCAGGTTACTGGTGCTTATTTGCTGGCTTCTTTTTTTGAGGTTAGAGTGGGCTGTTTTTTGTTTTGTGCTAATGTCTTGGGGCAGATTCTGATCTATTGCAAAAGGATAAGTAAAAATCAGAGAAGGGCTTTAAACCCTAAAGCACCATATGGATGTCTCAGATGTCTGAAATGGGCTTCCAGGAATGGCAACATAAGCATTTGGCCCATTTAGGATTCACACAACCCTTCTGTAAGGAATATCTATCTTGCAATATGTTGTGTGCAGGAAAATACCAGCAGAGAAACTCGAGGAAATTGCCAGGCATCAGTTGGAGAAAGACCACAGAGCACATCAAGCCAAAGTCTGACACTGTGTGAAACTGGCCTGCTCTGTGCTGCTTCTGGAGCTGGTTGGCTGCCTTGAAGGTCCATCACAGGGTCTTCCAAGTGACCAGGGACAGCCGYTGGCATTCAGCATGCGTCAGGGAGGCTGTCTGGCTACACAGCTTGAGCCCTGGGACAGGGCTGGAGTCGTAAAAGCAGCTGGTAAAAAAGGCAAAGGGAAGGGGAATAAACTAACATAYGCAGTATCTGCAGAAACTCCCTGCGTTTCCTGTGCTATTCTGATGTGTTAACTTGCTGAACTCGAGTGCACGTTAGAAATGTTCAAGATCATCCAGAGCCTGAATCCAGCCTTTAACAACTCTCTAAGGGGTCAGTTGTCCAAGCTGTGTGAGGTTTGGTCCCCTCAAAGGCAGAGGTGTAGGGGAACCAGTCTGTCCACACTCTAATGGGCGCAACTAGGAGTGATTTATTTTCCAAAATCTACTGTTGACCTCATGGTTTTAGATCCCCTTTCTGCTCCTCCCACTGTAAAACAGCTGTGAGGTATCTTGATCCCTTCTGGGAAGTGCAGTGAGAGCACCTAACTGTAGCCATGACATTATCACAGGGCCATGGGAAACATTAGGGTGGTGCCCCTACCATCTTCTCGGCGTCCCCTGTGAATTTGCTGCTGCCATTTCAAAAGCTCTTGGCTCAGGAGTTTGTCAGATATTGAACTGACTTCTCCAAGATGATGTTCTCACTTCCCCCAGTGACTGAGCAGCCTGACTTCCTCATGCTGGCATGGCAGGGGAMATGGGACAGCCGAGCTCTTCTCCCTTTAGGTACAAACCCACTGTGCATGGGGATCTACTCCATCCCTGAAGTGGCTGACCTCCATGTCAGGAGCAGAACACAAAGGGAATCAGAGATGGCAAGGAAAAAAAACATCCTCATTCAGGACAGTCCACAGCGATGACGAAAGGCAGTAGCTAATTCTGTGGGGACTTCTTTAAAGTCCCCAAAGGGCTGTTCTAACAGCTAAAATAACTCTTGAGTCACTTGAAAGTCCCGTGGACCTCACTGACAGCCTGGCTGTGGTTTGTGCTGCATCCCTTCCTYCTGGCCTCAAGTTGGAGATGGTGTGAGGTGCCTCATAGTGCTTAATAAGTCTAGGAGAAGGAGAAATAAAAAAGTCCTTGTTTTGTGGGGCTTCTGCTTGCAGAGTGACTTCATCTGATATACGTTGGCACTGAGTGTGAAATATCTATCATATCTAGAACGGAAGTGATAACTCGGTGCTGCTGGATTACTCACCTGCTAGTCATAGACCTTATAATGAATAAGACCTGATTGATGCAGTTTGAAATGCACGGGCTGTGTGCTGCTCTGCTACRTAAAGTTTGCTGTCCATTTTGCACAGTCTGCAAGTCCAGAGCCTGCCAAGGCTCAATGTGAGAGGTCCCTGCTTCCACAGGTAGATGTGCATTGAGACAGCAGCTATAGAGCCTTCAAGTGCCACTTGTATCTCTTGACCTTCTTCAAAAAGTGAGTCTTGCCATGAGCAGCAGTGAGGCAGGGTGTTGCACTGGGGTTCACCATCCTAGGGCATGATGCAGCAGTGCACATGCTTATGACAGGCATTGCCTGCACRGTGCCTTGGCAATGCACCGGCATTGCCAAGGATAGGTCTTGGTGGATGAAAGCATCGGACAGTTCCAACCATGACTTCTCTGCCCTCTCTCCCAGTGCATCCTGCTTTTGGTTATTTCAGCATCCTGCAGATAAACAGTACTTGGGAATGAGCAGTGCTCCCACTCCTGCTTGGTGACCCTCCAGTGGGCAAGACCAAACCAGAGTCTGGGCACGGGCCCATCTTTGCTGGGAGTGAGGCAGGATGTGGGTTGAAAGGAGCTGTGGACCAAGGGGACAGTGAGTCTAGGTGAGGGCAAGCACATCCAGGAGGGAATGGGGGGCGGAACGTATCTCTGGCTCATCTACCATCTAGGTTTGGATGGGAGGACAAGCTGGTCGCCCTTCAGATCTCAGGCTGCCTCCCTGCCAGGCTCTGCCATGCTGAAGGTCTAGGGTGCACTGTGGATGTTATTTCAAGTGCCTCCAAGGCTCCAGAGTGCCTGAAGAGGCTGAACTAGCCCGAGCCTTGGTGGTGGGGAAGTGTGTGATAGCTGACCGCAAAGGGAAGCCCCACCTTCTTGTGCAATATTGACTTCCCTTCCCTGGGTCTCTCCCAGCCCTGTAAGTGCAGGGTGGCTGAGCTGAGGCACTTCTCACTTGGTTTCAGAAATGCTGCTCTTTGCCCACACATGCTCTGCTCCCCTCTCTGCCCATGGGTGCAAACATTTGTGTACCCTCCTGGAGGAAACTAGTTGAGAAACAGACCTGAGCAACATCACTAAAAAATAAGAAATTGTTCTGGAAGCAGCATGAGCTGTTGTCTTGCATTTGGGCAGCAAGCTTGGCTGGAGATGGGTTTGTACCCCACAGTAAAGACGCAGTCCTCTGTGCCAAGCAGTGTGTGAATTCAGCAAGTGTTCAAACCCAGGAGAGGGCTGGGAGATCCTGCCTGAGAGGGGAGAGCATCATTTTCCATTTCTCTCTTCCTTTTTTCTTTTTTCTTTCTTTTTTCTTTTTTTTTTTTCTTCTGTTACATGTTTTTTTTCCCTTTATTTGTTCTCCTCCACCCATCCAGCTGGTTTCTTGATATGCAGTTACACTATCATGTAAGCTACACAGAACTATCCGGCTGAGCTTACGGTGTTTATGCTGGCAGTTAATCCTCCAATAAGCTCCTGCATAGGCTTTTCAAGCACAGAAACATACACAAAATGCATAAAATAGCAGACCAGGGCAAGTACAACTGTAGACTGGTGACACATCTGCAGTTAATGCCCTATGAGCTCTCCTGTGTTGGTGGGGGACCAGGGTGGGTGAGCTAATAGGGATTTCTCCTGTTCCTTGCTCTGCTGATTCAGTGCATGTCTGGGAATGGTGCTGAGCCTCTGAGTCAACAGCTCTRGCTCATCCCCTTTCCCAGGATATGATTTATCTCATGGGGATAAACATTCACGATACTGGGTGGACAATGTGAAAGCGATCTTGTCCTGAGAGTGTGTTGGGTGCAGTTGTTGGGACACATGGRGAAATGGGGGAGAAGCAGAGGTGTCTCAGAGCAAGGTCCAGCTGTGACAAGGGACACAAGCAGTGAGCCCTAGGCTGCCAGCCCCTCCTCACTGATGACTTCTTGGTGGAGGTGACCCATGCCATTGCAGCCAGTGTTGCCCTAGCTATGAGGACAGCATGGCCTTGCCTCATTATGAACGTTTCCTTTTAACCAAACCTTTCATCAGCTTCCTTTCCCCCACCTTGAGTGCCGTGGGGACACGAGAGGAGCTAGGTGGTGAGGAAGCAAGCGTGGCAACCAGTGTTTCTGGTTCAGCATTAATAGCCTATTGCTGGTGTGTGGCAACTGCAAACAAGGCAGCCACTGTGCTRCTGTCAGTGGCCTCTTTCTAGGTTTGTTGATGGGGAAAGAAGGTCTATATGTCCAACTGAAACAGYCCTTAGTTCCCATTAGGTTCATCATTTTCCTCCTCCTCCTCCTCTTATGTCCCTTAAGCTGCTTGCTGAGCAATCCCTTATGTTTGACTCAGGTAGCAGAGTTTGGGACAAGGATAAATGTGTGTGTGTGTGCGCGCGCACAGGTTCACAAGTGGTTGTTGCTTTGCCCAAGTGCTTGGTCTGCAGTGCATTAGGCGGGCAGTTTTGCCATTGTTTCTGCCAATTCGTGCCTATTTCTGCTCACTGGTGCTCAAGGGAGAGGACCTGGGTGCTGGAGATGTGAGGACAGGGCATGGTCCCCAGTTAAAGGGAACTGTGATGTGTTTACTGTAGCAAGACAGGAGCATGCTGAGCGTGCTGGCACAGAACATAAACTTTCCACCAGAGCTTTTAGGTGGGATGCCACAAAAGTTTCCTGACTGCTAGAACAAAGAGGTTTTGACAGGTTTCTAGTTACTTAGTGAAAGAGACTGAAATAAGCTGATTAAAGGCATGATATGAAACGGAGCGTGCAGCCAAGGGAGCCTATGTAGTGTTTTTCCACCTAGGATCTGAGGAGCTCACTAAAACACRTCACCAGAAGTGCTGGGCCCTCTTGTATGCAAAGTTTCAGGCAGGTTTATGAAGCATAAATGCAGCTGCAAGTTTTCCATATGGATGCCGTGTATGTTAATAGTGAAGCAGGAACTGGAGGAACAGGAATGGTGCTGATACGATGTGCTCCCAGCCTTCCCTGCCTTTGTGCTCAACCTGTTTTTTGTCTTGTAGGCTAAGAATAAAGAAACTGGTGCCTTAGCAGCTGCCAAGGTCATTGAAACCAAGAGCGAAGATGAACTGGAAGATTATATGGTGGAGATTGAAATTCTGGCGACCTGTGACCATCGACACATCGTCAAGCTGCTGGGAGCCTTTTACTGGGATGGCAAGCTTTGGGTAAGACCCCTTGCTCTGTTTACAGCTCACGTTTCTCACTTTGCAGAGGAAATGGCTAATTTTGGGTAAAACCGCACCTCTGGAGCAGACAGAAGCACCAGTGTGAGTTAGAAATGAGTCACAAGCTGCACTCTACTCACTGCTTCAGTAGTCCCTGGATTTTTCCCCATTCTCTAATGTGCACAAACGCCTTTAAATCAAGGCCAGGGAAGCTCTGAAGATCCTCATTGTGAAGAGAAAACTGGAGTTGTTGGATTTCTCAACATTTAATACTTTAAAAATTGGAAAATGCTCTAAGGACTCCTCTTTGCCACTCAGGCCCCCTTGTACAGATCTCATAGGAGGGTAATCCTGTTTTATAACCCATGACTTATTTTTGATTCGGTGTCTGTTATGCACAAGGAGTAAATAATAAGAGGTTGGTGGATTTTGTACCTCTTACCTCCATGAGTCTGTGGAGACTTTTCCTAGGAAAAGCCCTAGAAAAAAAAACATTTAAGGACATTTTGTCACATAAACATAAAATGCGACCCGTCRGCTCACTGCTGCGGCTAGTTGTGCCCAGGCTGGCACAGCGAATTGCACATCTCTCCCCTTGTCCAGGTATATCTTTTTGTTCCCCCTTGCTGTTTTTTCTGTTAATTCCCAAGCACCAGAGGAAGGTGAGTGCGAAAGGATGAGGGGATGAGGGCAAAGCCCCTTGCGTGCCTGCTGCTCACTAATGTGCCTGCGTGCCTATGCATGGTTGTCAGGATAGCAGAAATCAGGTGAACATGAGGATCTTCAACCCCATTTTCTGTTTCCTCCCTATTCTTTCAACCAGTTTGTCTGCTCCTTCTTGTACCTCTACTGGAGYAGCTCAGCAGCCACCGAGGGCGTGTTGGCAAGGCATGAAAGTGTTGAAGTGCACCGTCAGCAGTTCTTTTTTTCTTTTTTCTTCCCTCTTCTTCCTCTTTTTAACACTCCAGATAYCTTTGCAGCCTCTCAGAATAATCCTGCTAGAGTGAAAAAATGACATGTCAGCTTTTGAGATTTGCAATTGCAACAGCGGAGCCATCAGAGTCTGTCCTTGGGCCTGGCAGGGGTTTAGGCCAGGGCAAGGACTGAGCTGCAGGACTGTTGCTGAAGCAGCACAGTCTGTATCTATTCCATTCCTCGGTTTAGCAATGTTGGAAGGCACCGTTTTATTGGGCAACATTCAGCAGGCTTATTTTGCAATGTCTCCATGCATCCGTGCCCCTTCTTATTTAAAATTGCATTGATAAAGCTCATAACTTCTCTGTGACGTTGCATTCGGAAGGTTATAGCATGCAGTGCTGTGCCTTTCTGTCGGGTTGTCCCATTGGGAACATGCAGTGCTGTGCCTTTCTGTCAGGTTGTCCCATTGGGAAACTGAAGGGTTGCCTGTTGTCTGGAGATGTAGTATTTGGATGGCTGCTCATCATGTTGGTGGTGTCTGGGTGCACTAAAGAATGAAAGTAAATAGGTACTGGTCTAAGGAAGTGAGAGATGTGTTTGCTGGGAGGGGTTTGGACAGATTGCAACTGCAGCAAAGCTCCACTGGACAAAATTAAGTCAAACATTGCAGGGAGAGATGGAGCTGGGTTAAATTCCGCCCTGTTCATCTGCTCTAGCCTTTGCACTGTGCCTGACGTGCCTGAATGTTATTTCTCGGCCTGGCGTGTTCTCTCCGGCGTGCCAGCCCCCTCCCCTTTCCCCTTCCACCTCCTCCCTGCCATAGGAAGCTCGGCCTTCCTTCCTGCAGGGAACATGCACTGCAGAGCTCTGCTCTGCTTTTGTCTTTGTGCTGTCCTGCGCTTGCCACCCTGCTAAAATCAACCAGCCTCTTTGGAGCTGCTGGAACAAGAGGCTCCTGTGCGGGGTGTCCGGGAGGGCAGACGTTGCAGCCCTGGCCATTGCTTTGCGGGGAGGATCATCCTCTTTATTTAATTATTGAGCTGGCGTTTGCATGCCGTTGCTCAGGCTGTTCTTATTAATACACCAATGTTTTACTGGCTTTGAGGGAAGTAAATAAACCAGTGCCTTTTACTTCAGGAAGGTTTCTAGTCTCTGCTTTCCAGGTTTTCCCCAAAATTTAAGGTTTCTGCTTTTAAATTGATGGCACCACCAGGGAAAATTAGTATCTGACTATAAACCCAGCCGTTCGTTATCACGCTCACCTTTCTGCCTGTCCCACACTGCTTTCTGTCCATATAGCTATTTTTGCCAACAGGAATTGGCACGCTGGGTGGTGGGACATGTGGTATCAAGCAGATGGGCTAGCAAGAGAGCTGGATGCATCCAGCCTCCTGGACGGTGGAGTTCTTGGCTCTAAATGTGTGGCTTGTGCCTTGGTTGACAGTGCTGAGAAGGGCTCTGGCTCAAAGGGAGCCTCTTGTCTGTTCTCCAACTAACAAGGAAAATCTGTGTGGAAACCTGGCCCGCTGTGGTGCCCGCCGCCGCAGAGACCTCCTCGTCCCTGTGAGCCACGGCAGGCCCCCGTGCTCAGGGGTGGGCGTCTGGCTTCTCCTTTGGGTAACCAGAAGATGACATGYGATATTCATGCCGCAAAACCCAATCAATGCAAAGGGAAGTGGCTTATCCCAGGGCAGCTTTATTTGAATGCACAGCAATGGAAGCATAAAATGCAGCGAATTCCTTCTCACTCTTGTACCTGATCTATACAAAGCGAAAGGAAAAGAAATCCAGCTCAAAGTCCATTGCAAGCCCCAAGCCGGGCTTGGAGCATCCCAGTGAGTCTTCTGGAATAGAACTGGTGAGGTGACAGCATCCAGCACGAAATTCCTAAGTGTATAAATACATTGCAGGGATGATGTGCCCTGAGCCAGCAAGCACTAACTTATTTCTTTTTTTTTCCTCCCTGTGTTTTCTTGTTTGCTTGTGGCAGAGGCTAAGCAGTCTTAGGCTGCTTGAAAGCAGCCCGGCGAGGCTTGCAAAACTGCAATGCTGGGAGCTCTCGTGATTTTATTTTATTTGTATTATAAGCCCTGTGGCATTTGATGTTCTTTTGCGTAAATCCCAGCTGCTGGAAGCAGGGGCACCAAATGAAAGCTGAGAAAAGCATGCTATTATTATTTAAAAAAAAGTCTGTTTTAAGCCCTTGTGGCTGGGTAACGTTTTTAAGTTGTTCTCAGGACTTGGGCACGCAAAGGCACAAAGGCAACCCCTCCAYAGACCCGTTGTATGTGCAATTTTAAAAATAGACTTTCTAAAGCTAATTTATGATTGAGGAACGGGACTAGGGTACAGGTATTGTGTGTCTGGAACCAACCGTGTTGAAAATCGGTCTGATTTTAAGTGGGAAACAGGGCAGACATTGGATATTGTATTGTACCCCTCTTGAGGCTTTTTCTTTTTTTTTCCTTTTTCTTTTTTTTTTTTTTCCCCTCCAAAAGAACAGCAAAAATGTTCAGAGCTTCCAAAGGAAGGACCTTTGATCTCTGGCTTTTAACTGTCTCTGCAGCTTTCGGCTGTGTCGCCTTGCAGACAGAGAAGAGTGACAAAGTGGCCAGGGCAGGCGGTGCCCGTTGGCACTGATGCCTTTGGCACAGCGTGGGGTCRCACTCGCTCTCGTGGGAGAGGAGGCTTTCACTCGTGACTTGATGGTGTTTTTGCCGTCATAAACTTTGCTCCTTCAATAAACTCTCAGGAGCCTCCTCTGCAGTCTGGCTTTTTTGCAGGAGATCCCTGTTCCGTGGGAGGCAAYGGGTGTCCCTGCTGAGAATCCACTCCTGAATCCACCCATGCATCCCTATAATTCTTGAGGAAACTGCTGGAAATGCTGCCTGGCCCCAGGTGTTGTACAACTGCTGGAGGAGTAAAATATTAAAGATTTCTAGCTAAGCACTGGGGTTTTTTTCCCCTCTTTTCTATAAACTTGGGTTGCCATAGCAAATGGATCTTGGAATAAACAGGCATTTCCTGGAGATCAAAGYAAAAATCGTTGCACTGGGCAGGTAACCCTTCCTTGCCAGAGCGTTTTGGGGATGGTTAATTGAACCAGCTTGGAGTTTCTTCTTGCTGACCTGCCGTGTGGGTATGTGAGTGACTCGAGCAGCTTGCAGATAGGCACTGGCTTTGTACCTTCCCTAGAGGAGCATTTTGCATTTTCTGTGGGCAGGCCCTGACCTGCTTAGCCAGGGACTTTTTGGATTGCTGCACCTTTGATAAGGATTTTGACTGTAGTTTTGGACATTCGTGACAATCCTGTATCATAAAGAAATGTTCACTGCCTCACGTGGTACCCTGCATAAAGCATCGATAGCTTTTAATTGTTTTAAATTGAAATACTATTCTTCAAAAACAGAACCAACAAAGTTGATAACAGCATTGGATTTTTGCAGGGTTTGGGTTTTTGCGGTTTTGTTTTTTTAGGCAAAAGGAGGCTGTTAACTTCAGGCTGCGGAGCAGCAGAYGTGTCTTGTACTCCAAGCAGCCCGAGCCCTGGCTTGAGGTGCTCGGTGGGCTGCAYGTGCATGAACGCTGCGTCAGAGTGGCTTTCTCCAGGTTTTTCAGGCATCTGTCCTTGAGGAATCCAAGAGCTATTTGTGAGTCTTTAAAATTTCCCTTGGCAGGAATGCTGCAGTCTAAACTGGTCCTTCGTGCTCGGCCTCATGCTTGGGAAATTTTGTGCCAAATTCCTCTCAATGGCGCTTGAGCAGGCGCGGGTCAAACCGTGCATAGCACTTGGGCGCAGCAGCAGAGCCCCCAGATGTGGCTCTGCTCTTGAGCCCCGTGAGGCCACCACAGAGCAATGCTGGTGTTGGCCAAGCTGTATCTCACCGCAAAAAAACGCAGCGACCCCAAGCCTGGAAACTTTGTGAAATAGCTGCAAGCCTTCCCATTTCTTTTCCCTTCCCCAGCTATGGGTGCTTAAATGAATGCTCCAATTAGCTTCCCGGGGTCTCTGGGTGCGCAGAGCACGGGGCAGAGCTGTGCTGGGTGGTCCATGTGGTCAGGCTGTTTGCTGTGCTGATGTCTGATGTTCTCCCAGTGCCTTAGGAATTGGAGAGAACTGTAAAAGGGCCAAAGAGGTTGGATAGGCAGGGAACAGATGTGAGTATCTACCCCTCAACCAGGACATCCCACTGCCCCAGCAAGTTGAGAGCGCTGCAGAGCCCTTGCTGGTAGGACAAGCTGTGTGCTGCATAACACAGCTCTGAGAGGTGCTGGGGATGGCAAGAGCCATCTAGACCAGTGCTTTTTAGGATGTGTCTCTGAGCGACCAGGGTCAAGCGATTCGCTTCTTGGAGTAGCATAAATTACCCTGAATGAGTGTTCCCTGCTGCTCAGTCTGTGGTTGCCAAGACCTTGAGATTGTGTCTTTAGCAGCTGGGATTCTGCAACGCATGGACATCATCTGCCTGCCAAGTGTCGCTGACATCCCCACTCCCCTCCTCTGCTACTGGGTATCTTCCCAGAGCATCTCACATCTGTGCTTCTCCTTTATCCACATGTCTATGACCTCTGAAGACACGAAGGTTAAGGTGCTCTCCTGGTCTCCTTGCTCTGGGGCAGCTGGTCAGGGGATTCCACAGGTGTAATGATCATGGGGACAACCTGCCCACTGTCTTGTGAACATGATCTCTAGCTTTCAGACTCCTGGCAAGTCTCTGCAAATCATATTCTGGGTAAAATTAGGACCTTCCCTTAAAGCAAAGATTGAAATTGAGTGATTTTGATCAACTACCAAAAATGACTTATGCAACAGGCAAATTACCATAGCAAAGCCAAGTTCAAAAGTACTTCTACAGGTAGCAACACGACAATACAAAAATAAAAGAAGCTTTTGTATATCATTCTTTAAACAGGATAATGTTACTAAATAAACTTTATTGAAGCAAGAATAATAGCTTGCGATTACATAACCTTGTCATCTATAAACCATGGAATGCTTTTAGAAAAGAGACCAAGTGTCATTATCCCAGTTATTAGTGGAGGAACTGAGACATAGACAATAATTTGCCTGAAGTTGCCCAGCAGGTAGATGGTGCTTGGGAATTACCCTTATGCACTGAGTCCCAGTACAGGGTTGTAACCATTAGACTATAGTATTATGAAGAACCTATAGGCAAATTCATTTTCAAAGCATTAAAAAACTTTGTTTAGAAATGAATCGCAATAAGGAATTAGGTTTGCATATAAATGAGTATTTATGAACTACCTCTAAATGGGAGGCAGTGCCTTGAAATCTCTCTTCAGTCTATGCCATAGAACAAGTGACAGATTACAGTTTTGGAGCTCTCCTTTGTCTTCCGCTTTAGCCTGACAACTTCCATTAGGGATGGAGGAATGTCACTCTGCTGGTCATACAGCCCTGGGTCAGGTCCTTTTGGCCTCAGAGCATTTTACTGAAATGGAATGGATGGGATAAGTGGAAATCTGCTTTTTCTTGCATAATGGATAACCATGTGKTGTTAACCTGAGGATAATCCCAAAGGGAAACTGTTTCTAGAGAGATGCCGGGTAGAGGTAAAACTGTGACATCCTTGGCYGCTTTGGCTGGTGTTTTGAGCAGCCCAGATGGGTGACTGTTTGTGTTGGAGGAGCAGCTTGTGTGTTCTCAGGCCCTTTGCTGTACTGAAATGGACTTTCTGCTGCCTTTAGAGTGACAGGTGTTCTTGGTGAACTGAATGGCTGCTGGATGCTGATGAACTTGGTGGCAGAAGGCGGCCCTGATCTTGGGCATCCCAATAGCAATGGCTTTGCCCCATGCAGAGCTCTGTTGCCACAAGGTGGTTCTGGCCACTGCAGTGGAGTGCTGAGCACCCACCACCCATCCMTGCTCTGCATGGGGCAGCTGAGCATCCCAGGCCAACCCCAGAGAGATTGCTTGGTCCTGAAGCGGTAGCTCATAGYAGTGCCCATACCCGATCCCTACACCCTCCCTGTCCTGGCCAGCATCCCCAAAACAGCCTTTAGCTGAATGCCCWGGGCGACTGAAAGGATATTTTTCCATTCAAACCCATCTGGTTAGCCAAAGCAGTTTTGACTCGTCCTGCCAAAATTTCAGCAGGAATGGGAGTATTTCTGCCAGCCTGTGGGATGTGAGGAAGGAAATATTTTGTCACCTCGGAGTGGCTTAGGTGTGAAAAGCTTGTTTTCAGTCTCCCTGTGACCACTGGGGAGCTCTGCTTTTAAAGGGGTGTGTGGCGTTACGTGACATTGTTCTTCAAAAAGTTATCCTGGTGTGAAACTGCAAAACATTTGGGTTTCCTTATTTGCTGCCTTGCATCTTCTTGCTCTTGCTGCTTAGGGGGAATGTGTAGCCCACTTCTTATTTCAAGCATTTTTTTCTCTGTAGGTTATTTTGTTCAGAAGAAGAGGGGGGGAAAAAAAAGAGAAAGATTTATTACATTTAAAGTCTCTGAATGGTGTCCTTGTCTGTAAGGAAAATTGGCAAGCGTGGCGTGCTCCCTTACAGAGAGCTAATTATTTCCCTTCCACCTACAGAATAGTTGCCCTGTCAGACAAGCTGTTGACATTTGTCCTCTCCTCGGGTAGAAATTAGGGCTTCTGTATTGTTTTATGGCAGAACATGCCTGCACTGAGGGCCTCGGAGCCATGGAGGAGTGTGGAGCTGCTGCTGGTTGCTCCTCAGGACTGGTCTTGTGTTGGTTGGTGCCACATCGACCTTTCAGAGCTCTAGGAATAAGCCACTTAAGAAGCACTGTGTGGTTCTTCTGCAGTTCTGGGGCAGTTATGAGTAGTAGTTGGACCCAGTGCTGATACAGTGGGGTGTCCCATCTTCGTCCCACAGTCAAAGTTTTCAGAGATGTCCAGCCTTGCTTTGGACCAGCCGATTTCCTTCTTCCTCCCAGCCTTTCAGTGTGTGTTGGGTGAAAAGTGTTGAGCAGGAGAGCAATGAATAGAGTGCCAAGTTTCGTTGACGTAGGAATGTGACCCACCTCCTCGCTTGGCTTTGTAACATAAACTTGATCCTTGGACTTCAGACGGAGCAGAGTGTGCTGGCCGAGATAGCCAGGACACCTCGACACGGTTGCAAAGAAAACTTTGCTGATGTGTGCGACTCCTGAGGCAAAGGAGAGAGTAGAGCTGACTAAATGATATTTAAAAGGCAAGACAGGGCTCTACAAAGATGGTTCTTGTCTTCTGCACGGTCTTGTCCTGGGGAGGGAAGACACAAAATCTAAATATGGGACACTGAGCGTGGTTTGCAGCCAGACCGAGTCAACATGCTCGGTGTTGTTCCCTGTTGTGTAAGCCACTTCTGGGAGGGCCCATCTTATATTACATGCCTGCTCTGCTCTTGGGGATGGCAGAGCAGCATAGCTTCAGTGTTAACCATCAGAGCTGGAGTTCAGCTGTCAAACAGACCGAGCAAAGGACACGTTTCTTGACTATGACTAAATGCAGTTTCTGTGCCTAAATATATTTGTGGTTTTTTTTTTTTCCCCATCCACAGAGAATATCTCCATCCCATGGCTTCACTCAGAAGGTCAGGCCCCTTTCTTGGGAGAGGGGTGTAAGTTTGTCCAAAATCTGTGCTGGAACCTAAAAGATAAACTCTGCTATGCTCAGCTATCAGCCCAGCCCTGAGGATCTGTGCTCTGTGTGGAGGGACAGTGAGTGCCCCAGGGGAAGGAGCTGCAATTGGGTGGCTCTGGACACCACAATCATGTTAGCTGCTTTCCCAGGTGCTGGTCAAAGGGCAATAGCTCTAGTCACCTCAGTGCTAGATATGCTGGTATTGTGTCAATCTCTGGCTCTAATAGGGCTCACTCAGTGCCAGGTCTATCGAAACTGATAGGTGTAGTTGGATACAGGCTGTTCTGTTTACTTGCAACGTGGAGAGTGCCTGGCTCCCTCCCAAACAGGTTGTGGAGGCTGTGCTGGGATCTCGTGTTCACGTGTAGCTTGCCACTCGGGTTTTGTGTGCTCTTAGGACAGAGTCTGAGGCCCAGAAATGATTTGTTGTTGTTTTGGTTTGCTGAATGGGCTTTGGGCAAGGGGTCACTTATGTTTTTTTTGCTCCGCCACGTATTCCTTGCAGCAAAAGTGCACTGGGGACTTTTCCTGCCTTTGCACCTTGAGTGGAGCTCAGTGTCCCCTCTAGGAAGTTCTGGAGCCTGACTGAATTCTCTTGCAGTGAAGGGAACAATTTGGGAACAGAGCTTGTTGCTAATGTGTCTCTTCCTTGTTGGGTGTCTTATTGGGCTGAGGAATAGTGTGCCAAGCTGGGTGACCCTGATGTTCAAAAACCTGGATCAGAAAGCTGGAATTCACCAGCTCGTGGAATGATTGCAGATGGTAGTGAAGTAGTAAATTTTCTGTTCCTCCTGGACTTTCCACTTCTGTTTCTGGAAGATGCTTTCTTAATCTGAACCTGCCTCTTCTGCTAGCGAGTTGAGACCAATGGACACTGGGGACTGCCTGTGCTCTCTGCTCCCTGCCCTTCCTCAAGTGCTCAGAAAAGCCTTCCTTGTCCTCTGTGCACGATCTAATGGGTGGGAAGTGAGACCTGCCTTACCATGACCTTACCTTGATGGGAYGGGTCTAGACCGTTTCCTCCTGCCTTTCGCCCGACCAGTGTTGCTGCCTAGAGAGCTGTTCTTTGTTAGCTGGGTGAAACGGTGCCAGTGTTGACTGTGCAAAGAGCCTCCAGGAAATGTGGTCCTTCCCTGGGCTCGGCATGCTGAAGGGAGACTCTATCCCGCACCTGAGCCAGGAAATGTTTTGGGTGGGTTGGGATGGTTCACACAGGGGAGGCTGCTCAGGGCTGGCTCCTGCAGAGCCGCCTGCCCTTCAGAGCAGGGCTGGGGACTCTGCAACGGGGTCTGGATTGATCCCTGTCCCCACTCCCCATGTCCCGAGCACCAGGGCTTGGAGCCCTGTGTTTGGGGGGCTGTGGGAGGCTGCAGCCGCGCACAGGGACGGGTGCAGCCGTGGAGGCAGCAGCTCTTGCTCAATGTCTGCTGAAATCCAGGCAGAGCCGAGCGGCTTGTGGTTTTTGCCCGAGGTGCTGCTGCTGAGGAGTGTCTCTTCTGCCTCATTTCTAGCCCTCCAGCCACCAGTTTCATTGCGGTGGGAGGCAGTTGCCGACTTCTCTCTCTGGGCAATCCCCATGCAGAAAATGTGGGGCCGCTCCTTTCTTGCAGCTTTGTAAAATAAGGGGAGCGGGATTTGCTTCCCTTTCCTACTCTCACCCCCCGGGACAGACAGATGTGAACTGTGTGTAAACTGGAAAGGGTTAGTGCTCAAATAATGAGCAAAAGAAGAGTCCAGAGCACTGCAATGGGAGCTGGGCTCCCTTGCTCCYATGCACTGCTCTTAGCTCTGGGCTRAGCCTGGCACAGCAGCAGTGTCACCAGCAACACGAGTGCATGGGGTCCCTCTGGGCAGCAGGACAGCACCCAGGTGTGCAGAAGGGATGGGTGACACCTCTTGCAAGAGGAATTGAACAGGACAGGGATGTCCAACCTGTGTCACTTGTGGATCCCTCCTGGGAGGCAGTTTGCAGGAGTCACCATGGTGTGTCTCAAGATCTCTTCCTCAGCCAGAACAGCTCATCTGCTGTTCCAGCCATGCAGTAGAGCTCGAGGACAGCCTGGGCCCCCAACCCACCCACTCTTTCTTTCTTTTCTTTCTTTCTTTTTTTTTTTTTCCCCCTCTTGTGTGCATTTCCTTTTGTTGCGTTTTTGCTGAATGTGAAGGATTCCTTCCAGTGTGGTCTGCCCTCCTCTTCTCCTTCACAGCCAGCTCTGAATCCCAGGACGTGTCACCATTTGCTCTTCTCTCTCCTGCCTTTCCTGTCAATGGGTGTGAGGTGCAGGGAGTGACCAGCCGCTTCGCTGGTGCCGTGGCCCCCGAGTCGCGTCCCGTGCCACGCGGGGYCCCGTGATGCCGCAAAGAAACCCCCCATCTGCTGATCGGGAGGGGAAGCTGCTGAAGGGCTTGGGCTGCTGAGCGAGCTCAGGGCTAGGCAGGCCCAGCGGGCCTGGGGAGGGAGTGCAGGGAACACGGGAAGCGCAGGAAGCGGTGGCATGGGGGTGACCTGGCATTGCCTGCACCTCCTGGGGATGCAAACTGTGCTGATGGCCTCAATGCCCCGAGGTGCCACAGCTGCAAGGTTAGGGGCCGGGTGCTCAAACCCCATCACGGCGGCACAGGCTGATGGCAGCGGCGCGAGGGCGGCCGAGCGCGTCCTGGCGCCGAGGGGTCCCGCTGTGGGAAGGGCTCCGTGCCGGGAGGCAGCCCCCGGCCTCCCCAGCGCGTTGCTCCTTGGCCGCAGCAGGCGTTTCGGCAGCGCCGCGGCCGGGGAAGCATTCGCGGGCCTCTGCCCTCTGAAATGCCAATTGGGTGAGTAAAGAGCCGTGCTCAGGGTGCGTCCTCCTCCTTCATTGGACTTCAATTGCAGATCTCAGCTAGAGTTCAGGGACATCAGCTGTTCCACCCCAGGGCATTGTTCAGTGTTGGGTAAAATACCTTTCAAGATAAGCTTTTATTTATCTGCTTATCTCTMTATATATCTATATATAGCTATTTAAATGTTTTGGAAAGTTGTAAGGATTTAAACAGAGCCCAGGCAGAAGCAGTTCTGCCCAGACTGGGAGAAGGGTGCAGGCTCTCAAAATCCAACCTAGGAGGACTTCAGTAACTCAGGAGAAGATGTCATTCCTGGTTGGTCTGTCCCAGAAATTGCACACAGCTGTGATCAGGTCTGGGCTTGGGCTGGGTAGGAGTCCCTCCACCAACTTACACCAGGAAAGGGCTAGAGGGCCCAAAATCTGATCTATATCTGATCTACTGATTTAAATGTCMAAGTCATATAATGCTTTTTCATTATATATGGTACCTCTTGCAGACCCTTGTCTTTAAAAGCTCCCAATTTAAAGCAGAGTGGTTTCATGCACACGTACATATTTTCTGAGGAACTCCAGGATCCTCACACTCTGTTTCCTCTCATTATAGCCAGTCATGTAATGCTYGAGTAGTTCATAAAATTCAAGGGACATCCCTCTGCACTTTGTCTCTCCAACTCCGGCCACAAAGTGCTTCCCAGGATCTGTTGTGCCAAGAGGCACAGTTAGGATGAGCCATGGGAAAAACTCCGGGTCACTGGCAATGTCCTTTAACTTGTGTCAACTTTTGCTTTGAGTCTTGTGTGTGCCAAGTAGACAAGGCCCCAGAGGCCTAGGGAAACGGATTATTTGGATGCTGCATGCTGGCATCTTCCCTGAGAATAGGGGGAAGGGATCGTTTCTTGAAATGACAGCTCTCAAATGGTGGTGGGAAGGGTTGAGAGGGTCCTTTCTTGTCCATAGGCTAGGTGCTGGGATTGGTTTCTGCAGGTGCACCTTGGGCATCCCTGTCAATCCCAGACTAAACTGGGGCAAAGTCCTGCTCCCGTCCGAATTGGGAGCTGTAGCCTGCACCCTTTCCACTGCCCAAGAACTGAACAGCAGAAAACTGGCACGTGGCCAGGGTGCCYGAGGTGACTTTGCCTCTGTTTTTAAGTGCTCGCCAGCCATGAGCCCTGTTAGCCTGGAGGCTGTGCCTGCTGTCCCCCGAGGACAGCCAGGATTCTTGCTTTTGGTGCTGCTGCTCTGATGTGCTGAGCCTGAGCTGGGCTTGAAAGAAGCCTGTCGGTCCTGCCCTGGCAGCAGCTAGTGCAGAGCTCTGCTCAGCGGAGAGGTGCAGCCACAACTGCCTCTGGGCTCGCAAGTCGAAGCGCTGAACGTGCACAGGCTGCAGGATTTACAACCGCTTGTGACACGGGGGCAGGCGGCAGAGCTCCTGCTGTCGCTGAGCCTGCTCTGCAGGAAGCCAGCGCGGCACATAGGCGAAGCAGCCTTCGGCAAGGAAGTCCCTGGATTTGCTGCGCGGCGGGAGTCGTTACAAACAGGATGTCCCCGCTCCAAGCCATGGCAAGCCGGGCTCTGCTGAGCCACGCGGCCCCGGTGGGCAGCGCCGAGCGGGCTGCTCACCCTGGGRTTGAAGCTGTGACCTGGGTGTTGGAGACAGAGACGGATCTTGTGCTTAACAGGGGAACTGCTGGGGACAACTGAGAGCCTGATGGATTTTGCTCCCTGCTGTCTGCACATCCCTTCTGAGTGTGGGGGAAATGGGGCTCGCCCTGAGCCGTGGGGAAGGATGGGGTGCATGAAGAAAGATGTACTCACGCTGCATGCTCAGGCGCATAAAGAATCCAGAGCAAAAGGTTAATCTGTACCCAGGACCCTGCAATAAATCACAGCACAGTCGCTGCCCCGATGCGAGGCTCTTGTCAGCAGCTCTTTTTTATGGTCTCTAAACTCATTCCTCGTTCCAGCCAGACCACCAGGGTGCTGTCCCAGGGGGTCAGCGACCAGGAGATCATTCCCTCTATTCTCTGATCCCACTGGGGATGTCTACATGGTGTCCAGCCTGGCTCTCAGCACAATTCCTGCCCCCTCATCCCTCCGCTCTCTTGTTTGTGTGTTTGCTGCTGATGCTGGGTCTGGACCCCTACTGCTTTCATGGTAAGATTTTCGTTGAGATGCTCCTRGGAGGGATGTGTGCGTGTCTATGAGTGTGCACATCACGTCGTGTTCCCCTCCCCAAGCAACAGCAGGTCTCCAGCACTAGCACGTGAGTGGTGGGACTGCATTGCATTTATTTAAACCAGGATTTCTGTGCTGATATGAACCTGCTAGGTTCTTGTATGTTCAGACCGTCTAGGCACACTCTTAGTTATTCTTTAGCATCTCTGCCCTTGTTGGAAATGCATATTTTAAAGTATTTTTAAATTTTCCATACTTTCCATGTTCCTGATGCTTGGCTTGCAGCCTGCTGTATGCACCTGGACAGACACATTCATGCAGTTTCAGGCCTGCTAATTTTGCTAACTTTCTTTCTAGGCTGCAGAGCAGCATATGGCGGTCTGGGGAGATATGAAATGCACCAAAAATTGATTTGCACCTACCCAGGTGTGCAGGTGTGCAGGTGCTGAGAGGGCTGCGCTGCCTTGTGCTGTTTGTCACTGTCCTGCCTATGCCCAAGGAATTAAAAATCGACTCCCATGTGTGGAGGCTCTGCCAGAGGAGCTGCGTGAAATCCTRGGGGACTTTGCTCAGCTGGGACACACACAGAGACACGGTGGCAAAGGCGTAAGGCAGCAGCTACAAAGCTCCGTTTGGGGAATTTATGCTGAAAGTCCCTTGCCCCCTGAGCTGGTGGGCTGGGGTTGGTGTGCGGGTTTGGGGGTTTTGTGTCCTGCACCTCACTGCTTCCAGCTCGGTGCATTCCAGGTTTGCACTGGGTGGAGGGAGGTAGCCYGTGAATGTGGGGAGGAATGTCCTAGAAGTCACTGGTTAAAAGGAGCCTTTTAGATCTGTGTTAGGATGATGATGGGGGAAAAAGGAGCCAGTGTTGAATCCTGTGAGTTGGGAAATGGCATCAGGAAGCAATTCTTGCATTTTTGTTTCCTAGTGAAGCTGGTGATGCTCTGRTTCAAAGTCGAGCAAGAAGTAGTGTGGTAACAACATTGCCTGCTGCTGTATGGGCTTTGCTGTCCCACTCCCTTCCTCCCTGCAAGACTTCCGCTTGGCTCCAAGTCAGCACTGAGTTGTTCTCCTGGTTTACACGTCCTTTGAACATCTCTCCAATCGCTTCTCACTATCTGCCTGTTCCCCAGCCTCCTTAAAACACTTCCCCAGTCCTGGCCTCTGGTTATTCTTCTCAGCTTCCTCTAACTGTGCCCTGCAATGCTACCCAACCTGTCTGCATTTCTCTTCTCAGCATTGTTCCTCCTCTCGCTTTTGGACCCAGGCCCATTCTCACCGAGCGATTTGGACTACGCAGTGTCCAGGACAGAGTACCTGGGAATTGTGTCCCCCACCACGCTCGGGACGGGGAAACACTGTTTCCTCCTGTAAACATGTAGAAACTGGAGGACAGAAGAGCAGGAGGTGACCTGCCTGGAGCTGCTGAATTAGGCTCTGGGAAAGAAGGAACTTGAACCTTCTCCCCTGGGCTCCAGGGTCCCCTGGGTCCAGGGCTCAGAGTGGAGCTCAATGACGTGAGGTCCGTTCTAAGGGCAGCTCTGGCTTAGGGAGCCTCGCTAGTAAACGTTGGCTTCAGTCTGCGCAGTCGCTGTCCTCAAAGTAAACTCTGGCATTTCACCTCTCCGCTGTGTTGCCCTGTGTCACTTCAGCAAGGGCAGGGGGAAAAGTCGAGGAGGGGGCAGAAGCAGCAGCAATCTGGCAAACACATTCAAGCTGTTTACTGACGTGTTCTGCCCTCAAGCTGCTCGAAATCAGGAGAGCAATGAACTACTGAGCAATGAAAAAGGGGGGAAAAAAAGGAAAGAAAAGAAAAATGAGGGAGATGGAATAAGGCCCAAGCAGCCCTCCCCATCTCTTATTTTCAAAACMAAATCCTGCCTGAGTTTCCCGGCCACGTCAGCTCCCTGCTATGTCAGCTATCTCATCCTCTTGGCAAGCCTGCATCCCTGGAACAGCCTGCGCTTCCAAATGCAAGTGAAAAGGCTGTAAACACGCCCGAGACAGAGCTGACCCTGGCCACTCCGGCGGGGTTTCCAGGTAGGGCGAGCGAGGCTCCGCGTGTCCCCGGCGTGGGGATGTCTCCGCGTGGGCAGCGCCAGAGCGGGTCCCCTTGCCCGTTTCCCACCCGTGGGCTTGCTGCAGTGACACGCGGACCTGCCTGCMTAATTCCTCTCTCTCTGTTTCCCTAGATCATGATCGAGTTTTGCCCGGGAGGTGCCGTGGATGCCACCATGCTGGGTGAGTGCTGTGCGGTGCCATCGTTTGGCCGTGGCACCCGCCTGGCCGTCACTGTTTGCTCCACAGGCTCCTCTTTGCTTGGGGGTTTCCTGCAAGGCATTTCCAGGTGCAGCTTTAAGCTGGCACATGTGTGTGACCTGGTCTCTCCAGCTATTATTTCTCTCCCAAATTTTGCCTATTTTCTTACCTAGAGCACAAGGTGTGGCAGTGCTGGGGTGTTTCTTTAGCTACTTTGAATGTCCTTTTCTGATGTAAATGCTGCTGGGATTAGTAGATCACGAGGTGTGGAGGGGAAAGGGGAGAAGGGAGAGTCTGGCTGAAGGGGAAAAGTATTTGTAAATATTTATCTGCCTAAAGTGTAGGTGCTTGGGATCTTCTTCCCACAGTTTCCTGGGAYGGGGAACAGGGGCTGAGATTTCATTTGGACAGCCATCATAATGAATCTTTCAGGATCTTCTCACAGACTTTCCGTATGGTAGTCATCTGGCGAAATAGTGCAAGCTCCATAATAAACTGCAATTTGCAGAAATTCCAGGAATCTTCCCATTTTTAACTCCTCCCTTGCATGCTGGAACCAGGAGCATGTGGGCTTTCCCAACACCAGCCCAGGAGCCAGCAGCTGCCCGGGCTGCAGGGACTGCTCCTCTGCAMAGCCCCGGCGCTGCACGGACACAGGGGCCATCCCCTCGCCGAGATGACCACAGCACGTTGTGCCTGTCTGTGGAGAGAGTAAATGAAATCAGCATTTGCATTCAGTGCAAATGAGAGCTCTGTGAGGAAGAAAAGCAGCAGTGGAGGAGGAACAGAATAGCTGATCCAGCATCTCTGGTTCTGTGATTAAGATCTTGCTCTGAAAGGCCATCTGTCCTGCTTGCAGCAGTCYGTCAGTCAGCCCCCATCTTAGCCATACAATAGATGCATTTGGGGGGTCTATAAGGCTGGTTCTGCTGGCTCAGGCGAGATCTGCTGTRCACTCAACTGGGGGGAGGGCACGCGCTGCGAGGGGCTTGGATAGAGGGAGGRAACCTCCTTGGATGATGGTTACCATCTGGAGCTTTGATGGTTTGCAGAGGCACTGTCTTGGAGAGCAGGCAGGGAGAGCACGTTGGCCTCGCAGAGCTYAGTGGGAAGGTAGCTTCAGTTCCTGCGTATGCCCCCAAAACTTCAGAAATAGTGGCAGACGCCAGGCRTGATCTGAGCGCGCTGGTTCCTGCTGCTGCATGAAGAATCAGCTCAGCAGGTGAGGGTAACGCGGCCAGTCATTTACTCCTTGTCATTTTGGAAGATGGCTTGTCTCTTCTGACAAGCAGAGGACTTGGCTGCGTTCATGGCGCTAGGCTGCRTTCCCAGAGCCGGGGGACCTCTCCTGCAGGAGCGGATCCCGGCGGGCATGCCAAGCTCGCACGTGTGCCTGCGCCTGCTCCGAGCGCGCCAGCTCCCCGCGCTCTGCACTGCTCCCCTGCTGGCCCCACGCCGGGTGAGCCCCGCGCTGCTCCGCAAGGTCTCCAGCAGAGACTGCTTTCCCAAATACCCAGATGGTTGGAAGCTCCGACACCTACACGCAGGCACACCTGGATCTCTCGCAACAGCTATTCCTGGGCCAGATGCCATGCCCGGGCACCCCAGGAGGTGCCTATAAACTCCCAGCTGTGAGCACGAGAGGCTTTGCAGTGCTGCTGTTGTCTTGGGGAATGAGTTACCTTCGCAGGCTGGTTTGCACTGCTGTCCTGCCGCCGTGACACAGGGGCGGTGGGTTTTGAACGTGCCTCCTGCTTTGCTGGCTTCAGATGCTCCTTGAGCAGAGCTGCAGCTCAAATCCCATCTCTCCATCTAGAGCTGGACCGAGGCCTGACTGAGCCCCAGATTCAAGTGATTTGCCGGCAGATGTTGGAAGCCCTGCATTACCTGCACAGCAAGAAGATCATCCACCGGGACCTGAAGGCAGGCAACGTGCTCCTCACCCAGGATGGAGACATCAAGCTGGGTAGGCCGTACTGCACCGGGAGCTCCGCGGCTGCTTTCCATGCAATGCTGCAGCATTCCCATGGCGAGGAGGTGGCACAAGCCCACAGCRCGTGCAGAACTCTGAGCTCCTTGCAGTGCTGGCCATCAAGGATATGAAACTGAGAGCAGCCACGTGCTGCCATTGCAGGATCTGTGTTTTAGCATTGAGCTGTGCACAGATACTTCATGGGAGTGATGGATGGTTTCTCCTTCCTGCCATGTGTACGGGAGTAGAGGGCTGTGGCTGTCAGGGGCCTTCTTGTCTGCAGCCCTGCTTCTCCATGAGCCTGGCCAGGAAAGGATGGGGGACGCTGCAAAATTTACCATTAAGTTGTGTGCTGTTTTTTGTTGAGGAGTTCTGTTAATATCTGCTGAAAGTAGAAACGCAGGGATGTTGTCTGTTAACTCCTTGTGGCTGAAAGACTAGACCAAGAGGGAAGCAGTTGGAAAGAGAAAATATCCCTGCTGGAGCACAAAGCACTGTGAGAAAAGATGGGTCCAAAACAAGTAGTTCTGGTCAGCTCTTGGAAACATGCTGCCCCATGGGTTCCTCTAACCTGTAGTAACTAGTCCCCCAAAATAGGGACCCACTAGTGACTGAGTTTTTGGAGTGGGCTGCAGTRCATGCACCTCTCATTGCCTTCAGGGCATTGCTCCTGTGGCTTTTCACAAATYCCTTCGTGCTGTTCAGTGAGCCACATGGCTTGACTTGGTTCAGGAAGCGGCCGTGGGCACCACCTGGGGAGCTCTGTGCCATGAGCGCTGCAGGCGAGAGCCAAGGGGCTCCCCCAGTTATTAATGTCTCTATCTTATATTTAACTTATTTTCAGAGAGATATTCCCCTTTTGCAAGTACAAAATTATAACAAAGAAYGATGGACAAAAAAAGAGCTGCTCTGGGTCCATCCAATGTTACATTGGGATGAGGAARGTGGAAGGGCACTGCCTTCCATCCCCCAGCAATGCAGGGCCTGGACATTTCACAAAGCAGAGCTGGGCCTTCATGGACTTTTCTCTCATGGATTTGTTTAATCACTTTTTGAATTCATTTTTATGCTTTTTGGCCCACTGAGCAACCTATAAAAGGTGCCAGTTGGCAGGGCTGGAAGCTGAAGGAATTTGTCTTTTATCCAGAGCAGATCTGCTAGTGACAGGACAGGGTTTGCCAACGAGTTGCTTTGCCAGCTTGCTATGGGCTTGAGTTAAATTCACCTCCAGCTACGTAGTGAGGGATGAGAAGGTAACTTTGTGGCCTGGTCAGAAAAGAGGAAATCTCTTACTAGACCATACCAGGGAGGCAGAGCCACTGTGGGAAGTTCATGTGATGTTTCTGTGGGTGCTGGATGGGTACTCCTATCTTGAGAAATGGGAAGCCATGCACAGCCAGCCTAGAAAGATGGAAACCTTCATGCGACCGTGGGCTGAGCTCTGACATAGGAATTACCCTCCTGGTTTCTGCCAAGGAGAGCCACTAGCAGAGGTACCTTCAGTCTAGGGGTGCAAAATGAACAACAGCTCCTCCGGAGGCCATCAGAGAGAGCTGACCTGGAGCAGGCCCAGTACCTTCTGCATGTCCTACTGACTTAGTCTGGGTTGACTTCAGCAGTTTYCTTTTGGAAGGAAAATCAGGGAATGATGTCACTCAGGGACTACTGTGTATTGGGTTGAAGGGAAGAGAGAGAATGTAACAGTGCTTTGTTTTTTTTCTGATGAAATGACGGAGACTTTTTGCTACCAAATAGCAGTGCTAAGAGGAATCAGCCATAGACCCGCTGATTTTTTTCCTTTTTTTTCTGGGAAAAGGTCTTCCCTCTAGATATGTAGATTTTGGGCTTAAAATGCTCGTGCTATATCATGCGAAGGAGGGGAAGGTCCTTGGTGGTTATGTACATAAAAATAAGTTTAATTTCTAATGCTCAATTTAGAAGAAACAGCACACTATCATGTTCTTGTTTTACATGTGCATTWGCTTTTCAATCTGAATTCCAGCCAAGTGTGCTAATTCAGAAGAGCCTTTSAGTTTTCTTAATTCTTCTAATGTTACCGCTCTTTGCAGCTGACTTTGGAGTGTCTGCCAAAAACCTGAAAACCTTGCAGAAGCGAGATTCCTTCATCGGAACCCCTTACTGGTGGGTGAGCTGCTTTGTAAGAAATCCAGTGTTCATAAGGAGCCACGAGATCCTTTCTCTGAAAACCAGCCGTGCCCAGTGACATGGGCATGCTGGTATTTGAGATCCATGTAATGAGGAGTCTGGAGTGGCGTTCCCATGTGGAAAGGTTTCCCTGGTGCAGAGGGAGCAGCGGTCACGGTGCACGGAGCCAGCCCCAGAGGCTGCAAGGCTCCAGACTTGGAGGCGTGCGGGACACACGTGTGCTTGCGTGTGTGCGCTCAGCGCTCCCCTTCCCCGGGTGGCCGCCCGGCCTTTGAAGCAGCTCCAGGCACATGAGAACAACCCCTTGCTGCAGAAATGTAATCTCTAAATCATCCAGCTCGCTGAGGGAACGGATCGGGCGAGTATTAATTGTTGTCTGAGGCCGTGTCCGTGCCAGATGTCAGTGGCCAGAGGGTTTTCACAGGCTGTCTCGGCTGATCAGAGGAAGAGGGAGGAGGTTAGAGGAGATTGGACCGGTCCCTTAAGCAAAGATGCTGCTTCTTCCTCAACCTGGAGCTAATAAGAAAGGCCATTTTTGTGCCATGGTGTAGAATATTTAAAGTATTGAGTCATGGTCATGAGGCTTATGTGTGTGGCAATGGCAGTGGTGTAATCCCTCCCTATTCCTGCTTCTTGCTCTGCCCCTTGCAGGATGGCCCCGGAGGTGGTGATGTGCGAGACCATGAAAGACACTCCGTACGATTACAAGGCTGACATCTGGTCCCTGGGAATTACGCTCATCGAAATGGCCCAGATCGAGCCGCCTCATCATGAGCTCAACCCCATGAGAGTCCTGCTGAAGATCGCCAAGTCCGACCCTCCCACGCTCAGCTGCCCTTCCAAATGGTAAGGTGGAGGCTGCGGGTCCTGCATGTGGCCAGCCAGCCTGGGCCTGGCTCCTAGGAGGATGCCTGCTGCATTTTGTGCTGTAGGCTAGAAGGATTTCTGTCGGGAAGCAAGCTGGGCCACAAAGCTAGGAATGGGCATTTCTCCCAAGCATCGTAACCTTCTCTGCAAATTTGTGTTTAAAGGTCCAAAGAATTCAGAGACTTCTTGAAGACTGCCCTGGACAAGAACCCGGAGACCCGGCCAAATGCAGCACAGCTGCTGGAGGTAGGGGCCAGCACCAGCCCCGGGCTGGACCTGTGGTTGTGCCTGTGTCTTTATGAGTCTTTAGGTGTCTGGACCTCCCATTCTGGTACATCCTGGTTCTTTTCTCTGTATCTTTCTCTCTCCCCCCACCTTTTTATTTTTAATAAAAAAGAGAATCTTTTCTCTTTTTAAAGAAGAGAATTAAAAAAACAAAACAAACAAACAAAACCCGTAGACTGTTTCAGAGTAGTTTGTTCTTGCTTGGTACCTTTCATCCACTAAAATGCTCTATGGAGGAGTAGTGATGTTTTCCCAGTTGGAGCCAACTGCAGAGCTCCTATGGACATCAGCTGGAACAGAAATGGATTCCCATTTCCTAAAAGTACCAGTGCTGCAGCCAGCTTGTGTTATGCCAGATTTTGAGTCTTTTCCTTTCCTTCCATCCTGTCCCCTTGAAAAGTAGGGGAAAAAAAAGCAGTACCTCCCCTTCTTCCTTTTATTTTTTGCTGCTGGCAAATGCTCCCCACCAGCTCTGTTTGCACTCATGCTTCCTGAACGATCTGCCCTTCCCTCCTTAGCAGGAGGCTCCCTGCAGAGTCAGGAGGCCTGACTGCTGCCCCCCAGCCCTCCAGTTGCGAGGAGAGGACCTCTTTAATTGATGTCTTCTGCGGTGAGAGCCCCTTGTTTAAATGCAGCTGTTGCTTTTGTTGGGTGGCTGTTGACATGCTGCAGCCTCGAGCTGCGCTCTGCGCGCCTGGCCTCGGCACCCGCGTCTTCCTCTCTCRCACGTGCGCTGCAAAAAGCTGTGGATTCATTCATGGGGTTATGCCTGCCAACACCRGCAGGAGCCGTGTCCCTAGGTCTTTGCAACTGTTTATAAGCAGGGAAGGCTCCTCGGCTGCCCCGGCAATGCCAGCCCTGCAGCTCCTGTCCCCGTGCTCCAGCACAGCCTTGCGCGGCCCCTTCGTTGCCCTCCTAACGCCCGTGTGTCACGCTTGCCTTTCCAGCACCCCTTCGTTAGCAAGGTCACGAGCAACCGGGCCCTGCGCGAGCTGGTGGCGGAGGCGAAGGCTGAGGTGATGGAGGAGATTGAAGACAGCCGGGAGGACGCAGAAGAGGACGACTCATCGGAGTCTGCCTCGGTGAGCGCTGCAGCCCCTTCCCCAGCCCCAATTCACTTGCYGGTGGCACAGCGCTGTGCAGGAAGGAGCCCTGCCCCTTCCTTGGCTCCGCAAGGCCAGGCACTAAGGATTTCCCGGCTCCCAGCCCCTGGGGAGAGGGCTGCCACCGCGTCACTCCCGTCGGGGCGGCAGGAAAGCAGTTTCCCCATCAGGGAGGGACCATTTTCCCGTGGCCACCAAGGGCACGGCAAAACAATGCCGCTGGCCAGTGGCCAGGCAGCCCTTTAGCAGGAGGGACTTGTGACAATGTGCTGCCCCGGGCGAGAGCTGGGAGGCTGGCCGCAGGATGCGGAGCCTGGTGCCTCCCCGTGGCGCCTGCGTGGGCTCTGTGTGGGAAGAGCTCTGGATTGGGAAAGCATGGAGCATGCAATCCATGCTTCCTAATTCCGGGAGAGGTTAGGAAATGCCACCTCTTTTCCTGGCCACAGAAAGAAATAATGACATGACCTTAAAAAAAAAAAAAAAAAAAAAAAAAAAAAAAAGCTGAAAAACAGCTTTTTTTTTCAGCTGAAAAACAGGGCCTGGTAGCAGCCTGAGAAGCTGGAGGGGAAGCAAGGGCTGGGCGGCTGTGAGACAGAAGTGAGGGCACTGCCAGCTTTAGGATAGAGCCTGGCAAAGCCCTGTGCTGGGTCTACTGGAAGGATAACAGGGTTCCTGGACAGCAGGAGATGCCGGGGCTTCTCTAACCCATGGCAAAGGACCGTGCTGGTATTAGTCAAGAGAAAGGGGGTTCRATATGGAAAACCTTAGCTTGTCTCTGAAGAATCTGTGGTTCTTAGTTTCCTCTTCCTTTCCCTTAATGCCCATAGCTCTAAGGACAACCTACCTGGAGAAAGATATAAATATTCCAGGACTGATGTCTCCAGGAAGAGGCAATTTCTCCCTGATAACTCTTTAGCTGTGGGTACCTTTACTCTGAGGCATGAAGATTTATGGCTTTCGCACTGTGTTAAAGTGATGGTGAGGGCTCTGCAGGAGACATGCAAGTCTCTTGCCCAAGAATAGCCACAATACCTGTCCTTGAGTTTGTAATTCTGGGTCTTGAATGTGGGTTTCTCCTACCTATGATAACTCTACCTTCCTGCTTTCCATGCAAAGTCCAACATCTTCCCTCTGTGTCCTTTCAGCCCCCTGGGAAGCACAAACGAGATCCCTCTGAAGCGAGTCAGATGAGTTTTGATGGGGAGAAACCTCCAGACTCTTCCTCACCCATGATAGYTAACGGGCCTGTGGAGGCTGGAAGGGAAATTGCAGATGGACAAAGCAATAAAGTGAAGGGAGATGAACAGATAGGCAGTGACAATAAAAAAATGGAGAGCAACCACCATATGAAAGGTGTCACCAGCTCTGCTGCTACTGGCACAGAAGGTGGAGAAGTTGCCTTCAGCACCCAGAGCAATTCAACTGAAGGGAACAAGCAGCCAGGGCCAGCCAGCAAAGAGCACAAGAGCATCGGGGACCGGCCAGAGAGCAGCCACTTGGAAAACTTCACGGAGGATAAACTTGCCAATGGGAGCTTGGATTCCTCGGCTCCGTTTTCCAGCAACCGGTACAAAAGAGATTCGGATTCTGGCAGCACTTCAGCTTCAGAAAGCATGGACCTCACCATCTCGCTGTCTGCTGACCTGTCCCTCAACAGAGAGAGTGGCTCTCTGTCTCTGAAGGTGAGGGTGATGGGTAGAGGGTGTAAAGTGGAAAGGGGGCAAACCTCTTATTAGGAAGTAGTGGGGGATTTTTCTTTTTCTTTTTTTTTTCTCCTTTTTAAGAGTGTTATCCCCAAAGTATATACCCCAGTATATTATCCCCAAAATTCAACTCATGCTGCAGTTCGTTTGGGTTTCTGACAAGCACGAATTAACTGTGCTGCTGACCTGGCTTTTGCAGTTGTATGCAGGCTGAGCAAGCTTAAGTGTAGAAATGCAAAATATGATTTCCTAAATTTTATAGGCTGTCAATCATTATATGACTCTTGCCTAAACTCTTGGTCCAAGGAGACAGCTTGTTTGGGCTGGTGCACTTTTTGATTTTTCCAACCTGCCATACACTGGTCTGCTTTGCATCAGTAGTGACTTGCACTAAGACCTCCCAGGCTGCCTTTTTTTTTTTTTTTGGCTTTGATTGAAGACACAAAATAACTGGAATGATATTTGCTGAGCTACAGATGAAGTAATGTGTGTGACTTGAAGGGGCAGAGATTTGTTTTGCACACGATCTTTATCTGCCTGCCTGCATAAGTGAGCGTTTCCCAGCATACAAACATGCCCAAATACCATTCTTGGCACAACTTTCTCACCTCTTCTCTGCTGCTGTGAGCGTGACAGCCGGCCTCCCCACCAGGAGCCTGCAGTGAGCCTGGCTCTGTGCTCACAAGGCAAGCGTGAATGCTCTGATGCTCTTGCAGAGCAACTCACCCTTCTGCRCTAGCCCTCCTGGTGCCACGGTCACCACAGAGGGCAGCCAGAGATGCCTACCATGTCACATACGTGATTCTCTCCCTGGTGGATCCCCTAGAAAGGGAGTTGTCTGGACTTTTACTGGGTTTAAGTCTCGAAAAGAGATGGTAGGAGATTGCAGTTTGCTTTGACCCTTTGCTTAGACCAAACTAAATCACATATCTCTGAGCAAGGCTCTCTTTTAATGCTCTTCTCCGAGAACACCGTTGTTGCAGCACAGGGATGCCCTCTCACTTCTTTTTTTTTTCACTATTTGAGACYGGAAAGTAAAGGGTGCATTTTGCACCCTTGAGATTTGGTGTTGGGGTAGGTACTGGGCTGTGCTGCTTCCTCTCACCTAGCCACAATGCAAGAGACAGGTGAGACTCCTGGAAAATACTAATCCTCTAAAGACCAAAACCATGGTCCTTGTTATGGGACAGACGGGTGGACATCAACGGGGCAACAGACACAGTTCAGTTGACATGATTTGCCCAGGTCTGYGGTTGAAGATGAGCGTCTGGGCTAGACCTCCATGGGAGCTCCCAGCCCACCACCAGTGCCCCTGGTCATGTCTGTGCTGCTCCGATCCCAGGCAGCTCTGGGTCTCTCTTGGTCAGGCTGCACTGAGTGTTTTGATTCAAGTTTCACAACAGAAGCAAGAAACCACACATGCACATTGCTTTGCCCATAGCGTAGGCACGTACTTCTGCTCTTTGTACCCAGATCAGAGAGTTGTGCCTCAGCATTTTCAATACACTGAATTACCCTTAAGGCTGAATTCTTCTTCCTCCCAGCTGCTGGGGCAACCCCATGCTGGGATGTTTTGCGATTTCCAGGGGTTCCTGTTTACAGTTGCAGGAAATATCTGTGCCTCTTTGTTTACTTCTACACTGAAGAGATGCAGGAGGGACCTGGGGAGGAGGGTTTTCTCACTGCCTTCTCCTCCTGTCCACACAGAGCATCACACAAGCTCTTGGTTCAGGCTTCACCGCACAGAGCCAAACTCCCCTCCCAAGTTTTACTCTCACCTTGATTGCATTTTCCCTGTAAATGTGCCGGGCATGTTGCAGCAAAAGAAGATACAGCAAAGAGTTAAAGCATTTCTGATATAAGCATCAATGGTTAAATGCTTTTTATTGCTATACTGCAAAGTTTAGGTGACTGCTTGTGCAGGAGGTCCTGGGTTTGAGCATGCAGCTTGACCTTCTGGTGCCTGATCTGCATGAGAAGTGAGTGTTCACAGCTTCTGCTAAAACCCTTGAGAGCTGGAGGAGACTTGCTATGACTTACACTGCAAAATGTGCTCAGAGTGGGCACACAAAGTCAGTGKCCCCAGTGACCTGTTTCTCACAGTCAGTTTGCTGTGTTTGGAATATAACATCTCACAGAAGTGTCATGGAAATACATTTGGTCATGTTCAGCAGAGGATCTTGACCCTCTACCAAGGGACAACAGCAAAAGCCAGGAGAAAATGAATAATTCTAGTTGCAGATCTAAGTTTGAATAGCCTCATGAATAAGCTCGGGAGCCGCGTGCGTGGCGGCAGAGGAAGAGCCCTGCGGTGCAGCTCGGTGCTGTCCTGCCTGCCTGAGCCAGCGTGCCGCAYGAGCCCTGCCTGAGGGGCAGCTCAGCAACGCTAATATTGGCCTTTGCTCAGATTGCTAGTGTGGGATTCCCAGCTCTGCCACTCGAATGCCATTTGGGGCAATAAGGGCCTGTATGAGTTAAGCTATGCACATGCACAGCTCATGCAAGGCTTCTTGCACCTGCCTTGCCGTGTTGGTTTAACCATGAATGGGCAAGTATGTGGTTCTGCAGTTAGCAAGTTGCTCACCCTCAGGGTTTCTCTGGCTCCTTGCAGCAAGCTTTCTGAGGGCCACCAAGCTCTGGGCTTCTGGGACTCACGGGAAGCTCTTGAGCTGTCTCCTCCATAATGGTGATTGGAGCAAGAGCAAGAGGAACCTGGGGAGTGCTTGCCCATTCCACCACTGCGCTCTCCCTGTAGGACCATAGGATTTAAGTCATTCATATCCCCACCTTTTTGCCAAAGAAGCTGCCTGCCTGGCCCAGTTGTGCAGCCGTGCTCCATGCATCAGTCCAGGAGGAATGCAGGCTGGCTGTGCTGCGGCCGAGACAGAGCACGGCTCCTGGCAGTTGTCTCCACCTACCCTAGTGGAAGCGAGCCTGGCTTGCTTTGTGGAGGTCACCGAGGGGCTTGGAGCCGCTTGTGATTAGCTAAGCACTGTAACAAGAGCCARAGAGACATATGGTCCATGCCTTCAGGCAAGCTTGGCTTGCTTCCATGCAGTTCTGTCTGGAATTGTGAGCCTGACGCGGAGCCTTGCTTGCCTTGGATCTGCAGGTGTGCTGGGGGGACCTGAGGGTCAGATGGCCCCAGAAGTTTAAAGGGAAACATTGCAAACTTCACGTTTCATGTGGTTCCCAGGTGCTGCTGTGCAGTGAGGCCCCAATATCCTCCGTCAGACTCAGCTTCTGTTACACAAAGCAGGGAAGGGTCCTCAGGGTGGTGGGTTGTCTCTCTTCCAGAGCATGCTTCTGGAGGGTGGAAATCAGCATCATGATAGTAAGCAAGGCTGCATGGTTGGAACTGGAATTTCAAATCTGCTGTGGATTTTTGCTTGATGCAGTTTCCTTGCTTATGTTCTTCATTAGCAGCATCGTGGAAGTTGCTCTGAGACTTTCAGCTGTAGCATCCTGCATGGTAAGCCAGGGAGCCCACTTCATGGTCTCTTTCTTTCTTCCCTTGCTGAATGTCAGGATTCTCGGATGCAGAAGAAGACACTGAAGCGGACTCGGAAGTTTGTGGTGGATGGAGTAGAAGTGAGCGTCACCACCTCAAAGATCATCAGTGAGGATGAGAAAAAGGATGAAGAGATGAGATTTCTCAGGTAAGCTGGTCACCAGGGCAGACGGGAGAGCCTGGTGCCTAGCTGGGACAGAGTTTTCTTTCTCCACAAACAAACCTAGGAGCAACCAGAATTCCTTCCATTGTCTGCCTTCTCTGGGAAACATGGGAGTCATGGTCTAGCTCGGACAGGACAACTGTCCTACATGAGCATCCTTTTCTTAACTGCATTTGTGCCAAGCATAGGGCTTTATGTACCACATACACTGAGCTCTCCACACTTGGGAATGATGGATGCATCTTGGGATTAAGATGCAGCAAGGTTATAATAAGGGAAACTTGTGCTGGCTGTTTCTGAGCCTTCTCTGGGAATAATCAAATGTGCGTCTCTAGGGCTGTGGATGGAATTAAGCTCTATGGAATTAAGCTCAATGGAATCCAGCTCAGAAAACTTCTCAAGATGTTTTTATTCTTTTTCTTCTTATATCTTATCCTTCATTAAAAAAACCCACTCAGGAGGTTGTAAATCCTTTGACCACCACTTCATATTCACAATGTGTCCTCCCCACTTAAATCTTTATGATTCTGTTACAGGTTTTTTTAGCCTTCACAGCTCACTAACACTTTATTAGGGAGGGAAAGGGCTGTTTCTAGCTCCATTACTGTTTATAGCATCAGTGAATGAAGAGGCCTATTAAAGAATTAAAATACATTTTTGGGGCTTGATTCTCTATTCCAAGCCTCACTTGCACTGCTCTGAAGGACTCCCTGAACACATAATGTGTCCTGAGCACAGCATGTCACCATGGCAGCCTGATTTCTAGTCTCTAATGGGGAGTATATTTGGTAGCTCATTAGCTACTTCTTGCAAGGAGCACATATGTASCCAGAGGTACCCAGGGAGCCCGTGTCTTAGTGCACAGAGAATTCACAGCTGAGATGCTGGCTCCTGGTCCTCTTGCGGGTCTGGTTGCAGTCCTGAAAACAGGSTCTTCTTTTTAACAGTCTGCCCCCTCCTGTGATCTACAAGGTGGCAGAAGGTTTGGGTTGAAAAGCTTCAAGTCCCTGAACATCTTTCAGATGTAGTTATTCTACTAGCAGGCATAATGAACTCTCCTGCCATACTGCTTGGCACTTAAGGGTCTCATGCCTGGCTTTTTGGAATACACCGAGGTATTGATTTGAAGGTGGGATTACAAGTTAGCACATCATGCTGGGCCAATTGATTTAATAGGACTAGAGTTTGTTTTGATGACAGAAATCACTTGAAAGTGATTTTCCCAATAGGGCCCCCAGAGTGAACTGCACTGCCGTGTGTAGCAGCAGAGGTCATGGTGGGGATTCTGCATAGAAAAGTTGTTGCCCCTTGATAAGTGAGTGATGCATCAGTGACTTACCGCTCACTTGGGCATAGACTTTTCAAACGGGCTCAGATGCTGGGCAGAGACCCCCTTTCACTGGATGTAAAGCTGCATGAATAGATGAGGGGAGTGTTGCATATGTAAGTCTGAACCTAGAGAAACTGCCCTTTTTGCCATCCTGTTACAAGCAAGAAGGGGYGCTCAGCATGGGATCGAGGGGGGACATTGTGCTGCATGTTGAAGACCAGTATATGCTCAAGTGGATGGCAGGACRTGTGTCTCAGATTTCAGCTGGCAGAGTATTGCCTGCAGAATCACCTTAGGAGGTGTGTCAAGGCTTGCTTGCAAAGACTTAAATGGCAATAGGCTTCCCTGTGAAAACTGAGTTGGCCAACAGTTAATGGAATTAACACCCTGCTTCCCGCAGCGACCTGGTGTCACAGAGCCAGGAGCCCGTCAGTTGGCAGTATTCGCCTGCTTGTGCTCAAGGCGAGAGTGGCAGTGCTAAGGGATGGCCGTGCAGTTCTCATTTACTGCTGTAGTGCCCTGGTCATTGATTCTGCCGTCTTTGCTCAGGTGCATCACTCTGAACTTGTCTGACTGCATTTTTCTCTTGTCCTCCTTTTGCATTCTCCATAGGCGCCAGGAGCTGCGGGAGCTGCGTCTCCTTCAGAAAGAGGAGCACCGAAACCAGGCCCAGCTCAACAGCAAGCACCAGCTGCAGCTGGAGCAAATGTTCAGGCGCTTCGAGCAAGAGTTGACGGTACGTGGGCACGGAAGCTCCTGGGCAGCAGTTGGTCTGGCTTCTCCTCTGCAGATGCCCCGCAGACCCACCCACAAGACAGCACTGTCTGGGTTGCAGCAGTCCTGGGATGTCATGTCCACGGAAAGCTGAGAAAACCCTTTGGGATTTGAGGGACTGGATGCATGTGCTGAGGATGGAGCCTTTTGTGGGCATTCAGCATGTGCAGCATAGCAAGCACTAACGGCCATGGCCCAGGAGGGTGTAGCAGAGGAAGGAGTGCTCCGGACTTTCCCTCTTTAATGCYTTTTCCTTATATTATCTGTTTGAGACTACTGTGAGAAACAGATTGTAGCACATTGTTCCTATATTTCACAGGAAAGGACACTTTAAATAAGAAAGCAGAACGGCCAGGGTGTGGGAGCAGAAAAACTGGAAAGTCTTTGGGCATAAATTGAATAAAGATCAACAGAGTTTAAATACTTAATCTTTCTTTGGGGAGCTTATGTTAGAATTATCTGTAGGGAAGTCACTTTAAAACTTTCCTGAGCCATCTTTAAAATATCTCTTTCTTAATTCACCTAGTATGCACGCTCAGTAACCCTGTCTTCTCCTGGCAGGGTGACAGRAACATCATTCAGTTCCTGTTTCTCTTACATTTCTAAAGCCTTGMCATGCCACATCTGTGAATTCCCACCCAAGCAAGTCACTTCTCATTTGTAAGATATGTTCACAGCGCTGTGCAACGTGTAGAACCCCTGCCTGTGCTTCCGGGCAGTTTCCCTGTGGCACTTAGCAAGCTGCCCCCGTTAACACTGGCCTGTTCTGCCTGTGCYGCTGGAGGAGAGAGATGCAAAGGGGCTGCTGGAGAGCACAGCGCTTAGACTTGCAAGGCTGCATCTGCAGAGCGAGAAACGTTCTGCTGGGGCACTGTGTGCTAATGGTTTTACCASAGCAGCTGGTCCCAGTGGGATGTTGTAGATCAGGACTCGAGCAAGGAGAGAGGATTCCAGTGCATCAACATGAGAATTTGAATGTTTCCTGCTCCCACCAGTAGTTCTGCTCTGTATGCTTCAAGTGTCATTTTTGGAAATTTCTGCCTTAAAGAGCCTCAGTTCATACAGAGATTTCACTTTTTCCTTTTTTTTTTTTTTTCTTTTTGTCATTTGGAAGGAAGTAAAGAAGAGGCTGAGGCTGACCCATGTTTCCTTCCCATACAGGCAAAGAAGAAATTCTACGACACCGAACTGGAGAACCTTGAACGTCAGCAGAAGCAGCAGATCGAGAAGATGGAACAAGATCACTCGCTGCGYCGGCGAGAGGAGGCAAAGCGCATTCGCTTGGAGCAGGAACGGGATCATACCAAATTTCTGGAGCAGCTGAAGCAGATGAAGAAGGAGGTAAACATGGGAAAGGGGTGGAGGAAAGACGGTTCCCTGCATCTGTTTCTTCCAGGAAAGCATCAGTATTTCTCCACAGTAGATCTTGAGAGGAAAGTGTTTGCTGGTGTTTTGGCAAGAAGCTCTTTTATTTGATATTTTCAAATGATTCCTGAGATGCAGCTGTTTGGGGACATTAGGTGGCGTTGTGTTTAAACCAAAATTACCTGCTGATAAATCTCCTTTACTACCCCTAAAGGTCAAGAACGAGGTTGAAAAATTGCCTCGGCAACAAAGGAAAGGAAACCTGAAGGTGAAGATGGACGACTTTTCCCAAAAGAAGCAAACTATGGTAAGGCTGAGGGAGGGCATTGCTCCAACTCGGAGTGGGARGACTGTAGGAGTCAGAAGCATGCATCATTTTGACCTCCCTCCTTTCGGGATTGGCACATGCTAAAATTCCACCAGATGTTTGCCCAAGCTGTAGCAGGAAGGAGAGCTCAAGGTGATACTGCTGTTTTCTTCCAGGAACAGGAGTTTTTGGCCAAGCAGAAAGAGGATCTGGAGYTGGCCATGAAGAATATAACAGCCCAGAACAAAAAAGAGATTTGTGACAAGGAACGCGAGTGCCTGAACAAAAAGCAGCAGCTCATGAGAGGTGGGTGGCAAAAGCTGAAGAAGAAGAAACCAAATGCTGTAGCAATAGGTTTATCTGATGCTGGCTCTTCCCACGCAGCAGATGCTGTGACAGAGCTGCAAGCTGGCAGGGCAGGATTTAGAAAAAAAAACATCCTTGCCAGACCCTGTCTAAATGTTTAACAATCATAATACTTAAAGCTTTAATCTTCAAAGCACTTTACAAATATGAACCAATTAGGTTTCTTAATTGCAAGAAATGCCTCTCCAATATGGTTAGCAATCAATTTCTCTTGCAGAGCAGGTGGTGGGTGATCACCCCCTGCGTGTGCTGCGCTGCTCCTGCGGGTAGGGTTTGCTTGTGCTTGGGACGCCGCGTGCGGCCAAGCCAGGATGCCAGGGAGGGGTTTCTCCTGACTCTTCTGCCTTGCTCAGATCGTGAGGCCTGCATTTGGGATCTTGAAGAGCATCAGCAGCAGGAGAAGCACCAGCTTGTCAAGCAGCAGCTGAAGGACCAGTACTTCCTCCAGCGGCATGAGTTGCTCCGGAAGCATGAGAAGGTGAAGAGTTAACTCCTTCCTCCCGCAGTGCTGTGTGCTGGTGGGCACCGCGTGGCAGATCTCGCAGTCATTTCTGCTTCCCTTGAGCCTTCTCCTGTTCTGCGTTGGCAGCCGGTTCACCAGCTGCCCTCACTTCTTTCCCTCCTTTCTCCCCAAGGAGATACCTGTCTCCAGCTACCCTATGCAGCTCCCAAGTCTTGCGCCTGTGTGCAGAGCTCTCTAGCTCCCTTCAGTCTCCTCAGCAGCTTCCCTGTTGCTCTGACTTCTCTGATCATTTTTCTTGTGCTCTTGCAGGAAAGGGAGCAAATGCAGCGATACAACCAACGCATGATAGAGCAGCTGAAAGTTCGGCAGCAGCAGGAGAAGGCCCGGCTCCCCAAAATCCAGAGGAGTGAAGGGAAGACACGCATGGCCATGTACAAGAAGAGCCTTCACATCCACTCCAGCGGGAGTGCAGCCGAGCAGCGGGAGAAGATAAAACAGGTCAGGTTCTGCAAAGGGCATCAATTTGAGGCTCAGCTTGAGGATGAAGTGTTTTACTGTCCCATTGGCAGAATGGAGGTTAGCGAGGAAAGAGGCTACTGATCCCAGGTGTCTAACCCAGTGCAGGGTGTTGGCACTGTCTGCTTTTGTGGCATCAGGAATGGATTTCAGTGCAGCTCGCCATGTGAGCAGAGGGAAGGAATTTCCCCCTTACTTTGCAGGCTTCTTTTTTAACTGCCTCTAGATAATAACGTTAGTCTCTTAACCAATTTCAGAGATCAGAGCAGCACTGTTAATATAGGTACCCATTTTTCTGTGTTCCAGTTTGCTCAGCAGGAAGAGAAGAGGCAGAAGGCAGAGCGGCAGCACCAGCAGCAGAAACATGAGACACAGATGAAGGACATGCTTGCCCAGTGTGAGAGCAACACGAACGAGCTCCAGCAGCTGCAGGTGAGCTTGCACAGCACCACTAGTCCCCTGCACAACCTGTACAGAGAAGGGTGGCTGCAGAGAATTGCCAGTGCATTAGAACCAATGTCATCCTGCTCGTCTGTTAGAGGCTTTTGTGGCTAAATGTGCCCTGGAGCTCAGAGCTCTGAATGCCGCTGGCTGAGTGATGCAAGTCYCCTTAGAGCACGGGGTTTATGTTCTCTGGACCTGTATACTTAAGGGGTGTTTTATCATGTGGTTTGTGTTCAGAATGAAAAGTGTCACCTCTTGATTGAACATGAAACRCAGAAGCTAAAATCCCTGGATGAGAATCACAACCAGCACATGAAGGAGTGGCGGGACATGCTGAGGCCACGGAAGAAGGTAGTGCCTCCTCTGTGTGAGCAGAATGTCCTGCTCAGCTGCTGGGGGGGGTAGTGTCCATAGCTCCACTATAACCACCACTACATCTCTTGTGTGTGTTACTTTTTGCTTAAGGCTCTGGAGGACGAGCTGAACCAAAAGAAGCGTGAACAGGAGATGTTCTTCAAGCTGAGTGAGGAGGCAGATGGACCGACTCCAGCATCCCCAAACAAACATGCCAAGTTTGTCCCATTCAGCTCTGCAGAAAGCTTGTAACCCCTAGTGGCTGGCAGACTTGGAAGACCCTCTCACCAGCATCTCCTTAGAACAGCATCATCCTGCTCTCCTTGCTCCATCTGGGATAAACACAGCCTCTGTCTTAAGCTGCAGAAGGTTGACTGGAAGTTTTGGTGGCTCTTCCAGGGACTGGTCTGCCCAGCACAACTCCGCAATGGGAAGCCTGGGAGGGAGCATCTCCTGTGATCTTTCCTGCACTGTTCACTGAATGCATCACCTTTTATGTTGAGCCTGGTGCTCACTGGGCTTGTCAGCCCTGACTGAGCAATAACAGCTCTGAAGAGGAGAAATGGGCAGCAGCTCTTGTACTCTGTCCAGTGGTTATTAACCTCTTTTTGCTGTAGCTGCTTGTCCTCCTGGTCCTCTGCATCAGGGTAAACAACTTGTCTGTGGCAAAGCAGCTTTGACCTTGTCTTGAGCTGACCTTGGCCTTGTGGACCCCCATCACTTGCCATGGAAGAGTTATTTTCACCTACTGTGGCCCTTCTTTGCTCAAGGCAGACATGGTGGTTTGGATTTTTTTTTCCTTTTGAGGAGGCTGTGCTTTTTCTTCCCCTCTTCTTCCCAGCACAGGCCATGCAGGAAGTGGGTTGGCTGGGTTTGCTTTAGAAGATGCCCCTCCTTCTTTTTTTGCCTTGATTGCTGGCACCCCATCCCTCTGGCGCCTACCTGACACTATCTGACGAGAGTTTGGAATAGAGCACTGAAGAGTCAGGCCCCCAGGCTCACAGCCAGCAACGTGCAAGTCATAGCTGAGCTGCTCAGCAGGCTTCTGCATGTTAACCAAGTGTGTATGTGCTGAGGGAGAACCCTGTAGCGGTGTCCAGGTCTGCGGTGACACAGTAAGGTGTCGGTCATGATTATGTATGTGCCTGCTGGTCAAGGCACATAAGAAGAGGGAAGAGGGAAGGATTTTATTTCCAGATCTCTTGCAGTCATACACACCTGCTTGAGCTTTGCTAAGTGCCATATAAGCATGGACCATGTAGCCACCTGGCCACGTTGCTATCAAGGGTACAGGTTGCTATCAAGGGTACAGGCTGCAAAGCATGGTTTAAAAAGAATGAATGAGTCTTGAAGTAAGTCATGCCAGGGAAGGAAGAGGAAAGAGTTCAAACTCGCTTGATATTCTCAGTGTGACTTCTTTTTTCGTTGATGTCTTATCTCCTTAAGATGTGCCACGGTCTATCTTAGATGCTTCTCCTTGCTTTCTGCTTGCAGCAAAGGAAGAGTGGCATGTCCAGTCCAATGTCCTTCTCTCTGCTGCATGGTGATGTTGTTAGACTGCCCTTCTCCACCTGCACAAGCCACTGCTTGGCTGAGCTTCTGGGTAGGACCCAGAGCAGAGGACAGTGACCTCACTGGGCAGTCCTTTACCAAACACAGTGATCCAAAGGCATGGGGTAGCACTTAGGTTTTTTTTTTTCTGTTGATCTCTTGACCACATTGTTTGTTTTATACTGCTTTCCTAGCAAGAAAAAAAAAATAATAATAAAAAAGGCTGTTTCTACTGAGAAAAAAAAAAGATATCTTAAAATCGCATATGTTGATTCAGGGGCACACTGGCATTTCAGGAAAAGGTGTATGAAGTTTATTGGCCTGTATTGGTAAGTATTGGTACTTAGCCCAAGTGGTTGGCCTCCGAGGTCTTTAACACCTCTTTATCTCAGGCATTTACTACCTAATTAGACTTTGTAATACATATCTGCAGGCTTCATGCAAACCAGAGGGACAGCATCTATCTGGGCCGTCCAAAGTTTCTTGTGAATTCACACCATTAATGTCTTCATTAGAAAACATAGGCAGTCTAGATAGCCATGGAAGGGCTGGGACCCTTTRCAAGCAGACTGGCTTTAAAAAAAATCAGTAACTAACCTTCACTTTGACCTGTCCCATCTCCAAAAGCAGCATCTGTACCTTTGGGATGTGCTGATCGTGTCAGCCGGGGAGCTGATGTAAGAACAAATAAATGCAGAGGGCTGCTTCCAAACAGGCATGTGTTGGTCTCAGCTTTCTAATAGCACTAGAAATGTGTGGTGACAGCCCCTGGGATTTAATTCCCAGTCCCCTGGGATGAGCCTGGAGACAGGATATGAAATGGTTGTTGTCAGAGAAGCCAGAGCCTGGCAGCCCTCATGCACAGTGTGCAGAAGGGCACCTCTGTACACTGTTCAGAACGTACCTCGTCCAGCCAAAACGCTTCCTACCCTCTGCAGTGCCCTCTTGAAGCAGCCCTGTGCGCTTCAGTACTCTGGATATTGTGCAGCCCTGGGGAAGGAGGACGTTGCTGGGGGCTTTTAAAGAGCTGATGTGATCTCCCTCTGTTGTAAATTGGTTGTCCCTTCCTCCACTCGAGCTCATTTTGCGGCCTGGAATCGGTTCTTTTGTCAAAAAGGGTGGGAATGGTTTTGTCCCTGGTCACTTTCCCTTCTCCTGGGTCCCCTGGCCCTGCGCACTGTACCCCTCTCCTGGAGAAGGGCAGGCTGCACCTCTTGCCATRGCAATGTTTACAAGGTGGATATTTTTCCCCCTTTAAAAAAAGGATATTTTGACGTTTGCTGTTCAGAAGTAACCAGAATAAACCAAATTTATTTTTGAGGGGGGGGAACAGATTATTTTCTTTTTTAATATGGCTTTGAATAAAAGTTTTTTAAATATTTTGTAAAGTGTCTTTGCTGGGGCCACCACTGTGATGTAAAGAGCATTCTAATAAAGTAACAGATTGAGGAACGCGGGCATGTGTCTGACTTCCTGCGTGATCCCTGGTGAGGTTTTGCTTCTCAAGCCCAACTTTTACCAACTTACACATTCCTCCAGAGCTTGTTTAAGGGTCTGAACCTTGCCGGGCTGCACTTCCTGTTTTTAAATGCAGCTGATTGCTTCCAAAACRTATTGCCATCAGCTGCAGTTCTGCAGCATTAACGTTTCTGCCACAACAGGGAAACTTTGGAGGAGCTGTTGGAGYGCTTGTAGTTCCCAGAGCAGCTTTGCTCCGTGTTCAAATAGTCCACGGGTGACGCTGCTTGGTGAAGAGGGAGCATTGCAGCCTGGCCAGGCCTGAACCTCCACCCGTGAAGGCATGGGCTGTCTGAAGAGCAAAACCACTTCTGTATGTTTTTTACTTTATTTTTTTTTTCTGCTTAACTTCCCAGGCTTTAACAGAAGCCAGAGATATGTCCCTCATGTTTTGCCAGGACAAGGAGGTCCTAGGGCTGTCCCCATCTCCTCAGCTCAAGGCCATGCTACCCTTGCTGAGGGGTGCTTGGATTCTGGGAACAGATTATGGGGCCAAGACTCGAACTGCGTCTTTCACTGTGTCACGGCCACGGGGATATCTCTCCAGCTTCCTGGCTGCTCACCCTCAGCCTGCTCAGAAAAGCTCCCAGCACCTCTAGCTGACTGCAGAGCCTGTGTAGTTTTCACTTTCTGCTTAAGGATCTTACTTGAAGGTGTAACTATGATTCCTTTTATGCAGGTGTCTTGCACCAGACAGGGCACGTGCTGGTCCAGGACCCTTTGGGTGAAGTTGGTGTGGTCCTGCCGTAATTTTCAGAAAGTTGCTCCAGAGCCTGCCACCTTCCACCTTGAATTCAGCGCTAAAAATGCAATACCGGCTGTTGGACAATGCAGTAAGCTGGACACAAGGTGGTGAAATGGGAGGGAGCTGTGTCTGTGGGCAGAGCTGGTGGTGCTGGGTGCAAGCTGGGGTGTGGGCTACAGTGCAAAGGGTGCAGTGGTGGCAGGCAGAGCAGGACACATCTCACCACCCAGAAAAGCCGGTGAGTGCATGTTGATTTACACAGGCAGCACTGCAGCGGGAGAAGGACAAGAGCAAAGCGTGAAACCACTTGTCTCCTTGCTCCATGAGCAAGCAAGTAGCTGTTGCCACATATTCTGCAATCTCTTGGGATTCCTTGTACCAGCATTGCACAGTCTCTGGGGATGCGCTGGTCAGAAACAGCCTCACTCAGTGTATCCCAGAAGATTCATGGGAGTAGTTTACTTTAATCTGCATGTCCTTGGCATTGCCTGAGGGGAGCTTCAACCGTGAAGATGCTTTATTTATAAATATGTGGGAGGTATTGTGTATTCCAGAAATAACTGTTACCTGCCGTACTGCCCTAGTGCAAYGCTGAAAACAGAGCAAAAGGAAAAAAACTTAGTTCATTTATAAAAACAGAAATATTTTCTCCTGAAAAATTGCAGCTAAAGAATCATCATTCTCAGCTCCCCTCATTAYCTTCTCTGCAAGTCTCCGCAAGACTGGGTCGAGCCTTGTACCTAACCTACTTCTCCACTAATACCACRTCTGTTCTCCCTCTTTTGCTGTGGGACAGCTGGAGACGAGCTGTTGGCTCCAGCCTAAAGTCATCCACACCTTGCTACGCTGAAAGCTTTTGCTTGTAGCCTGCCGTGCCAGCTGCTCTTCCAGGATGGGTTTGGTGGCTGTTTCCCAAGTGAGCAGGGGGGCAGGCAGAGTGGCAAAGGCCTCTCACCATCAGTCGTGTCCTGCTGGGACCTGTTTTCATGCTTGCTAGAGGGAAGTTTTCACTTCGTCCATTTGTTCACTAGATGGCATGAATACAAAACCAGTGGCCGTGGTGCTGGGCTGCATCCTTCCTCCCATGGACAGAGCCAGAGCAGGGACGTTTAGCCACCTAGCATTATATTCATAATTCTTAAATTAAGAAGCAGCACAGGTAATGGACTCTCCATGCCAGCATRAGGTGGGTACCGTTCTCAGCACAGTGGGAGGATGGCCATGGAGCGCTGMTCTCATCTCAGCACACTTCTGACACCCGACAGACCTCAGGGACAACGCAGCCACGACCAAGGAGCTGGAACCTCCTTGCAGCCAGCGGGAAACCTGCTTGGACTTTCTAGTTAATGACTGTTTTTAAAAAGTTGTTGGGTCCCCTTGCTTTAATTGGTTTGATGATGTTTACAGAACGGAAGGAGAAGGCACATGGGTTCAGGAGATCTTGGCAGTTGAGGAGGTGATAAGGGCTTCTGTGTAACCATTTTTATTTGGCTTAACCACACTCCAACCTTCCTTCAGGACAGCAGGAGATTCCTTGTTTATTCCTAAACTCCACTCCCATGCGCTGTGCCCTTCTACCACGCAACGTGGCTGTGGGAAGCCCGGCTCCCATTCAGCTGCTGCTCATGCCACCATGCAAAGAGAGCTGTTGGCCAAGCACAAGACAGCCAGGGCAATCACAACCCCTCCTTTGAATTCCCTCAGTGCACATTTGGCTGTTTTCCTGATTAATTACTGAGGATCAGTAAAGACTAGGCCAAGGGTTTACAACCAACTTCCTGGCTGGTCTCCCTCGGGACGTGATCAGGTCAGCGTGCAAAGCAGCGCTCTGCTCTTCTCGACTGCTCGCTCCAAAGCAGTTAATTAAACAGAGGAGCCATTTCACAGCATTAGCTGCAATTGTCTCTCCCCTCTGGGTCGTGCCTGGGTTCTTGTAACCCATCAGTGGGTGCTCTTGGGGTCCTTCTGCAAAGGAGTCACTTCAGCCCCATCTAAGCAGATTACAGTAGGGGAGGCAGGGTTCCTGCCGATACTTAAGTGCTTCCTRTTGATTTTCTGTAGGCTCTTGGCTCTCTGCCAGTGTTTGTAGGCCTGGAGTGGGTTTACGTTAGGAGACATAGATAAAAACCTCCTATGCACAACAAGCTGGAAGTCTAATGCACATGATTTATATCAGATATAAAGGAATGGCCCGACATCCTTAGAKTGTAGCATGTCTCTATGCTACAGATCTCTACAGCTCTCTACAAAGAAAGAAGGTGGAAGGGTGAATGCAGGAACTGCAGCTGGTCCCTTGACCAGGTTGGTCCAAGATGGGTGACAGCTCATTCAAATGTTCTCCTTTTCCTTTCAGGATCAAGGGATCCCTCCATGTGGGGATCAAGGCATTAAGGAAATGGATTAACCAGCAAAGGAATGCCCAAAGCCTTGGGTTTGCCCTGAAAAGGGGAAGGAGAAAGCAAAGTTTTCCAAAGCGAAGTATCATCAGTGTCCCTCTGGGCCGCTTCAAGCTCATGAACGAATGTTGTTCACTCCCTTGCCCCTGGATTCACAACAGTGGCAGCAGGATGGTGCCTAGAGTTAAATGAAACAGGAAGGCCAGTGTGTAGGTCACTGCTGAAGGTTCATGGCAGTGAAGTGCTGCACAGTGGCTAGGCACAGGCCTCTTGCTGCAGGGAYAGCAACAGCTGCAGCATCCCTAACCCAGTTTCCTCACTTAAAAGCTCTCACCTTGCAATCTAAAAACTATTGCACAACTATTTTGTTAGGTATGTTTGTTTTCCAGATCTAGTTATCTTCTGTTTTYCTTGTGGTTGCCTTGACCAGCCTTTCAGTATTCAGCCCTGAGGCTGCATCTTTCTCTACACTCTTCAGCTGCAACTGCTCAGATTCACTGTTCCTCAGCTGTTCTCTACACTGGTTTCTCTTCTCAGTGTCTGAAGACCAGCAGTTGTTCAGTCCTGCACTTGCTGCCACTTTTCCTACCGTTTCATGTGTCTTCAATGTTCATTTCCCCTTTTGGCAGCAACACAATACACAGCCACTTCGGCTGATTTCCTCATTGTCCTTCGGATGATTAGCCTATCCTTTAGGGTTTTTAAAACTAGCAAAAATGCATCTGCTCACGCTCCATGTGACATCAATACAGCAATSAAAAGCAGCAGTTCTGCCCTCGGTTAGCTGTGCATAGCGCTGTCCTAGGCTTCATCTCTTGGTTAGCACTTGAAGGTTTATCCCCATGGTCTCTTATGAATCCAAGAGCTTTTCTAATGGGAGCTGGGCTCATCCGTGCCTGTTTAAGGAGGCCTGTCCACCTAGTTTCTATAGCTGTCTGAATGAAGAGTAAGAATTGGGCTAGAAGAGCAAGCACAGTGAGGTGCAGCTGCCCTGCAAGGAAGCCAGACCGCACTTGGGAGCACCAGCAGGTGCTGGGAAGAGGCTCAGCAGTGGTGTGGTGGCCCCTTTGGACAACCGAGTGTCCTCCCTATGGCCACCTCCTCTGCAGGGGTACCATAGATTCGTTCTCTGCTGATTACAAGTGGGAAGAAGATGAGCTCTACAGGAGGGCAATGGGGCAGTAAAGCCTTGGCAATCTGCCCGTGCCTTCACGAAACAGCGCTCCTCTCAGGAGCAATTGCAGCAAAGTTAGCAGTATAAAAAGGAGGCACATTTAAGAAGCTGCCAAGGAGTGAGATGAGTTGTTTATGATCAAATTAAGTTCATATGAAAGCTAATGACCTGCTAGTGCTAGTGTTGGGTAACTTTACAATGTAATTAAAGGCCCAAGAGAGACATGGTTGTGCCATGTGCTAAGTAGCTGCTGGGAATAGAGAGGCTGTGGGTGGTGTGGGTGCAGAAAGGCTCCAAGTCACTTTTGCCCTGTCCCCTCTGTCACAGGAAGGGCAGGCGGGCAAGGGACACTGAGGGAGGGGATGGGATGCTGGGCTGAGCTCCCAACTCTGAGCAGCGCTTGAGCTGACTCAGGTAAGGCGGTTGGGATGTTTGTTGCGTGCTACAAAGCCATTATAGCCTCCTTTTGCTGTTCACTGAATTTTCCATATCCTCTAGGGATGCTGCTGCTGTTGGTGARCAGATGCCATGGCAGATGCCAAGGCAATGGCAGATGCCACGAGAGAAGAGCAGGGTCACAGATCAGAGCCTACTTATGGAGTGGCACCCAGGTCCACTGTTTGACCAGCAGGACCTGGATCCCAAAGAGCAGCCTGGCCCCTCATCCAGCCCAGCAGCCACCTCAAGGACAAACAGCCGCAGGAAAGACAGGCCATGGTCTCCAGGAGCCCAGGAGAAACAGCGGAGCTGCTGGACGGTCCCACACTCTGGCATCAGCTCCGGATGCTGTTTCTCAGGGCAGAGGGGGCCATGGGGGTCGGAGAGAGCTTGGCCACCCCATGTCACACTTGTGTCACCGTGGGCTGCCTCTAGTGGTGCTCAAGTCCCCGGGAGGGGACAGTGGCCGGGTGTGACCTTGGCGGGTACACGCTGCCCCTCCCGGCTAAGCGCGCACCACATCTCGCCCCCCCCGGCTCCCAGGGAACAAGCGGGGCCGTCAGTAAAGAATCG
>NW_020455754.1:3725632-3753641 GCF_003342845.1 Nothoprocta perdicaria
GGAAAAGAAAAGAGAAAAGACCCCGGCGTGTTCTGTTCCCCTGGTGTGCGGCTGACCCAGTGACACACTGCTCGCGCGGTGCTTGGGTTCAGCGGATGCGCCGAGTTTCCTCACGCTGCTGTGCATGGGGTTGGACCAGGTGGGCACGGGGGCTTCCAGTGCACCCTGTGCAGTGAGGAATGGGAAGGGAAAACGGGCTTGGCCAGCCCTAGCTTTAGCAGAGGGCTTTGTCCTTTCTCTGGTGAGGGGCTTCAGTTGCCCTGCCGCCCTTTCCTGCCCCGTTTGTGCCTGCATGGGGTTCCAGCTCAGCCCCATCTCCAGGCTTGTCCTCTTCTGCCCGCCACCCCCGTCCCAGATTAGCTCATGTCATTTAGCTTATGCACTGGAGCCGGAGGATGTGGACGTGAGGAGATTTCATTAGCTGCATGTGCTTGGCTCTGCTGCAAGACCCGTGTGTGGCAGCGCTCGGTCAGCGGGCTCTCCTGTGCTGAWTAGTCCTCCTCAGTCCCTCTTGTTCCCTTGTTGGGGCAGGGGGTTCCTTGTGACCCTGAGGCTCCCCGCTTGCCCCCCGGGCYGGTGTCGTGGCTGCCAAGTGGGGACAGAGAGCTCCTTGGGCACGGCCTAAAGAAACCCCCTGAGGTTGGAAAGTTGGGATGGACGCATCTCTTAGCAAGAGGCGCGTAGCCCGGCGGCTGGGTGGATGTGCTGGGAGCTGGGGAGGTGGAAGCTGCTCCTGGCTCAGCCCTCTGCCTCTGACCGCCCCCGGCTCCCTCTCSGTGCAGCGGGAGCGGGCGCAAGTCCTGGCAGCGGAGGCAGCAGCAGCCTCCCCACAGCAGCGCTGGGTGAACAGCCGCGCTCGCCCTGTTGCAGGGGATCGATAGGGACCGAGAAGATTCTCATAATTACATAGAATCAACATTTTTTTCTACTTCCCGCAAAGAGAGGGAGCAGGAGCCACAAGTCATGGCTGAGTCATCCCACTCCAGAGCGTATCTGCCGCCCGCTGCGGACTGGAGTGGGCTGCAGCATTAAGCCTCTGCTCTCCAACCTCTCCTCCCCGAGCATAACTTTGCTTCCCTCAAAGGCAGCCGCGCAGTGTCCTCCGAGCAGCCCAGCTCGTCCTCCTGCTGCTCTGCTCCGGCCTGACCCGCTGCTGACCCGCGGCGTGCGGATGGAGCCTCCTCTCCCGGCGCGGAGCCGAGGCTTTTATGTGCTGGACAAAGGTGCGGTTGTGTTGGCCGCGGGGAGAGCAGTGCAGAAAACAGCAGTTCGAGTTCCCCAGGAAAGGGGGATCAAAGCGGGGTTCAAAATGCCCTCACTGATGTGAGGGTCTGGAAAGGGTCTGCTCTGTTCTGGCTCCAGCGCTTTGTCCATCGCCCGGTACCTGATAGGAGGCATTGTGCAGCCCCAGACAAAAGCTTGTGCTTTTGCACCTCTGATGTGAAACTCAATATTGCCCTAAATGTGGGTCAGGGGAGGGAGGAGGTTGGGAATATTTGCCTCTCCTCCTGGAAACAGTCACCCATCGTGATGGGCTGGGCAGTTCATGCAGCCCTTGTGGCGCTCACCTGTGCTGGGTACCTTATACTCCCCTCAGCCKCTCATCAGCAAGTGCCCTCCAGAGCTTTGCAGCCCTGGTGGAAGTGTCACATAAAGTTGTTTTGAGGGGTCACAGCTTCTGTATGTCCATCCTCTTATAACTCTTCATGGTCCTTCCTGCTGGATGATGCTGTTTTCTTYGGCCTTGAGTCCCTTGAAGACCAAAGCAGCCAAGAGGAGCATTGCTCCGTGACAGTGGGTGCTTGCTGATCTCCTTCCTGAACGGCTGAGACTTTGGCCAGGCTAGGATCAAACAGGGTGTCCTGTTTGGGTGGCAGGTTGCTGGTTCAAACATGTGCTAGACTGACTGCCAGGCTTTAGCTGGGTAGCTGACGGCATCTGCAAACTGAGGTCACCTAAATGCATRTGTTGGTGCTTTTACACAACACTGATGAAAATCTGCCTTGGAGAGTGGTGAATCCCCACCCAGGGTGTCACTGTCACCCCATTTCTCAGCGCAACAGTCTAGCGGCCACTGGCAAGCTAAGCTAGGAGCAGCAGTGCACTGATGGAGCCCCTATGTGCCTATCGGCAATACATATACTCTTATTTCAGTGGCAGCCCAGTATCTGCCTCCACCTGCTGCAGGTGTGAAGAGCTCAGACTGTGTGGGTTACTCAAACGCAGGTATGCTGAGAGGAGCCCAGGTGGGAGGAGAAATGAGAATGGCCTCCTGATGGCTTTTCTCCTGTGTCTCTAAACCCTTCGCTGGTACTTCAGTGAGCAAGARGTTAGTCCTAGTTCCTACTGGCAGGAGATACTTCCCCTTGTTGATGCTTTTCTCCTTGTGGTAAACTCCTGGAAGGCTTTCAGTGCTCTAATGTTGACATGTCTGCCTCCTGTTTTTGTCAAACTCGCTCAAATCTCACAAGCAGAGGGGCTGGGAGGGGATGGAGCGTGGGATGAGGTTCTTGATCCGAGCAATAAGACCCCAGAACTTGCTCTGTGAGCTGTGGCACCATACTTGCACTTGGACCCTCTCTGCGTGTCTGCTAACCCTGGGTGCTTAAATTGGCAGTGTGCCACTTGTTGTATCTTAAGTCCTTTTTTTTCATGTTTGAGAAATGAAAAGGGCAAGTAGAGAAATGATTATTTTGTAGGTGTTTGGTGTAAAATGCATTGCTGTGGTTCTCTCGTAAGAGAATGACTGAGCTGAGGATCTCTATAGCCAAATGATGAAGAAAGCGACTTCCCTTCACTGATGCAATAGGTGTAGGGTGGCTTCACGGAGACATTTCTGTTATAATCATATTTTAACAGATTCGGGTTTGTGACTAAGGAGTCTGGCACTTCAGAACATTGACAGCAAGGGTCCCAGGAGCGTATTGCAAATCACAAAAGGCAAAGCCCAAGCGAGGTTTAAAAATAATCATTCTGGGTGACAGAGTAGCAGACTGATAAATGAGTGTTTATTCAAGAAAGACCCAAAACAAAACCATAGTTGAAACAGAGTAATTTTTCCTTTAAAGGTTTTCACACAGGATCTTTTTATAGTTTTGTGTTTGTTATTCTCTAGTAGAGTCCCCAAAACAAAGCTTTTCCTTACTGAATCTAGGTTTTAGATTGTTTTCTTGCCATTGGGTAAGCTTCAGTAATTTTCATTTTAGTGCAGCTACAATTAGTGCGCTTTGTTCTATGCATTAATAGTGATGCAAATGAATCTCATCTTTTCCACAGTTTCTTCCACCAACAATATTTCCATAACTCTTGTAGTTTTAAATGCTCACTCTAAAGCACTAATTAAAACTAGTCAAACATCTGACAGGAAAAAAGAACAGCATGCTGTTTGTTTTTGTTAGCCTAATGGAAAACCTGGGCTCTGCTTTTGCATGGCTTCCCTTTCTCGCCTCAATACACACATATCATTTTGAAAAGGGATAATTTCAACCAAGTATGCAGAGCATATTTATTTTGCAAGCTCCATTAGTGGGATTGCAAACTATAATCCAGGTAAATAGCCATGCATATTTAACTACCTCATTTGTACAACTGCCTTGCAAAAGTAATTAAAAGCGCATGTCRGGAGCTAGTGTCTAGATTATAATGTCTATAGGTATTTTTAAGCATGTTTGACTAGAAATTCAGAAAGTAAATGTGTTGGAATCTTAATCTAGAGTTTGTGAAGTGCTAGCACTGCTCTTCTCCAAGGTGTTTGCAGCTTCAGTTCTTTATGGTCGTCAAGCTATTCGTGTTTCATTTGCCATATAAACCCTTCCCACATCACCAATCTGGAAATGGTTATTGAGTATTCAGGGAAGAATCCTTGCCTTGCAAGACAACTGCTGATCTACAGATCATTCYTACGCGGCTAGCAGATACAAAGCAGATACCACTTCTTCCCAACTCATCTCCCATGGACTTGTGTGTCACAGTGCCCTTGGTCAGTTGGGTATGTGAGATCTAGTTCAATATTGCCATGTATGGCAGCGTTATATTTTAATATTGCGAATCATATCAACTGCTTGGCTTTAAAAGGGCATGAGGAGATGACTCCCTCCAGTGCCATTCTCTCTGTGGAGAGTGGCCATGCTCATGGTATGGCCGGAATGTCCCAAGAGGAAACCAAAGGAGCTAGATGTGTGTGAACCACAGGAGCAGAAGGTTAAAATGAGTGGTGTTAAATCAGCCTGAAGGCTGTTGAATGAACTAGGAATCTTTTAAGAAAATAAAAGTGAAAATACTGTGTGAGAAATGAGCCTGAATCCCAGAAACTGCATTTCCTGCTGCTCTGGAAAGAGTTACTGGGCAGCTGGCTGCTGGCCCTGAGAGAAGGATGGAGCTGAGAGACTGAAAGCTCGCTCTTTCTCAGCATCCTAGACATGGTTTTGCTGCTGTGTCCTGTGGCTCTGTGTGTCTGGTCCCATTTCCCGTCAGCTGGCTGATGTTTTCCCTCTCCTGCCTTGGGCAGGCCAAAGGTACTGGGTTTGGAGTCCTCCTGCAGCTGGAGTCCAACCGTGGGCAGAAATTTGGACCCATCTTCATGTCTGGTCCTGCTCCATTGCATAGTGTTGAAGAGCTGATTGAGCCCTCTTCCTTCCTTCTCGCTTCCCAAGTGGATTGAGGCTTTGGGGAGCGCTTGGGCTTTGTGAAAGGCCCCAATCAAATACAATCCTTTGTGTTTTCTTTTCTTCCCTAGTCGTGTTACTTAAGGCTGTTGAAAGCCTAGAATGTCGGACTTGAGCGGTAGGGCCAAGCTCTGCCTGGCAAGAGTCCACTGAGGCTGATGAAAAAGCTCTGCCCACAAAGCAGAGGCCTGTAGGGTTGCTGGGGCTTGCGTGACGTCTCGGCGATGAACTTCAGCACAGAGGACGTGGTCATGGCCACTCGGATTGCTGGTGACCTTGATCCTTTGCAGCTTAGCTTTGGACAGTRTATGTGTTTTCCGGCCGTTTCATGTAGCGGTGGGAAATGGGAAACAAATGAATCCATATGTGTGACCTTGGCTGTGACTCGGAGCGAGGAAACCAGCGTGTATGTTGTGTGAGGGAGGGCTCTGCGCGGCGGTCGGGGGAAGCKCAGCGCGTTGCCCCCGGGATCTCGCTGCTCCATGCACTGCTGCTGCTCGCTGCTTGGACATTCCCTCGTTCAGAGCAGCAGCTTCTCGGCTGCGTGCTCGGGTAGTGTGTGTCCCAGCGAGCTGCAAAGCAACATGAAAAGCGGTTAGTCTTGGGGTTTTTAGGAGGGTACGGGAAAAGGGATGWCTTGGGGCTGGGAACAGCAGCTGGTTTGTAGTCTAGCTGGCCCTGGGCAAACGGGCAGCCAGGTTTGGATTGGGTTGTTTGCAGTGCTGGCAAGGATATCGCTGTCCTCACGCCACCTCCCTCGGCCTGCCCACTGCCTCCCAGTGAGCTGCAGCTTGCTCAGCCCTGCAGCCCTGCTTGGGTCCCTCCCCACCCCAGGGAATCCGCGTCAGCCTCGAGGGCYGCCCTGCGCCCGCCGCCTCCGCGTGCTCCCCGATGCGGCCGGCAGCAGATCCGTGCTTCCCGCCCGTGGGCCGAGCGGGAGCCGCGGCCCCGCTCCCCTGCGCAGCCCTGCGCTCCTGCTGGGGCAGCCGCTGGTGGAGAGGGGCCAAGCGCAGCCGCGCTCGCCAAGAACTTTCTTTGTTTCCAGTCACCTCCCTCTTTTTCTTTTCTATTTTTTTTTCTTTTCCTCTTACGGTTTCCCACTCCCTCTGCATTAAACACGGCTCTGTTTGGGTTGGTTCCCGCAGCTGGTTTGGTTTCTCAGCCCCTTTGAGCTCCTYGGGCGGGTAGTGCCTTAAGCCTCTCGCGTTGTCTCCCTGCGCTTCGGGGTGTGGGAGAGCGCGGGCGGAATCAAGCGCCTGATGCTTTTTCCCTCTGCTGCCCAAAGATGCTTTAAGTATGTGAAGTTTTCCACAGAGAGGTTTATTGTGCATAGTCTCTCCGGCCCCAAGACCACACAGGCTCAGACCCGTTTGAAATAACCCTTCAGACGATTCCCGCTCCGCTGGAGGCTGTTATGTCTGGCTTTGCCCTGGGCGCTCCGGGTGTGCGCGGGTGCAACGCGCACGTCTGAGGCTCTGGGAGCGGCTTTTCCAGTGACTGCGCTGGCGCTTTCTAAAGATCCACATTGTTTCCGTGACTTGGATGTGGCAGGCGCTGGTGTGGGGTAGCCGGCGGGACCCTGTCCCAAAGCGATGGGTGTCTGACTCCTTGCCTTGCTCCCCGCCATCCTCCACGCTGTGCAGTTTCCCTGCAACTGAATGCAGTCCTTGGTGTTGGCAGGAGCRGAACCTCCTGGGTTTGTCCCCCCTTGCCATGGGTACCCTTGGCCGCAGGTATGGAGCTGTTTCAGTGCCATACGTGCAGGTCCGGGAGTGCAGGGAGGGCTGCAGAGGCACCTGGCTGCTGCTGCTGACCTGCATGCCATGCTGGGAGGCCTGCTGAAAGACTCCTACCTCGCTTGCCACGTTGTGTGGATGCGGCTGTGCTGGGCTTTGGCCATGGCTGGCCTATCTGCATGATGCTCTGCTCTGCTGGGTGGACTTGCCCTCTCGGGCGTCTGTTTATTCAGCGACGTAGGAGCTGCGTGCTGCTGCGTGGGGCAGTGAGTCCAGAGTCCCTGCTGAGCCAGGGAAGGGTGAGATTCTGCTTATGGGCGAGCCAGTTCTTGCGTGCTGATGCAAAGCTTTGGAAGTTGGGACTACGTGGAGCATCTGCTGTGTGTGATGCTCTGGAAGGAGAGTGTGGTGGGTAGAGGGAATGGCAGTGGCTGGGGCTGCGCTGATGCTGTGCACAGCCCTGACTGCTCATCTTGTCTTCTTGCTCTGCAGAACATACCTGGCAGGTGGCCCTAGGCCGTGCCTGCTCCAGAAACGGTTGGCAGCTGGGRCCAGAGCCTCGTTTGGGGCTTTCACCTTTACCCCTGCACCCGGGTGCTTCTGATGCCTCATTGGGAGACCTGTGGGATGAAAGAGCTCTTCTTCTGAAACTATTGCTCAAGGTTTTCTATAACTCCAGTCTTTGCTCTGCAGATGTAAGCAGAATAGGCTGATTTCTGCATTGTGTTTTATATAAAAATCACTTGTGTGTTTCTACAAGCAGCAGTCCAGAAGTGATTACCCCAGAAAATTATACAGCCTCATGTTTCAGGAAGGGGCCTGGAAACTCGTATTTCCTTGTGTCTGTCCTTGGTGCCTTTGCTTCAAGGCAGCCACTTGAATCATCTACTTTTTTAGCCCTTTCTCTCTCCTTTTTTTTTTTAAATTTTTTTTTTTCCTCTTTGGGTTGAGGACAACATCCATCTTGGGTAAGATGCAACACTGACCATTTGTGAAAGGCTTCAACGTCCTCAGCCRGTGTGAGCTGCGGAAATCGTCCAAGCGTTGTTATCTGCTGCACTAGGATTTGTTGTTGGTCCCTGGAGGAGCACTTCTAGGGCCTGACAGTTCCCAGGGCTTATACTTGCTACCTCATCTGTTTGAGGGGAAAAAAAGATCTCTGGCTGGTGTTCTGGACAGAGACAGATAATTTGCACTGAATTCTTTTTCCTTCTGTTCTCAGGCATTTCAGTCTGTGGGATTCTGACCACTTCTGGTTTGCATGTGAGCTCTCTCTGCTCTACCTAGCCCGTTTATCTGGTGGCACTTGATGAGCGAGCAAGTGATGGGACTTTCTGTATGTGTGGGGTGCTGTCCGAGTGCCATTCCCAGGAGAGCGGGCCCTGTTCTCCATCCTCGTGGTGTGCTCCCAATGGGAGGCTGGATCTCCCTCTTGAAGCAGCGGAAGGTATTTGCTTGCTGCGAGTTGCCAGCATATTTCCCCTGCGGTTGCCAGAGTCCCTGCTAACATGATAGCTGATGGGCAGCTTTTGTTGACAGCTCTGTTATGCTTGGCCAGATGCCATCTGCATTTCTCTTAGCGACCTGTCTTTTTTGACAGTTCCCTTATGAGGGTTTTCAGTCCCACTTTCCACTGGCTCGTTCCCACTCTGAACAGTGTCTCCAGAAATGCTGGAGAGAGGGGAGAGCTGAGATAGGACTGAGATCACATGAGACAGGCTCTATGAGGAACAGCTTTGTGATAGCCAGCAGGGTGCATTTGGATCATCTAATGGGTCTTTTTTTCCCATCCTTGTATTTCCAGCTTAGGGCACTGTATATCAGAGGTTATCGAAGAGAATCATGGAGAACCATGGTCACAATAATCTTCCTGACCCATAATATTTGAACTATTGAGTGTATGRCCCATTACTGTAATGTAAAGTTTCATAGGAATTTTAGTGAGCCAAGGCACTGCTGGGGCTGTCAGAGTTCAGCCTTCTGCATCTGTTGGGTTCCACTTTCCATAAAGGATTTGTTCCAGTTTTACCCTCCAAGGAGCAGAACTGTGTGCTGTGTTTTGCTTTGATATGAAGTGCTTTTCTCTTCCAGCATTAAGCAAGATCCCCTGCACATGTGAAGCTGTCGCTGTTACCTCTGAACTTCCTACCACCCACACAAAGCCACGTGGAAGCAGAGAGGAGATCTTATTCCCTCTCTGCAGTCTACATTGTGGCCCTGAAAAGATAGTCCAGCCTAACACTGCTTCTGTAGTCCAGGCATGCTGCAAAGTGTGAGTTGTCCTGTGCTTGGAGGTCTTGGAAAGTGTGATGCTGCCTGGAGGACTTGAAGGCAAGGAGACAGTCGGGTTGGGGAAGGGTAAATTTGGGGAGGGGAGGTGCACGCATGGAGCTTCTAATCTTGAAAGTAGACTTTAGGTCTGTTTATGTATCTCCAAAAACTCCATACTCTTTCTCTGTGCGTTGTTCTAGTAGCACAAATGCCTTGAACCGCATTTCAAGTATTTCAAAAGCATGGGCACGAATTTCATTTATTCTCCTATGATCTGCGTCTCAAATTARGTGTGAATGTGAGCGGGTTTCAGCCTCGGTGCTTTCTGCCTGTTCCAAAGCTCAGTTTGGCCCTTTGCCTTCAGGCCTCAAGCTTAGCCGCAGTTTTGACGTGACACGTGTGCAGCAATCCAGGTTGGAGTGGGGCACGGGGTGGAGGCTCCTCCAGCTTGTGGTGTTGGGAGTGGGACAGACTCGGGCATCCCTTTCCGGAGGGAGAGGAACCATCGCTTCCCAGGTTTCACAGAGTCAGCTAGTTTCCCGCCACGGTGCAGACCCTGCCGCTGGCCTGAGAAGCCCTGCAAATATTTAGATAGYTTTGCCTGTTGGTTTTGGCCCCTGGCCCAGCCCACGTGATGGGGTTGCAGCCTCCTTCCTGGATCGTGCTGCCTCCCTGCCATCTGCTCAGCTCTCCCCACCCCTCGAGCAGCTCTCTGGGCTGCATTTGAGCTCTGCCTTGCCCCTGTTCCCTGCAGCAGAGCCCAGCTGTGCTCCTTGTTTGGGGATGGAGCAGCTTGGTGGGTGTGGAGACCCAAGGCAGAGGTAGCTACAGCCCCAGGAGACATCTTCTATGAGGAGTTGCTTTTTCCATGGAAAGCTCCTGCTGGTGGTTTCTATATGTTTGATGGGCCRTAGAAAGCCTGGAGAAGACTCATGAACTGTTTCCACATGCCCTCACCCACGCAGCCAGGCGTGGAAAACACCCCTGCTCAGAGCAGTCTCTGCAGAGCTGAGCGGCCCAGTGCCCCTCTCGTGTTGTGTGTGCGGGATCTGCCTGGTGCCTTCTTGGAGCTGGGACTAGATGGCTTCCCATGGGGCGCAACTGCTCRGGCAGCTGCTTTTATGGCCAAGTTCAGCCAAGCAGCTTGGGAGCAGATAGAGGACGAAAGATATTGAATCTCCTTTTTGTGTATGTGTGTTTTCCTGTCTCTTCTGTTTTCCACAGATGGGTGAGGAGGATACCTTCACAGAGACTTTTCTTCTGTTTATATCAGATGTGCAAGTAACAATTATCCAGGCATAGCAGAGATCTGCATGTCAGCAACATAGCAGTGAGCTCATAAGTTGGGAGAACTGTCCCTTCCCTCAATTACAAAGCATATAATAAAGCATGGTGTGCCCTCAATCTCAGGSCTTTATTGCCCTTCTGAGCTTCAAATTCACTTTGTCTTGAGTAAATCCACATCCTGATTAAAATCCCAGTGTAATAAACTGTTGACTCCAAATAAAGGCAGGATAGGAATAAACAGTGAAGAAAAGTTGGCTCTTGCCCTGCCCCAGTGGAAGGCGTTCTCCGGGCAGGCAGCCAGCAGTGATATAACTCCGCAAAGTGCTGCAAACTGGTAAGAAAGCTGGGATATCAGCTGAAGTTCCAACCAAAATGAGCTCATTTTGGCCTCCCAGTAAATCCTGGGGTGAGGGTGAAGGCATCTTGGATGCTCTTCTAGTATGAAGTTAACACTTCATTTGCTGATGACAGCATCTGTCCCAAAATGTGAGTGTTTTGGCTCTTATTCTATCGGAGCAGGCAGGTTCAAGAGAGGCTGGTCCTGGAGAAGAGAGGATGTGCTTAACTGCTTAATTAACTGAATATTCGTAAACTTTGGGCTCAGCCAAGCCGTGAAATTACTTGTGCCTGAGAGACAGTAAGTGCGTGGATGCTCTCAGAAATTTCACATATCTCATGCATCTTAACCTGTTTTCATTGCAATGTGTGGTTGGTCGAGTCACTTCTCATCTGGTGTTGGCTAAGGGCGTCTGAGAGAATCGAGCCACGGTTGCAGTGCCTGTGTGCCTGCTATGAGAAGTTACTGTCAATCCAGGCCTTCAAAGATGTTATAAATGCTGTATTCTGGCCTTTGTTGTGGGTGTAATGCTCCAGCCAGYTTACTGCAAGTTAAAAAAGAAGTTGCAACTTAGTTTGGGCAGCTCATCTGGTTTAAGAAAGGTGGTCATTTAACTTTTAGAGTAAAACTACTTAAGTTCTTTATCTTAAAAATGACTTGCTTTGTCTCTCTGCCACTATTTCCATCTTGAAGTGAAAAGTGACTCTGTGGGGAAGACTTTGTGGTTCCCTTGGTCTCTCCGCCTTGGCAGCTCATAGTCCCTCGGTCCTCCAAGAATGCCCTTTAGTTTAGATTTGTAGTAAGGCATTAGAAGAGGTTCAACTAGCTTGAAGAGTTTAGTGTTGCACTGTCTGCTTAGGTCTCCTGGTGTTTGAGCTCGAGTGTTGGGTTGGGAGTTGGCTGAATTCCAGCATCTGGAAGAATGTATGTCTSTGTGGGAAAAGTTGTGAAACTGTAAGGGATTTTATTTTAAATACCAAAACAACTTAATTCGAGGAGCCTCTGCTCTTCATTCTCAGTCTGAAGTTCCCAGAAGTTCCATTTCCCTGAGTCTCCTGAATGTTTTGTTCCTGCTTTGGTGGATTGATGCTTGACTTTCTGGTGAAATATACAGGATGTTAGAATAATAATCAAAAAGGAACATGCCCTTGATCTGTTTAGTCAATCTGTTATCAATTAGTGAAGATAGAGGTTTGCAACATTTGATAATTACGTTGGCATCTCATCAAGAGTCATCCTTGGTTTCTGTGAACAACAAATGAGGACTTTAAATAATTCCTGGAGTCTTTCTCTTTCTTGTTGTCTATCATGAAAGAATAATGAATTTTTTTTTCGTTTACTACCAGCACAATCTTCATCACATGATCTGTGAATAACTTGTGCAATTAATCCTGGCAATTCTATCATTTTATTGAAGAGGAGGATAACTTGCGCTCCAGCAAGTTTAAGCAAACAAAACCCCAAGGTGACAACAGAGCTACGAATGGAAAAACAAACCAAGTTTTGAACCTTTCAGGTTATATGTTCTTACACGCTGCAGCTCTGGCTCTGCTTGACGTATGGTTCACCACATGGTGCATTGAGGGCTGCAGTCTGGGGGTCTCTGGGTCAAACTTGATCCCACAGCCATACTTGGGTTGGTCGAATGTGGTTATTAAGTATTAATGTGTCTGTCTCTGGAGAGACTTCTACCTTGTTTTAAGATGAAGTGGCCTTTCACAGTTTGTGTTTGCCTGTGGTTAAGGACTGGAAGCTGTCTGTAGTCACAAATGGGAGTGTTTTGTGGATGTCCACCTTCCAGCAGTGAAGCTGATTAACCCAAGCATACATAGTTTCTAGTATTGCCCAAGTTAATCATCGACTCTGAGTGCTCCCATGAGCTTTCCTTATTGATGCTTATAGCGGGCAGTGTTAGCAGCTCTGTGTGTTTGTGGTGTGAGCTGTTCTCCATTGCTTCTCTCTGATTTCTTCCTCCTTTCCCTGCAGGTGTACATTATCAAAGTCACCTGGTCCAATGGGTCCACAGAAGTCATATACCGTCGGTATAGCAAGTTCTTTGACTTACAGGTAAGCATTCTTCCAGTTCTTCTGTATTTAGCTTTACAGGGGCAAAAGAGGTCAATTGGGAGAAGCATGGCTTATGTTTTATGCTGAAGGCAAGTGTTCTTTTGTAATCTACCAAAAATGTTTCTGAGGAAAGGTAAATGCTATTTGGACATCCATGGAAGAGGAAAAACAAGCACCCTCCAAAGCTGAGCTTGTAGCTGCTGAGTGGTTTTCCCTTTGTTGACACTGGTTGTGTGTGTGCACCCTGGAGCTTGGGGTGCGGTGGTGAGTTCTGTCATTGTGCAACCAAGAGCTTGATTTGCTAAAATGGAAGGCAAGACCTGTTCCTCAGAAATGGTCCGTGGAAAGTTGTTYCTGGCTGAAGATGATGTTCTCTCAGTGGCTGTGTCCCAGTATGCCTCTCTTGTGTGGAGAAGTAAGATCAGTTAATGGAGTTTTTTTCAGGATGGCCAATGTTAATCCTCCTGGGAGCCCTTTCTTTAGTCAATGAGGTTGGGTGCCTGCCTCGAGCTGGGTTTGGACTCCAGCCCAAACGCTCACTCTGCATGCGTGTTCACTGCACCCCCTTATTAGACTCCCATCCTGTATCCCAGGGCTCCTCAGGGATCTCCATTGCTCTTTCTCTGATCAGCTCAATCAGTGAAGAGATTAAGTGGTTTATTTCTGTCCCTGCCTACCATGTAGATTTAGCCCCTTGTGCCTCTCCAGTCTTGCCTGTACCTTCCCTGCCAGTGGAGCCCACCAGTCCCTGTGGAAATGAGGAARGAATGTGTGAACATCTTGAGATGAAATCCATGCGAGTGTGGGCTGTTTTTTTTTTTCTGAAACAGGGCTGCTTCCCAGAATCACAGATTTTTGATGGGGTTGCTCTGCTTCACGGTTGGTGTTACAGCAACGCTAGGGAAATTCCCTTTATCCAGTGGAATATGCTGCCAGCCTGGAGAGCTGCTGGTAGCAGCTGGTTTAGCCATTAGGTTCTGGTGGGGATAGAGCGGGGCAGCCAGGAGGGAAGCAGGAGAGCTGGAAAGGCCATCGGGAGAGAAGGCTTTGCAGAAAGCTGCCCACAATCCRAGGGTGTTCCCACCCCTCCTGTGGTGGGGATGAGCCAAGGGGTCTGGCTGGGCTTTACGAGCCAGAACACAAACCAAGCTGCTGGAACAGGCTCAGCACCGGGGAGAAGGGAGAATGTGTGAAGTGATCCACGGGCCTGCAGCAACTGCCAGAAAACTCCCTGGCACCTTGCTCCACGGCCCGTACCGCACTGGRAGCGCAGCTCGGCACCCTCGGCCTGCAGCCCTGCGCGCTCCCAAAGGCGCCGGCTTTGCGGCGGGCGCCCTGGGCCGAGGGCGCCCCGCTGCAGAGCCATCCAGATCCACGTGTGCTTTGGAAACTGCAGTGCACCTGGGCCTGCACAGCCGAGCAGGCAGTGTGGGACCTCCTGGGCRTGAAAGCAGGTCAGGCCAGCTTGAAAGGCCTCTGTAGAGGTGGCTGTGGAGGTTGGTCTGGACCCTTGCCCCCAGGGACAGCGGGACGGTGCGTGTGAGGAGTGGCACGAGCCGCCCGGGCAGGGCCGCACCGGGGCAAGCAGGGGTTAAGCCGCGCGCGGGCGCTTGCGTAACCAAGGAAATATTAAAGCAAATAAACAGGGACCAGCTGTTGGGCAGCGGCCAGCTCTGAAAGGAAATGGAGCTCCACGCTTCCTTCTCTGCAGCATCTCCTCTTTGCTGACACTCGGGGCATCGGCTGCATCCGACCAGTCGGGGCTGTGTGCCCTAAGAAGGGCAGAGTCTCTTGGGATTCGTGCGTGCCCCCGGCGGTACCACTGCCCTGCTGTGGTTGCATGGAGTGCTCCGTTCCTTGGGTGTGCTGGTGTGCCAGGAACGAGCAGCTCTTCCTCAACGGGGCATCCTAGACGGAGCAGCGCATGCTCCGAGGTGGAAAATGTTGTCTCTAGGAAGTCCCCTGTCACACTCGGGGAAGAAGACACAAGCCAGCTGTGTGTGAGCACAACAAACTCACAAGGCAGCTTGGAGGGGCTTCATACTCTATATACACRCATGCCATGGTGCCCATAGAGAAGTTTAGCACATATGCGTGCCTTCCCTCACATCCCCAATCCCTTCAACTTCCCTTGCCAAAAAAAACCCGAACCACTCCTTTTTGCCTACGTTGAAAAAATGAATGAAACTGTGGTTTTTGCCCTTCCTTCCCCATTATCACGCACATGCTGCAAGCTTGTGGTGTACAGTGGAAATTGGATTGAAAGGGGAAGAGTGAAGCAGATCCTCTTAATGCAGTGGAAAGAAATGCTCTAGGTAAGCTTGGTAGCACTGGCTATTGCAGCTGCTGGAGGCCTTTATTGCGTGACTCCGTTTTATGGTTCCATGCCAATTTTAGCTCTTTAGGCAGAAATTTTCCGTGCTGGAAATTATTCATGCCTCTGGTTATTAGAAAATAATAAAATAAACTAGGTAATTGGCTAAAATGACTTGGCTGCTTTTGAAAATGTAGTAAGAGGAGGAGAAATATTTTTCCATATCCAGTTCTGGTGATCTTTTTGATGTGTTTGAGTGCGAACTGGAAACCTGAATCGCAGGTGATCCTGGTGTCAAGAAACTGCCTTTTGTGCTGTCCCATGAAACTCCATCCATGCCTGTTCTTTCTAAAGGCCTCGAGTGATCACAATAGATGCATGTTTAGGTAGAGATGTTTGTTAATTTGATGTGTTTGATCCCTGACATTTTATCCATGCTTTCCATGCTCCAACGAGGAGCTGAGCAGGGCTTTATTTTTGCAGTAGCAGCTCTGGCCACATCCAGGCGGAGGTTGGTGGACCCGTGTTTGCTTTCAGTGACCTTCCTGCTGGACGCAGAGAGCAGGGCAAGGTTGCTGCCTTATCCGAGTGTAAGAGAAGAGCTGCTTGGGGTGAGTTGGTGCCAGGGCTGTGGGGACTGAGCTGTGGAGCTCTTGGGGCTGATCCTGATGTTTCAGAGCAGCCCGAGCTCTGCTGTGCAAGTGCTTGGGGATTTTTCTCCTAGTATTCCCCAGGGGCTGCGGCTGAATAGCTTGTCACCTTCTGTTGTGACTAAACAATTATTTTAGGATGAGGGCCAAATAAAACATGTGCACACTTAGTACTGACAGCCTCGYGGGCCAGCTTACTCCCACTGCAACCAAAGGGCAAAGGGGCCTTTTTATGCCCTTCCCTCCCCAGGCAGGCAAGGATGACACTCAGTGTGACGATTGCCAGCCGAGCTGAAACCAGCCTGAACGTGGTGCTGTGCCCTGCCTCCGTGTGAACGCAGGGCAGATGTGAACAGCCATGTTCCTCAAATACATTTCCACGGTCCCTCGTGTGCTCAGCTCCTTTTGCTTTGCACCCAGCAATGTGCCTGAATATTATCTTCCCTCCAGCAAGGCATGTGCTGGCAGTGTCACAAGCTACCTTACTGGTCACAGTAACAGAGTGACAGCCTGTTCTGTTGTCATCGATGAAAATTCAGGCTTTTGTCCAGATACTGTGAACTTCTAGAGCTGCTCTTTTAGGCTGCCATTGGTAGTAGCAGGCTGGCTGTCTTCTGCAAAAGCAATAATTTAGGGAGGTATTTATTTGCTTGTATTTGTGCTATATTGAAATGCAATGTGGGATAAAAGAATCAAGAAGCAATGGATTTGCAGTAATAGGTTAMTCAACAGTAAGGATCTTCCTCAGCTTGAAAAACTGTCTAATTAGTTTCTGTGACTCGCTCAAGGCTGGCGTGCCTAGGGGATTTCTCAGGATCGCATCTTCTTTTTGCTCCTCTTTGTAAAGGTATTTAATATAGCAGCCTTTCCGAACGCCGCCTTGCTTTTCTCCTCCAAGGTTGTGGGACCTCCTTGAATTCCCTATTTTCATCCTTTTGACCACCCCACAGCATCAGCAGGTGACACAGGCAACTGCTATCTGTGCTTTAAGGTCCAGTGACCCGTGTTAGTTCTATAACTTAACCAGCGTATTCCTACCAGGAGGCACAGGCTGCTTTATTGCAACTTTTGGCAAATGAAGGATTGTGCCTTGTATTTTAGAAAATATGCAGTTGATGCCTCTTCCTGCTCTGGGTTCATCACAGGTTCCTGGTATAGTGTGCGAGATGGGGAAAATGGGAAGGGATTGCTCCGCTGTGTAGGTTCTTAGTGCCGCTGATACTTCCCTCTCTCCTTGCTTTCTTCTTAATTGTTTTCTGTGACACAGTGATTTACACCAGAGCAGCATTTCAGAGATTAAAWAAAAAAATCCTAGACAAAACCATCATTCTAAAATGTGAAGCCTCAGGTAATTAYACTCTATGCAATCAATTTGTAACTACAAATGTTAGACTACAGCTCTGCACTAGTCTTTTGGCTAGAGGAATAATTTCTTTAGTAGAAGACTGAGGCTCTTTCGTAACACTCGATATGCCAGATGTGGGCTATTGGGAGCAGATGGCTGCTGTTCCTAAGAAATAAAGGCAATAACACTGATGCTTGCAAAGATGCCAGTTATATTTTGGACGCTAATTGAGGCTGGCAGCTATGCTGGAAACTTCAGCTGGAGGTTGCTAGTCAGATACGTGAATGGCCGCTCTGGTAGGTGGAGATGGAGGGGTCTGGCTCCTACGTGCTGCTGAAGGGCCCCCTAGCACTGCCTGGGCGAGAGGAGCCGTCCAGCGACTGCAGGGCTCTGCTGCACCACGTGAGAGCTACACCGGGGGGAGTTGAGTGGGTGTCTTCCTAGAATCCTCCCCAAACTGCTGTCTCAAAAGTTTGTGAGGAGCAACCTTATTAGGGAACAGATGCTGSCTTTTTTTTATGGAAACCCCCAAACAGAAACATTTTTTTCCCTTACTTTGTAATCATGAGCTCATCAACCACAGTCGTTTTGGTCRTGTTTTGATGTCTTCATGTGACAGAGAACTGCTGCCTTCTTGCTATACTCCTGGTATGTCTTTGCACCCAAACTCAACCATTCTACATCTTTCATCCTATTAGGAGATGCCCGAGCTTTCTGTTCCCRCCGCAGCCGGCTCTCCTTGGTCAGGCCCTGTGCCTGGCTCCTTGCACTTCTCCAATTCTCCTTCTCGCATCCTGGACAGCAAAACTGAAGCGGATCCAGTGAATCCCTTGGTCTGCTCGTGAGCCCTGATGGAGCCATTCRCAGTATCGAGTTTTCCCCCTTCGAGCAGCCTTTGCCATTCACCTGGGGTCCTGGCTTGCTGCCACTGAAGGAATAGCTTCTCCTCCAACCAGCAGCTACAAGCCCTTAAAAGCCCAACTTCAGCCCAGGGGTGCCCTCCCTGGGGACAGKCTATTGCAGGACTTTTCCCTTGTGGCTAGAGTAGTAGGAAGGGGTTGTAGCTGCAGGAAGGTTTCATCCTAAACTGACAGAAGGGGACGTGGTGTAGCCCAGGGTAAATGTGCTTTGCTGCACAAGTCAGAGATGGTAAAAATTGAGAATTTAAAACAAAATTTAAAAAGCTTCTGAGTTTCTTGCCTACTCCAGTCTATGTACAGCAGGTGTGTTTTCCCAGACCTCTCTTTTTTCCATGTGCTTAACAAATCCTCCAAGCTTATAGCTGGAAACTTTCAGCATTGACCCACCTGGAGCTGTGTCATCTTGGAGAGAGTCCTGCATGTCTCGGGCCAACAGCTTCGTGTGTAAAAGAGGGAAGAAAAAAATAAAAAAGGCCGTTGAAGTAGTGCCTACTTTTATGAGAGAATTGGCAAGGGCAGTGGTCTGTGCATGTCATCTCTCTATGAAAGATTAGCTGTTCTGGAAGAGGTTCTTCACCTGCTGTACATGTGCAGCAAAAATAAGGGAAGGAAAAAGTATCTTAGCTTGTACAGTTTATTATGGCATTAAATAGTCTCAGAGGCACTAATTGACGTGCAGAAGGGAACCGCTCTTGTCTTGCTGCTGCAGGCTGTTGGGCTCTTGAAGAGCTGCAGGGAGGTTAGTGCTTTGCTTGCAGGGCCATGGCCACAGCTCTTGTGTTCCTGCTCCTCCTCTTCTGAGCTTTGCACAGAGCTTCTGGCAGCGTGTGCCTGAGAAACGTGCGGTTCACAAAGGTGAAGTGGGCGATATCTTTGTTTTCTAGCTAAAGAAAGCAAGGGCCAGGAATGCAAAGTAATCTGTCCCAGGCTGCCCACAGCTCCTTCAGGTAGAACCTGATCCACTACTTGCCTTTCCCACCTGCTCTAATCACTGGGTCCTGCAGCCCTTCCTGGTGGTGGTGGTTTTTGGTGATGCCTGGGATGAAAAGGCCCTGAGATTTCTCAGTTGTTCCTGCTGATGGGAAGGATGATTTCGTTTTGTATCCAGAGATTGTAAACCAGGCTCTTTCAATAGCTATTTCATAACAGGAMTTGTATTTCAACACTTTGGGAATTTCTTTTTTGCAGGGGTTATGGAGTTCAACGAAATTGTGAACACTTGAGTATGCAATGTACTTCATGATTTCACCTAGCCACAAAAATAAATCAGCAGGATCTGTTCCCTTAGGCAGCTGGATCATGAAAGAGAGGCACTTGCGTGACCAAAGACTAGAAAAACCCACAACTTCCTATGGCGAGGCTCCTGTTACACAGCACCAGCAAGGCTTGGGCTTTGTTCCTCTGTGTCCAGACTTTCCTAAGAGCTCTGAGTGCTGTGTACAGAAGAATAGATGGGTGAATTGCACTAGTCTAATGTGGGAGAGGAAAAAGCACTTTGCATCAAATAAGGACTACCTCTGTCTCTGCAAGAAGCAGCCTGCATTTCTTTTCCCAGCAGTGCATCAAAGATCTTCATCATTCTCTCTCCTTTTCTCTCCTGCACAAAGAATACGTGTAGTCCAGTGCACTTTGGTCTAGTTAGAAGTTGGCTCCTTGCTGCTTTTCTCTCCGAGAGGCTCCCATTTATAGCTTTCCAGTACTTGGCAGCCAGGAGCCAGCACATTCCCGTGCGTGTTAGCRCCAAGGCAGGTCAGTCGAGTTATAATTGGCTCTAACTGGCACTCAGAGGAGCTGCTAAATTCTTTACCTGGCAGCCGAGCGGGGCTCTGAGCTGTTGGAAGCAGTGCCTGCCTCTGGGAAGCAGCGCAGTCCTCCCGGAAAGGCGGCGCTGGGTGCAAGTTCCCAGGATCCCTGTGCACCTGGGGCAGGCGCAGCAGCACCAGGCGCCATCCTCGGAGGAAAATGGTTTTGTAGCTCAAGCCTTTCCTGAGCTGCTGCTCATAGTAGTACTTGTTGGCTTCTGTTTTCCTCCAAACCCATGGCCCTTTCCCTCCGCTCTGAGCATGCAACCCCAGGGCACTTGTCCCCCGTGATGCTGCTCCCATCCACCCTGCAGATTTCTGGCTCCTTTGCTCTTTGCCCCATGGGCTCCTTCCCTCATTCTGGGTYTCCTCTCCATCCACTGTGGATCCACTCCCTTCATCCTGTTGGCTTCCTTACCTGGGGCTCTGTGGCAAAGCAGGGGGGTTCCCAGCCCAAACCTCCTTCATTCARCATTTCCAGCACCTCCTGTTCTGTCCCCTCGGGAAGTTTGGCTGCTGCAGATGCCATTCACAGACGTGGCTTCCCAGCTAGCTGTGTAGTTGGTCACCAGCAAAGCATCGTGCTCTGGGTGTGATGCTGAGAGGAACCTGYGCTTAGTGTAACGCACAGAGGGAGGGAGCGGAAAGATGGGCCAGTTAAACAGCAGTTGTGACTCCTCTGAGGCTCAGCAGAGATCTCGTGGTGACGATTCAGCCTGTTCTCGCTTGGTGAGATCGTCACTAATGTGATGTCTCAAAGCTGCTCTCTAGCACTGGGAGATACGTTACACCCCTCCCTCTGTTCCAGCTGCACGGGTGAGCTCATGTCTTTCCACTTTCCAGTTATTTAATGGGAAAGYACGAGAAATGTAGCCACTCCATTCCTGGGTGAGCCAGAACAGCATCTCCTGGAGGGTGAGGACTTGCCCGTGGCCTCGCTCTCCTTCCTGATGCCCATGAGGATGCGGCTGCGCGCGCGGCCCTCGTGGAGCTGCCTGGTGGGCACTGGCACTAGCTGTTGGCTGGGCACTTTAATGAGGTTTGCATGGCTCTTGGCTGGCATGGGCCCCGACACTTCATCTACCTAATGCAGCCCAATTTTCTGGTGCAAAGACCTGCAATTTATATCATGTGGCACCAGCCCTGCATCTAAAAGGTACCAGTTAAGAAAGAACCAATCTGATRTTGCTTGTTAGGGAATTGAGGACTGAGAGGTAAATCAGTACAAAGGAGCCTGCGTTTGAGAGTACAGATTTTTTAGTAAAATGAYTAGGACCCTTTTAAATTGCTAAATCTGTGTTGCGTAGTACTGACCATCATACACACCAAACAAATATCTTCGTCATCTAGTAAACAGAAGCATCTGTGCAGTTTTATGGTGAGCAGAAGATGTGAACAAATGGGAGAAGGACAGGGGGAGAGAGATGGTAGTTCTGGTCTCTTGCTGCCCTTTCGGAGGGAGGGGATGAAGCTGAAGGGGGACAGCACATTCTTTGGGGTCCTGTTTTCTCACTTTTATTTTCCTTTCTGTGCTGCTTGCTTGATTTTTGTTAGGCTGTCTCGGGTGTAACAGAGCTGTAAATTACTGCCCCTGCCCTGGCTGTTGAAAGTACTTCATGTGAAGGTGATCTTGAAGCCTCCTTGGGAAGTAAGGTGTGGACCTCCGCAATGCTTCCCCTGGGCCTCCCCAAGAAGTCAAGTGCCTGCCCTCCTCCSAGCAACGCTCTTTTCCTGTTACTTCCCTTCCACACTCTTTTTCCTATGTGACCCGCCTGCCCTGAGGTTTGTCTGGCGCCTCGTTGCCATCTCCGGGAAGGCCCAGGCTTTTCCTCGGGCAGTCCTGCCTGAGGGATGGGGCCCTTCAGCTGTGGGATCAGGGGGGAGCTGGTGGGAGGAAGGGCTGGGTGGGCAGGATGGGCCCTTCCCCTGTGAGTCATGGGTTCCAGGTGGCAGCTAATGAGGGGACCTCGTTAGCAAGTGCATGGAGCTGGGAAAAGCAAAGCAATGCCAGGGAGCTGGCAGGGTAGATGCTGCCAGCTCTGGCCCTGCCCTTCTGGGGATCATGGTGACTCCTTGTTTTTCCTGCYAGCTGCTCAGGTTTGTGTCCTCCTTGCCGCTGTGTTAGCTAGGATTGCAGTGGGAATGGAGAATGAGCTCCCTTGTGGTCTGTGTGCATGGGAAGGACCAGGGCTGTTCCTCCAGCTCCCTGGTCTGAAGCATTGCAGGTACTGCCACTTGCTCTCTGCTGTGGTCCAGTGTTTGACCTCTTTGGAGATGGCACTTTGGGAATGCCTTCCTCAATGAGTGGTTTGGAAAGAAGAGRTGATGCTGCACAGGGCAGATGGAGCTGAGTTGAGCAGTGCATTGTGGCTCACAAGTGGAGTGCTTTTCCATCTTATCCCGCCTTGGCTTCTGGTGGACTGCTCTGGAATGGATCCAACTTGCAGATCAATGCAGTAGAAAACCAGCCTAGTTCCCTGCTGGATTGGTCTGGCTTGTAGAGGACTTGAGCGATTGCCAGAGCTGGCATGGGCTGGGGACAGATCTGAGCAGCCAAGAATGAGGAAGAGGAGGGAGAAGAAAGAGCTTTTGCTCTCTTTTGCTCTAAGTTGCTTTGTTGAATTCAACCATATCGTGCAACTTTGCTGTCGGGTGTCTGGACCTTTCCTCAACACTGCAGAGCCACTCTACACTGAAATATTTGAGGGTTTAACTGAGGTATTTGGCCTTGTAGAGTGCAGCCACCATTTTGTCCTAAGACTATTTTAACAACAACACAAAAAAAAAAAAACTGAAAAGAAAAAGAAGAAAACACCACTTTTTAGAAGAGTAGCTCTGAGAATTCCTGTCTTGGAGCTGCTGCCTGTGACCCAGGAAAAAGTGAAGTATGGAAACTGCCGGCACCTGTGGCAGGGTATAAGACCCTGGAGTTCTTACCCAAGCCCAYTGAACAGACTGTTGCATTTCCAGGTCTTTCAACCTCACATGTTTGTGCAGCTAAAGAAACGTCCCCCGAAGATGTCATCATGTTAGGCCATGCAGCACCGGTGAACCAGACAAGCGCAACCAGAGGAAGGTGAGCACTGGAATTGCAGCACTCTAGGAGAGAAGCTCAGCTCAGGGTGTGCAGAGCGTCCTCTGAATTTGCCATGATTAATGCATAATAGTAATTAAAACAGGYTACCTCTTGTTGAACCATTTAAAAGGTTAAAAACCTTTTTAATTTTAGTGGCTAGCTTTTACCATGCAAATTGATACTGGCTTTGATTCCCCTTGGCAAATAAGCATTTTCCAGCTCCCCTCCTCACCTGCCTCCCAGGGGAAAGACTTTCCTGCTGGAAAGCTCCCAAGCTGCGCTGATGGTTCCCGTTACAGGCGGCTGCTTTCCACCTGCCAACAGGTGGCTTTTTTTAAGCCCTCAGATTTGTGCTTGCGATCAGTCAGTGAATTTGGCCAGAGGCCTTTGGGGTTTTCTCTTTTAATATCTCTGTGGTGAGGCCGTATTCAAGAACAGCATCCCTCTTTTGAAGGCGTTAGCACAGTTCCCGTTGCTTAGAGGGTTAGTTGCACTGGAAACATCCCCCTTGGGTCCTGAAAGAGCAGATGCAGTTGGAGCTATGTGGTTTGGGTTGTATTTTGCCTGTGTATAATTGGCATCCTGGTTTTCCTCTATGCAGGAATCTTTGGGCCTGCTGCCTTGCAGGGGCAGCTCTGGGCATGCAGCCACCCGTGTCACCCCACTGCTCTGGTCCTGGGGAAGGGACAAATACCCCAGCTTGGGCTAAGAGGGTCTTCTCGTTGCCCACAGTAAGCTGTGATGCCTTTCGTCTCCCTCTGTGTGCAAGGCTGTCTCTGCACCCTGATTCCAGCTTCCTCCCTGCTCCCAGGCAGTGGCCTTGCTCCCTGCTAAGTGCATTAACTCTTTGAAATGCTGCGCCGCCGTCTCCTCCATCAGACAGCAGCCGCCTTCTGGTTTTGCAATGAGTGGGGTTTCCTGGCTAGGTCTCTGGCAAGGTCTGCCTGAGACCAGGAGGGCTATGAAGCTGGGGTCCTTGTCCCCGTCATGCCAGAGGTGGCAGCTCCTYGGCCGCCGGCATGATGCGAACGGGGCGTGCGGCGCGCGGATCAGCTGCATTAATCAGCTGGGTGTATCCGCTCCTTGCAGAGGCTGCTTTAGGGGGATGCTGAACTTGGTACTTTTCGATGCCTCCTGCTCTGTAAAGGCGGGATACGAGGGCAGGATGAGGTGCTCCTGGTTGCCCTGTGATGCTCCAAGTGCTCCCAGCGAGCAGCGCCCTCCTAACGTGGACGGGAGCGGGAAGGAAGGCCAGGGCTGCTCGGGTAACCTGGGGTGTAACCTGCCCTTTACCTGGGAAAAGCGCCAGCTGTGCTCAGATGTGCTTACCTAAAACGCCCCGGGAATCCTGAAATGCTCAAAAGTCTCAGTATTGTGTAAGGTACCAGGAAAAACATGCGGTCGGGACAACGAGGTGCCTCCTGTCAACACTGGCTGAGTTCACGCGGGAACCAGACTGACTCGACTTGCCCGTGGGCAAATTCCAGCTGTTTGCTGCACTGCTTTAGGGCCTTCTTTTATCAGCATTTGTTGCTGCTSGCCAGAGATTTTGTTTGTCAGATGGCAGAGGACTGATACAAACRGATCACGCTGAAGATAAAGGTGTGAAGTGTCATATGGAGCCACCGTTCCTTGCAGTTCAACCTTAGTGACTTGGGTTAACTCACTTCTCTCTTCCACCTGTGTAATTGCACTGGCTCCTGTGTTGCTCTTGATGGACACCGGCCTGAACATGATCAGAATGAAACCTCCCTTGCTTCCCGAGGAGAAAAATCTCTGYAACTAAGCTGTTGTGCTGACTCTGCTTGGTTGCTTGGACAATGGGGTATGTGTTTAGGGAAGGAACAGCAGGGAAAATAGAAAGTTGAGGAGAAGTCTAATTTCAGACCTTTTTTCAGCAGACTTCAGCTGCTAACCAACTGTGCTMTCCCAGATGAGGGACTTGCAGCTTTTGCAACTCTGCTGGTAGCTCAAGRGCCTCTCCCTCTTTGTTTCTTCATGTTCGGGCCTGCCACAGATTTAAACCTTTGCACTAATTTCAGGGAAAGAATGTATGCCAGTCATTTTTCTCATGCACTGGAGTAGCAAAGATTCTTGAGAAGGGAAGGGTTGCAGAGGAACAGGATCATGAGCTGTGCCAGGGAGAAGCTGGTGACCATCCAGTGGCATCCAGCGTTTCTGGCAAGCACAGGGCCTAACCCCAACTGGGACATATGGGGAGTGTCTCTTGGATGACTGGTTTCTGGGAGGCTTGACCTCACTGCCTCTTCACTTGAAACACAGCATTTGTAGTGAAACCAGATTTCYTTGGAGTCTCTGGGCACTGTTCCCTCTCCTCTATATTAAGGCAAATGTGCTGATATCTCTCCATCATCATTTCCATTTCAACAACGGAGACTAAATGTGCTGACTTCCCTCTCTCTTTCTAAACAGATTTGCTTTGGGATGCTGGAAGCTGTCCATGCTGTTGARTGGGTCTTTCCAGTCCTCCATTCCTGTGGTCGCTGCTGCCAGGGCAGCTCAAGCAGTAGGTTCAGCTGGTGCCCTCTTATCTTTGGCCAGGGGACGAGGCAGGTGACATAGCTGCTTCCTGCTCGCACACCACATCTCCTTCCAAAGAGGGCTTTCCTGTGTGACACACAGCCAGGTGCCRCAAAGGGAAGTTCCCACTCGTAGGATGCGATGAGGAAGAGGAAGCGGAGCAGACTGAAGGCCCCCCATGTCTTGCTGCTCCATGCCCATGGATGCCGACCAGCAAGAGTCATTTCCCATGGCTGGCTGCAGTGGTAAAATAGGGATGCTGTGTTGACTGTTTGGTGTTTTTAATGTTCTGCTGCATGTACTGAGTGCTGCAGCACTCACAGCTCCTCTCTATGGTCTGGACCTGCACATGCTTCCTAATTCCATCTAGAGGCTGCACTGCAATTACCACAAATTAAGTGGAAAATGGATTAGTAAGGTACTGTAGACAGAATTATGGCTTCCGGGACTCGGCACCCCCTGTATCAGACATAAAAGCAATATATTTTATTCACCCAAGAACCCGACAGAGAGTTGAGCAGCTCTGAGGCGTATTAAYGGCAGTTGCTGCTGTGAGATGGTTGGAGGCAGAGATAATATGTTCTTCTCCAAATCATAATTACTCTTGAGATTTTCCTTTTGTTAACRCTAGAGTCTCTCCTTTGTCTCTGCCAAATATAGTCTGGGTGGCCTTAAAAAAAAAAAAAAAAAAGGAGGGGAACAGGAGATCTGTTACAGGAGAGAGGCAATTAGCACGTGGGGTTTGGATGGTGGCATTGGTTAGTAGACTCCCATCTTCTCATCACTGATAGATAAACTTGATAATCCCGTAGTGGTTTCTGAGGGTCTGAGTTTCTYGGCTAAATTCAAATGGGAGGTTCCCTGTGTCCGGGCTAATAAAGGCTTTGAGGGGTCCCTTGTGCCCGAGTGCCCCCTTTCCTAGCGAGTGTCCAGCCCTAGTGATTGTGCGGTGCCCAGTCAGTTTTGTCTCAAATGAGCCTGGCAAGCACTTCTGGGGTCTGTGCTCTGAGAATCAGCGTGTGCTGTGGCTGGAAATGGAGATGATTCTGGGTAATAGAAGTTTTTTTTTTTGTTTTGTTTTGTTTTTTGTTTTGTTTTGTTTTGTTTTTTTTTCTCCTCCTTTGGTTGCTTTTGGAGCCCTCGCATTGTGCTCAGCTCTCAGGATCACTGTGGGAGGAGCGGAGGGAGGAAGAGGCCTGTGTTGGTTTTGCTTCTTCRGAGCAGCACCGAGCTGCGTGAGGCGGGGAGGATGCACTAGCTCCTGCTGGGCTGTGAGCGTGGCCCTTCCCTTTGCATCCTCCCAGCGGCTGAGCCAAGCCACACGYGCTCCCAAACTGGGAGCCCGCTGGTGCAAGCCGGCAGGAGGAGGAGGAGGATGTGTAGGGATGCCTTCTTCCCGACCCCTGCACAGGGAGCACAGGAGCTCTGCCAGCACCGCCGCACTTGGGGATGCAGCAGCTTCACGTCAGCGGGTTTGGTCCGTGTGTGGTTTAACCGAGACCCGCTGGGACGGGAGGCCCCGGCAGGGCAGACCCGGCTGCTGCTTTGGCTGCTGCTCTACCAGCACGTTCCTGGAGCTGCCAGGAGGAGAGGGCAGCCCGTGCAGTCGGCCGCTTCCTCAGCGGCTCTGGACTCGCTTCCCTTGCCATCTCAGTCAGCCGCTCGGAGCCAGCGCTATCTCCCTCTGTCTACTGTTTCCTGTGATTTCATAGGAAACCTCCGTGGCAGTGGCAGCTGCTGCCAATTTGTGCAGACCTTCTCTCTGACCTCAATTAATTCTTTTATATCTATTGCTGAGCAGTGCTTAACATTTTCCACCAAGTTGTCACAATCTGGCTTCTGTGATGCTGCTGCTATTGCTGAGCAGGTCAAAATTGCCGCTGCCCTGTGAGAAGTACCTTCAAACTCAACACTTGCACCAGAAAAGCAGGGACTGGGGAGGAACCGTGGTGGTCCAGAAACAGCTCGGTTTTGCTCTTCAGCTCCAGTTACCAACTTTGAGCACCCCCTCATCACCACCCATCACCAATGAGAAGGTTTTATTTGTTGTAGTCCCAGTTCGGTGTGTCCTTTCCCAGGCTTGACCTCTTTAGCTCAGCATTAATAACACTCTGTGTCTCAGCTTGCTGCATTTTGCTCCTTCAGCCTCCTGGGCTGTTTTGTTTTCACCTCCTGTTTCTCCATTGTCATCCCATGGATGAAGGTGGCTGCCTTTCATAGGATAGCCGAGAGACTAAATATCAATAGGCCGTGGGCTGTTGCCGCATGTCATCCTCTTTCCCCGAGTGTCTGCTTGGCAGATGTTCCCAAGGCAGCTGCCTTTGGGGAGCGAGGGTGTCTCGAGCTGCAGCGGGGCCTTTGCTGGGTCTTTGGTTCTCGGCTGCGTTTCTCAGAGCTTCCGCAGGGGCCTTCCCACCCCTGCATCCCTTTCCCACTGCAACTTGAGACCAGTGGGACGCTGACCCACTGCAGGTCACATCTTCTTCCCATAACAACACTTTGACTAATGCTCTGGATTTCCAAAGACAATCCTCAAAGCCAGTAAGTGAGCTGACATCATATAGGAAATCCCAGAGCAGAAACCCTTCTCTTTTTGCCCACAAATGCCTTATTTGGGCCTGGCAGCTGTCGGTGACAAAGCTTGTGTGCTTTTGGATTTCCCTGGAAAAGGAAAGTGAAGGAAAGGACTGATGCTTTTCTTTCTGCGGTAGTATCTAAATGCTAAAGCCTGCAGCCTAAAGATATAGTGAGGGTGAAGGTGTTGAGTTGAGGTGTCTTGTGTCCCCCGGGGGATCTGTGGCCAGAGGAACTCAGGGCTTGCTGGGCTGGGCTGTGTCCCTGATTCCAGTGCTCCCCGTCGAGCCGGCGAGATTTGTGGAGCAAGGGATGAGAGCAGGATTTGGCAGAGGCCCCTCCTTGCCCCATGCCGAGCTGCTGGCCCTCTCGGAGGGGAAGGCCGTTACCCACACAAAGAGGCTCCTGTGATGCTGCTGCCACTC